>NC_140959.1:133085776-133163566 GCF_014529385.1 Adiantum capillus-veneris | reverse complement strand
CAGAGCTAGGGATTCCTGAAAGATGTTAAAATTGTGGAAGAGGAGGCCATTATGCTCCAGATTTCCCTCACTCACACGAGGGAAAGAGGTGGTACGTATCCTCTGTTTGGTCAAGGCAGGGGTCAGGTGCAGTTTAATGGTCAAAGAGAGCACCAAGTAGTTGAAAACCAAGTACAGGCGGCTCCGTCAGGTAATGATGAAGTGCAAAGGGTCAATATTATTGGTGTTCATAGGCAGGAGGTTGATAATATGTCTAACAAAAGAGCAAGAGGCAAAAGAGACACCAAGATGGAACATGAAACTAGAGCAAAGAAAGGTAAAGAGAAGGTGAACGAAGGTAGAGAGCAACCAAAGCCAAGCAAGAGAAGGTGAATACAAGGAATTACACAGAAGGATTTTTAGTTGGGGCGTGGTAATCCTGAATATGATTTAGTAAGAGATGTCCAAAATTAAAAAGCTAACATCACTTTTGGACAACTTCTTGCATTAAACCCTAAATTAAGGAGGCAGTGGTCAACCAGTTTCAGTATGAGGCTTCCCCAAGTAGGAGGGGATGTGCATGCGATACATAATCTAGATTTGAGGGTGGGGACTATGATCGATGTGCTTCCAATGGTGCACGTTTTTCTTGAAAAGAAGAAGGATGTTCAAGCGTATATTGATGGTGGTGCCCAGGTTTGTGTGATCATAGAGTTTGCTATGAGGGATATCAGTATCAAAGCTTTCATCAGGTCCAATGTGCGAATGACGATGGCTAACCATGCCAATGCTCGATGTTTAGAAGTGGCATAAGGTGTGAAGATAAAGGTCATGTGAATTGAATGCTTGATTGATTTTTTTGTCATGAAAGCAAGTGAAAATGCTTATCCAATTATATTAGGGAGGCCATGGTTGCGAGCAATTGGGGCCAAGCAAGACTGGGATATGAGGATGCTATCCTAGGGGCCATGGTTTGATTGCATGGCTGTGATGGGGGTCCCATCGTTGCAATAGCTCTAATGACCAACAAAATTATCAATTCGGAGGGATGAGCTACCCGGCTAGGGCATGGAAACACTCACACAGTTAGTGGGCTAATTGTGGCATCACAAATGGTTAACTCTATGAGGTGAGCTTCTAGGTCTATGGAGGAGCTAAGCCCCAATGAAGTGCAATCTCCATATCCATTTCTCTTCACCTCTAATCAACTCAATCACACACACTAAGATTGCAAGACGCACACAACACTAATCCTATCATGCAACACACTAATAAGCACACACATAGATCTATCGAGCACCAGACTCCAATCAAACCTACATGCACACACAAGAAAAAGAGGGCAATCATACAAGATTAGAGAGGGATTAACCACTAATTAGTTAAGATCTATCTAATCTAAGCACCATAGGCAATCATAAGAAGTATGAGAGAGGCATAGTGAAAAATAATGAATCATTGATTAGTGTTAATCAATTCTCATGAGCAAGGAGAAGCTTAAGGACTCCATAGCCACACACCTCAAGAGCTCTCACCAAAGAGTTCTCCAACCAAATGACTTGAAAACCCTAATTTCTTTTACACACTGCTTTACATACCTGGGGTAAAAATATGCAATGTCCGGTCACCCAAGGTCTTTAGGGCTTACCACTTACTGAATCTGCAACCTAAGCATAGTAAGTGACCTATTCTTTACAACTTGGAACTCCCATTGAACCCGTAACACATTAAAATATTACAATGGCTTGAAATAATTTGCGAGTATACAATACGTGACCATTTTGGGAAAACATGGAAAATGTGTAATTCCATTCTTTACTGCTTCTTTGTAATAGACTTCGACTCTTATGCTCATCTCATACTGCATGAGCAACATGACTTAGATATGTTCAACTCTTCGAGCTTGCGCATAAGCCTAATAACTATGACTCTTAGCGTAGAGTTTAATATGACTTGAAGCTTTGGGACTAATGCTTTCCTCATTTTATGGCTTAGCAACCCGACTCTGACTATGCCAGAGAGTGTTTTTTTCACCCTTGTGACTTGACTTTTTACATACTTGAGCTTACTACAAACATCTGTTCAGGTAAAATTAAGCTTGAGTCCTCAAAAAAAGGATTAGTGAAGGACCAAGTTGTCATTGAAGGTTTATTTTGCCATACCTGTTTTATCATCTTTGAATCTGCATTTTCATTGGTTGGGTTGTCCTTCTTTGATTGTGAAGACTCCATTATTTTTTTGATTCTCCAATTAGGCCTGTTGATAGGAGTCTTTGATGTTGTTGTAGACCCCTGTTGATCATTGACATTTGACTTTTGACTAGGAGAATTGAAGACTTAGGAATTGAGATCTCTTGGTGACCTTTGTATCTTCTTGGTTGAATTTGCTTCGTTCTAGATCTTGTTGAGTTCTTGAGATCTTCCTAAAGGTCTGGTGTAGTTGCAGTTGGCTTGTGATTGACTAGTATCCAAATCTTTGTATACGATGTGTAGAATCCTTGTCCAAGAGGAAGATTCTTTGAGATTTTTCTATGGGTGAAAGCATGTTAACTTGTCATGGTTTTTCATGTCCCGGACAATGCTAACTAGCACAATTTTGACATAATATGCTAACTAGTACAATAACTTGAGCTACATCTCCAAGATCTATGACATATGATATATCAATAGAAAGCACTTGAAACAAGGAATTCAAATGTACAATCTCCGAAAAATTTTGATATTATTTGTAAAAAATTTACCGGACACCCAACTTTTCGAAGATGTGCTAACTTGAAACTGCTAACTAGCACAAAAAGCGCGATAGGTTAACATGCTTTCATCCCTATTTTCTGTATCCTCGTGAGAGTTGTGGTTGACTTTAGCATCTTTTAATGTTGTTCTGTTGTATACCTGCTTCTTAGGTATCCTATAATATTTTTGAGGTTGATACCTTGTGGGCCTTCTTTCTTGGGAGGGTCTTGAAGTTACTTTGGCTGAAATATCTTTGCTTTTCTGGGTGTCTCCTTAGAGGTTTCAGTTGGGTCATCAATTGACTTGAAGATTTGAAAGTTTAACTTGCTTGAAGAAGCTAATCCACGAGGGTTCTTTGATGCAGAGGCATATGCTGTCACAACTTCTTTGCTAGCCGATGGAAGGTCAACTTTAGCTTTACCTTTGTCTGGTTGATCTTTGGGCTTCCTACGTCTTCTTGGTTGTCTGCAACCCCATTCTTCCTAACTTGTGGCTTTGGTGGCATTCTATGCTCAATAGCTATTGTGGTTGCTCTTTTTTCTATTTGATCTGCGTTTCTTATTGCCTGATTTTCTTTAAGCTCTTCAGAAATTTTGTCCGATGGAGATGAATCATCTTCCATAGATCTGCTTTGATATAAGTCTCCATTCTAATTGTGCTTGAGGACTTTTTGTTGTTGTGCGTGAGTGACCAGTGTCGGTCTTCATTGTTTGTTTTCTGTGATGACTCCGTCATGTTTGAATTTTGTATCTCTAACATCTTCTGGGACATTGGCATTCCAAATATGATGTCTTATGGCATGTCTTTTGTTGTGATCACATAGAATTGAGCTGTGATGATTTGTGAACTTACTTCAATGGTCCTAGAGATGATTCCCTAGCATATGACATTTGTCTCTTGATATGCTCACAAATTCAGGAGCATCTTCCAGTTGTGGTTGGCCACATCTTTCCAAGTGAAAAAAGACATGAGATTCTTGTCTAGCTGGAAATCTAGCTTTACTTCACTTGACAACTTTTCTTTGTTTTCACCAACAATGTTGCACTTGATCCTCTTGGGAGTTGTGTTTGATTTGACTTATTTTGCTATGGCAACATCCTTTGGTTGGACTTAATCTGCATTTTCTTTTCTTTGATCACCTGCTTCAATTGATGTTGGCTCCATTGGCTATGATATTGCACCTTTTTGCAATTGTTGAGCATTTTCCTCCAGCATCTGAGTAACCCTTGATCTTAGAAGATCCACTCTACTTTCTGGCAGAATATGTCTCTTTGGAGGAGATTTTGGTGGTGACCTTTATGTAGATTTTTAGACTTTAGCTCCTATTGACTTTGACTTTTCTATCACATGTTCTAGCAGCTTAAGGCTTTGCATCATCTTCAGATAGTCTTTGACTTCAGTCGGGCCATCCGTATGGGTTCGTACAAGGTCATGACCTTGCTGATGTTCATTACCATGTGCATCTTGATATGCATACGTGAGCTTGATCACATGTAGTTGTTTGAACGCTATGGGATTTGTTGTCTTTTGATTTTGACTTGTGGAGGTCAGCTCAAACTTTTTTCCCTGATGATCTTCATATAAGCATTTGTCTGTAAACTTTGATGGGATCTGTGTCAATTGACAACTTTCAACAACCATATGATCTTTCAATGGTTTTTGCTTTGAAGAGGTTTGTTGGCTAGAAGCTCTGCGGTTCTAGTTGGTGTAGCATTTCCTGGTACTAGAGTTGATTTTGCAGCCCCCCCCTTCCTAGGGTGATCACTATAACCTTCTTGATTGTAAGAGCTCCAAAGTGTTTGGCTCGGATTTAGTCTCACCTTTTGGGACTGTACGTGAAGATACATTCTGGGTAGCACTGTTGACATTTGGCATCTACAAACCTTTTACGTAGTTTCTTATGTGTCTCCATGAAACATGACAAATTATTCCCCAAGTCAAGCTGTAGATAGAATTGTCTTTTCCCTAATATTTTCTATCCCATGGGTCTCCTATGATATGTGCTTTCGTGGTTTCAGGACCCAAGGAATCATAGATGCTAGACCCTCGTCCATATCTACCATTATTTTGGTCAAAGTATATGTTCGTTTGGTCACAACATTGAAGCTTGATTTTTGATGGAGGAGAGTTTGGCTCTGAACAGATTTATGGGTTCACTCGGGTAATATCGTTCATCTCTAGAGAGGATGGGCTATAATAGATTCATTCCTTTGAAATGAACCATCCCTTTTTATCTATCACTGGATGCACTTCTATGAATTGGTATGCGGACCGTTCAAACACTGGTTGGTCCCTTTTGTACAGTTTTCCGTTTTGGTCTACATAGTGTGCACATGAATTATGGGTGCCATACAATTCTAATATCATTCTATCTGATGTGTCTCTTAGACTCATGAATGATTGCACACTTTTGTCAGTGGATGAAGAATCATTTGCAAACCTAACAGTCTTTTCAACCTTTGGTGATATCTTGACACCTTGACTAAATTCATGCAGGAATTTGTTGTTGAAAGAATCAATTTTAAGCTTTTCAGGTGTCTATGCATCTTCATGCTGATTTTGAACTTGCGGTGTTTTTACTGGTGCTTCTAATGGTAATGCAGAATCATCTATTTGCATTAAAAGTGACAGGTTAGTTGCACTTACATCGCGATTTGCATTTCCATTTTGCTATGTACCTTGCTTGGCAGTTGATATATCCCTGTTGTCAAAATTTCTTGGACAATCTTCAAAAAAATGTCCACCTTTTTTTCCACAACGTGAGCAATACGCCATGACTGGTGGTATTTCATCCGGCTCAATCATGTCAAGCTCTAATTGAGAAGTTTATGTTTCTGTGCTTGACAAGTTGTTGGCATTTTCTTTTAAAACACTGAGCATTAGCTATAGACTGCTTCGTCTTGACCTTTGTACTGTCTTTGGCTTGGTTCTCCAATTAGACTAGCTTCAATTGGTTGATCTATTGCATCTTGCAATTTTGTCTCTCGATTATTGATCTGACCACTATAATCCATGTACAATGACCCTGAGTACATATGCACTAAATGTATGTTTTTGCAGACTTGTGCAGGTATTTGGATAAACACTTTGGTCAATTTTTTGCACTTCTATCTGCACTTCATCTTTGACCTTGCAATACTTGGCTTCACTGAAGTCTGTGAGCATCTGGGAGTTCTCTGAATTCGGTTTTACTCTAATCAATAGGATATTGGCTCCTGTTTTGCTTTTACTGCCCATCAAGTATCTATGGCCTTCTAAATATGCATACGAGACTTTATCTCCAGTGTATCCATAAACTTGTAAAATCTGCTCTGTTGCAGTTCTGCAGATGTTGTTACTGCTACTAGCTTGCTCTGTCGTACTTGAATTCTCGGCTCGATTTGAGTCCATGTTGACTGATTCTGTAAAAATCCGTCAATAGATAGATTCTGACATTGCTCAACAGAATTTTTTTTGCTCATGTGTAATGGCCAAATGGTGGATCTTTGATGCACCTACTTCCCATTTCTTAGTTTAAATGGCCAAGTGGTGGATCTAGAATCTACTCATCCCACAAACATTGTGTCAAATTACAAGTGTTATGAAAGCCAAGGGTTGAATGCACATACCTTTAAGACATGGCTAGAATGGCTAAGTGGTGGATCTAGGAGTTACCAACAATTGGATGCACACTTCAATCCTTTGTTTTAATGGTGGCCAAGTGGAGGTTCTTTGATGTATCTAATTTCCAAATTTTAGTCTAAATGGCCAAGTGTTATGAAAGCCACGTGTTGAATGCCCCTACCTTTAAGACATGGCTAGAATGGCCAAGTGGTGGATCTACAAGATACTACCAATTCGATCCACACTTCAAGCCTTGATTCTAATGGCCAAGTGGTGGATCTTTGATGTATCTAGTTCCCAAATTTTATTCTAAATGGCGAAGTTGTGAATCTAGGATCTGCTCATTCCACAAACATTGTGTAAAATTATCAGTGTTATGATGGCCAAATGCTAAATGCACCTAACTTTAAGACATGGATAGAATGGTCAACTGTTGGATATAGGGGACATCAAAAATTGCATCTACAATTCAAGCCTTTGTTATCATGGCCAAGTGGTGTTGAATGCCCCTACCTTTAAGACATGGCTAGAATGGCCAAGTGGTGGATCTACAAGATACTACCAATTCGATCCACACTTTAAGCCTTGATTCTAATGGCCAAGTGGTGGATCTTTGATGAATCTAGTTCCCAAATTTTAATCTAAATGGCGAAGTTGTGAATCTAGGATCTGCTCATTCCACAAACATTGTGTAAAATTATCAGTGTTATGATGGCCAAATGCTAAATTCACCTAACTTTAAGACATGGATAGAATGGTCAACTGCTGGATATAGGGGACATCAAAAATTGCATCTACAATTCAAGCCTTTGTTATCATGGCCAAGTGGTGGATGTTTGATGGGCCTACGTAAATGGACAAGTGGTGGATGTAGGATCTACTCATCCCACAAACATTGTGTAAAATCACAAGTGTTATGATGTCCAAGTCTTGAATCCACCTAGCTTTAAAACATAGTTAGAATGGCCAAGTGGCGGATATAGGAGACACTAACAATTGGATCCAAATTTCAAGCCTTTGTTATAATGGCCAAGTGGTGGATCTAGAATCTACTCATCTTACAAACATTGTGTAAATTTACAAGTGTTACAATGGCCAAGTGTTGAATGCGCCTAACTTTAAGACATGGATAGAGTGGCCAAGTGGTGGATCTAGGAGACATAAACAATTGGATCCACATTTCAAAAATTTGTTATAAGAGCCAAGTGGTGGATCTTTGATGAACCTACTTCCCAATTCTTAGTCTAAATGGCCAAATGGTGGATCTAGGATCTACTCGTCCCACAAACATTGTGTAAAATTACAAGTGTTACGATGGCCAAGTGCTGAATGCACCTACCTTTAAGACATGGCTAGAATGGCCAAGTGGTGGATCTAGGAGATACAAACCATTGGATACACACTTCAATCCTTCATTCTAATGGTGGCTAAGTGGAGGATCTTTGATGTACCTAATTCCCAGGTTCTAGTCTAAATGGCCAACAGGTGGATCTAGGGTCTACTTATCCGAAAGACATCATGTTAAATTACCAATGTTATGATGGACAAGTACTGAATGCACCTAACTTTAGGACATGGTTAGAATATCTAGGTGACACCAACAATGATATCTACAATTCAAGCCTTTGTTATAATGGCCAAACGGTGGATCTTTGATGCACCTACATTCCAATTGATAGTATAAATGGCCAAGTGGTGGATGTAGGATATACTCATCCCACAAACATTGTGTAAACTCACAAGTGTTCTGATGGCCAAATCATGTATCCACCAAACTTTAAGACATCATTAGAATGGCCAAGTGGTGGATCTAGGAGACACTAACAGTTGGATCCACACTTCAAGACTTTGTTATAATGGCCAAGTGGTGGATCTTTGATGCACTTACTTACCAATTCTTACTTTAAATAGACAAGTGGTGGGTGTAGGATCTACTCATCCCACAAACGTTGTGTAAAATCACAAGTGTTATGATGGCCAAGTCTTGTATCCACCAAACTTTCAGACATGGTTAGAATGCCCAAGTGGTGGATTAAGGAGACACTAACAATTGGATCCACATTTCAAGCCTTTGTTATAATTGCCAAGTGGTGGATCTTTTATGCACCTACTACCCAATTCTTACTCTAAATGGCCAACTGGTGGATCTTGAATCTACTCATCCCACAAACATTGTGTCAAATCACAAGTGTTAGGATGGGCAAGTCTTGTATCCACCAAACTTTCAGACATGGTTAGAATGCCCAAGTGGTGGATTTAGGAGACACTAACAATTGGAACCACAATTCTTTGTTTAAATGGCCCTACTTCCCAAGTGGTGGATCTTTGTTGCACCTACTTCCCAATTCTTAGTTTAAATGGCCAAGTGGTGGATATATAATCTACTCATCCCACAAACATTGTGTAAAATTACAAGTGTTATGATGGCCATGTGTTGAATGCACCTATCTTTAAGACCTTGCTAGAATGGCCAAGTGGTGGATCTAGGAGATACTACCAATTAGATCCCCACTTCAAGCCTTTGTTATAATGGCCAAGTGGTGGATCTTTCGTGTATCTAATTCCCACATTTTAGTCTAAATGGCCAAGTGGTGGATTTAGGATCTACTCATTCTAGAGACATTGTGTAAAATTACCAATGTTATGATGGCCAAGTGTTGAATGCACCTAAACTTAATACATGGTTATCATGGCTAAAGTCGTGGATCTACTCATTCTAGAGACATTGTGTAAAATTACCAATGTTATGATGGCCAAGTGTTGAATGCACCTAAACTTAATACATGGTTATCATGGCGAAAGTCGTGGATCTAGGTGACATCAACAATTGTATCTAAAATTCAAGCCTTTATTATAATGGCAAGGTGGTGGATCTTTGATTCCCCTACTTACCAATTCTTACTCTAAATGGACAAGTGGTTGATTTACGATCTACTCATCCCAAAAATATTGTGTAAAATTACAAGTGCTATGATGGCCAAGTCTTGAATCCACCTAACTTTTAGACATGATTAGTATGGACAAGTGGTGGATCTAGGAGACAATAACAATTGGATCCACAACTCAAGCATTTGTTATAATGGCCAAGTGGTGGATCTTTCATGCACCTACTTCTCAATTCTTAGTCTAAATGGCCAAGTGATGAATCTAGACTCTAGTCGTCCCAGAATCATTGTGTAAAATTACAAGTGTTATGATGGCCAAGTGTTGAAATGCACGAAACTTGAAGACATGGTTAGAATGGTCAAGTCATGGATCTAGGAGACACCAACAATTGGATCTACATGTCAAGCCTTTGTTATAATGGCCAAGTGGTGGATCTTTGATAAGCCTACTTCCCAATTCTTAGTCTAAATGGCCAAGTGGTGGATCTAGGATCTACTCATCCCACAAACATTGTGTAAAACTACAAGTGTTACGATGGCCAAGTGATGAATGCATCTACCTTTAAGACATGGGTAGAATGGCCAAGTGGTGGATCTAGGAGATACAGTCAATTGGATCCACACTTCAAGACTTTGTTCTAATGGCCAAGTGGTGGATCTTTGATGTATCGAATACCCAAACGTTATTCTAAATGGCCAAGTGGTGGATCTTTGATGTATCAAATACCCACATGTTATTCTAAATGGACAAGTGGTGAATTTAGAATCTAGTCATCCCACAAACATTGTGTAAAATTACTAGTGTTATGATGGCCAGGTGTTGAATGCACTTAACTTTAGGACATGGTTAGAATCGCCAAGTGGTGGATCTACGTGACCCCAACAATTATATCAACAATTCAAGCCTTTGTTATAATGGCCAAGTGGTGGATCTTTGATGCACCTACTTACAAATTCTTGCTCTAAATGGACAAGTGGTGGATCTAGGATCTACTCATCCCGCAAACAACGTGTAAAATTACAAGTGTTATGATGGGCAAGTGTTGAATCCACCTAACTAGCCAAGTGGTGGATCTAGAAGACACCAACAATTGGATCCACATTTCAAGCCTTTGTTATAATGTCCAAATGGTGGATCTTTGATGCACCTGCCTCCGTATTCTTAGTTTAAATGGCCAAGTGGTGGATCTAGAATCTACTCATCCCACAAACATTGTGTCAATTCTTACTCTAAATGTCCATGTGGTGGATCTTCAATCTACTCATCCCACAAACATTGTGTAAAATCACAAGTGTTATGATGGCCAAGTCTTGTATCCACCAAACTTTGAGACATGGTTAGAATGCCCAAGTGGTGGATTTAGGAGACACTACCAATTGATCCACATTTCAAGCTTTTGTTATAATGGCCAAGTGGTGGATGTTTTCTGCACCTACTTCCCAATTCTTACTCTAAATGTCCAAGTGGTGGATATTGAATCTACTCATCCCACAAACATTGTGTCGAATTACAAGTGTTATGGTGGTCAAGTGTTGAATGCATCTAACTTTAAGACATGGTTAGAATGGCCACGTGGTGGATCTAGGAGACACCAACAATTGGATCCACATTTCAAGCCTTTGTTATAAGAACCAAGTGGTGGATCTTTAATGAACCTACTTCCTAATTCTTAGTATGAATGGCCAAGTGGTGGATATAGGATCTACTCATCCCACAAACATTGTGTAAAATCACAAGTGTTATGATGGCCAAGTCTTGTATCCACCAAACTTTCAGACATGGTTAGAATGCCCAAGTGATGCATTTAAGAGACACTAACAATTGGATCCACAGTTCTTTGTTTAAATGGACCTACTTCCCAAGTGGTGGATCTTTGTTGCAACTACTTCCCAATTATTAGGTTAAATGGCCAAGTGGTGGATCTAGAATCTACTCATCCCACAAACATTGTGTAAAATTACAAGTGTTATGATGGCCAAGTGTTAAATGCACCTACCTTTAAGACCTGACTAGAATGGCCAAGTGGTGGATCTAGGATATACTACCAATTAGATCCCCACTTCAAGCCTTTGTTATAATTGCCAAGTGGTGGATATTTCGTGTATCTTATTCCCACATTTTCGTCTAAATGGCCAAGTGGTGGATTTAGGATCTACTCATTGTAGAGACATTGTGTAAAATTACCAATGTTATGATGTCCAAGTGTTGAATGCACCTACCTTAATACATGGTTATCATGGCCAAGTGGTGGATCTAGGTGACATCAACAATTGGATCCACACTTCAAGCCTTTTTTATAATGGCCAAGTGGTGGATCTTTGATGCAGTTACTTACTGATTCTTACTCTAAATGGACAAGTGGTGGATGTAGGATCTACTCATCCCACAAACATTGTGTGAAATCACAAGTGTTATGATGGCCAAGTCTTGTATCCACCAAAATTTCAGACATGGTTAGAATGCCCAAGTGGTGGATTTAGGAGACACTAACAATTGGATCCACATTTCAAGCCTTTGTTATAATGGCCAAGTGGTGGATCTTTTATGCACCTACTGCCCAATTCTTACTCTAAATGGCCAAGTGGTGGATCTTGAATCTACTCATCCCACAAAAATTGTGTAAAATCAAAAGTGTTATGATGGCCAAGTCTTGTATCCATCAAACTTTCAAACATGGTTAGAATGCCCAAGTGGTGGATTTAGGATACACTAACAATTGGATCCACATTTCAAACCTTTGTTATAATGGCCAAGTGGTGGATCTTTTGTGCACCTACTGCCCAATTCTTACTCTAAATGGCCAAGTGGTGGATATTGAATCTAATCATCCCACAAACATTGTGTAGAATTACAAGTGTTATAGTGTTCAAGTGTTGAATGCGCCTATCTTTAAGACATGGTTAGAATGGCCACGTGGTGGATCTAGGAGACACCAACAATTGGATCCACATTTCAAGCCTTTGTTATAAGAGCCAAGTGGTGGATATTTAATGAACCTACTTCCTAATTCTTAGTATAAATGTCCAAGTGGTGGATATAGGATCTACTCATCCCACAAACATTGTGTAAAACTACAAGTGGTATAATGGCTAAGTGCTGAATGCACCTACCTTTAAGACATGGCTAGCATGTCCAAGTGGTGGATCTAGGAGATACCAAAAATTGGATCCAGACTTCAGGGCTTTATTCGAATGGCCAAGTGGTGGATCGTTGATGTATCTAATTCCCAAAATTTTAATCGAAATGGCCAATTGGTGGATCTAGGATCTAGTCATCCAACAGACATTTGTTAAGTATGGACCCTGATTTACCCTTGTAATTTTCTGTGGTAAAAGCGCACATTTGTAAGGCCCCCATTATGAGGAGAAGACATAGTGCGTGAAGGAAAATCACTCACCGAAAACCAAAATTTTCTCGGACAAGGCTTTTTTTCGCCGGAATATTATAGCCGGACGGCGGACGGAAAGTGGTCGGAAAACAACCTGTCGGTTGGCCGGTGGCCGGTAGTCAATGGTCGATGGCCGGTGGTCGGATGTCAATGGCCGGTGGCCGGTGGTTGGAATTCAATGGCCGGTGGCCGGTGGCCGAATTCAAAAGCGGACTTGTCTTCTCAAGGGCGGCCACACATGGGTGGATTGGAGGGTCCTATTTGGACTTATTCGCACAAGGGCGGCTACACATGGATGTCTCTCATAAGAGAGGGCAGCCCTTTTGGCCTATAAAAGGAGGCCATTTCTACACACATTTCATAGTGTGAAGTTGATGCAACAAGGTGAGTGTGAGGTGGTGAGAGTGAAGCAAGGCGGGAGCTCCATATAGGGTATAATCCCTTTGTAAACTACTTCTTGTTTTGAAGTACTAAAGCCATTGAGTGGCTGCTTTCCCGTGGACGTAGCCCACATTGGGTGAACCACGTATATCGTGTGTACTCTCTCTCTCTCTCTACTCTACTCTATAATCTCGTGTATATAAATCTGTCTCTCTCCATTAAGTAATCTAATCAATTATCTATTTAGCTACGTCTTATTTCCTAACAACTGATATCAGAGCAAGGTTTGCTCGTAGCTAAATTATCTCAAGGAAAGGATTCCTTGAATTGAGTGGGAGTTATGGAGGAGGAAGGGAAGCTCAAGATTGAGAAGTTCAATGGCAAAAACTACCAACATTGGAAGATTCAGATTGAAGACTATCTCTACCAGAAGAACCTCTATTTGCCACTAGGCGGTCTTGCGAAGAACCCCGCAACAATGGCAGATGAAGCATGGATTGTCCTTGATCTAAAGGCACTGGGAACAATCCGGTTAAGCTTGGCGTCAACGGTGGCCTTCAATGTTTCGGAGATGAAGACCACGGAGGACTTGATGAAGTCACTTGACGACTTCTACGAGAAACGATCGGCATCCAATAAGGTATTTCTTATGAAGCGCTTGTTCAATCTAAAGATGGCAGAGAATGGTTCAGTTGCAGAACACCTAAATGACTTTAACACAAACATAAGTCAACTTAGATCAGTGAAAATCAATTTCGATGACGAAGTGCGAGCTCTCCTTATACTATCATCTCTACCGGATAGTTGGGACATCCTTGTGATGGTTGTAAGTAATTCTATCTCTGGCACAAATACTCTTAAGTTTGATGATGTTGTGGGTGTTCTCCTAAGCGAGGAAATGCGAAGGAGAAGCACAGGAGAATCATCAAGTGCTGCACTATCAGTGGAAACAAGAGGAAGGCTTAAGGAGAGGTTCAAAAACCAAAAGGGTCGTGATCGCTCAAGGCGGAGCAAGTCACGCACAAAGTCAGTTCTTGAATGTTGGAACTGCGGCAAGAAGGGCCACGTCAAGAAGGATTGCTAGTCCAAGAAGAAAAAGGAGACAGAGTCTCAAGACAACAAGCCAACATCGGAGGCCAATGTGGCAGGTAGAGTAGAGCAAGATGCTCTAATTCTCTCATTAGACAATGTGTCTAATTCCTGGATAGTAGATTCCGGGGCTTCATTCCATGCGACACCACACAAGCAACATTTCCAAGACTACACCAAAGGTAATTTTGGGTATGTATACTTGGGAGACGATGAATCTTGTGAGATTGTCGGCAAAGGTACAATTTCTGTCAAAACTGCTAACGGAAATGAATGGAAGCTTTAAGATGTTAGGCATGTTCCTTCTCTTCGCAAAAAATTGATCTCTACAGGACAATTGGATGATGAAGGTCACAACATTGCATTCAGAAACAAACGGTTGAAGATCTCAAAGGGATCTTTGGTGGTAGCCAAGGGTGAAAAAGGCGGTACACTTTACTTGTGTACTGTTAGCACGCAGCCTTCAGCTTGTGCAGCAACTACAGAAGTTGACAGTGCGGTGTGGCACTACCGACTTGGGCATATGAGTGCCAAAGGAATGCAAATCCTTCAAACAAAGAAGCTTCTACTAGGTTTGAAAGAAGTGGACTTAGAGTTCTGTGAAGATTGTGTTTATGGTAAACAAAAGAGGGTAAAATTTCAAAAATCAGGAAATGAAAGAAAAAATAAAAAACTTGAGTTGGTTCATTCTGATGTTTGGGGTCCTGCAAGTACACCATCACTTGGTGGCTCATTGTACTATGTAACATTCATAGACGATGCGACTAGAAAAACATGGGTTTATGTCATGAAGAATAAATCCGATGTATTTTCCATATTTCAAAGGTGGAAAGCCTTTGTGGAGAATGAAACGGGTCTCAAGGTTAAATGCCTCAGATCCGACAATGGAGGCGAATATTGCAGCCAAGCTTTTGAAAGCTTTTGTGCTAGCAATGGCATTCGGAGGCAAAGGACAACCCCAAGGACACCTCAAGAAAATGGGATTTCGGAAAGGATGAACAGGACAATCATGGAACGAGCACGAAGCATGCAACTACATGCAGGCCTACCGCTTGAGCTTTGGGCGGAAGCTGTAAGTACGTATGTGTACTTAATCAATTGGTCACCCTTAACGGCATTGGATGGGGGAGTTCCAGAAGAGGCATGGATAGGTAAACCGGTGAATTATGCATTTCTCAAAGTGTTTGGGTGTGAGGCTTTCATGCACATAGATAGAAGCCTAAGATCGAAGTTAGATGCAAAGTCCAAAAAGTGTTTCTTCATTGGCTATGGAGAAGGAGACTTTGGGTATCGCCTATGGAATCCTGAAGATGGTAAAATCTTAAGGAGTAGGGATGTAATTTTTAACGAACAAAATATGTACAAAGATTACTTGGAAAAAAAACAAACAAAAGAAACAGGTGATGAGTACATGGAGCTTGAGGACAGTGAAGACTCAAGGACTGCAAACGGTGACAATGTGCAACAACGTCAACCAAATGAGGAGCCTCAACCTATTCCCCGAAGATCTACAAGAGCAAGTAGACATCCAGAAATGTTTGTTCCTTCCTTCAACCATCTGTTGATCTCAGATTCTGGAGAGCCGGAATCATATGAAGAAGCTATGCAACATGAATCCAAAGAAGAATGGACGAAGAGCATGCAAGTGGAGATGGACTCACTACATCGCAACCAAACACAGGAGTTGGTTGAGTTGCCTAAAGGTAAGCAGACACTTCAAAACAAATGGGTGTACAAGCTAAAGGAAGAAGAAGGTGGGAAGAAAAGGTACAAGTCTAGGCTTGTGGTAAAAGGTTTTTCTCAAAAGAAAGGTATTGACTTCAATGAAATATTTTCTCCTGTTGTAAAAATGAACTCAATTAGGCTTGTCTTAAGCCTTGTGGCTGCTCACGATCTAAATCTCGAGCAAATGGATGTAAATACGGCATTCCCTCACGGTGACTTAGAGGAGGAAATCTACATGCTTCAACCAAAGGGGTATGAAGTAAAAGGTAAGGAGAAAATGGTTTGCAGATTAAAGAAGAGCTTGTATGGTTTAAAGCAAGCATCAAGACAATGGTACTTGAAGTTTGATCGATGGATGTTGGATCATTGATTCACAAGATGCAACTCGGATCACTACGTCTACACGGAGAATTTGGGAGATGGGAAATTCATCATCCTAATGTTGTATGTTGATGACATGTTGATTGCAAGTGCTAACATGCAAGACATCAAAGACCTAAAAGAGGAGCTATCCAAATATTTTTCAAAGAAAGATTTAGGTGCTGCAAAGAGGATACTTGGTATGAAAATATCAAGGGACAGGACGAAGAAGACAATAAAGCTATCTCAAGAAGATTACATCAAGAAGGTACTAGAAAGGTTTGCAATGCAAAATGCAAAACCATTTTCTACACCTTTGGCTGGTCATTTTAAACTAATGAAGGATATGTGTCCAAAGACACAAGAGGAGATAGCCTATTTGTCTAAAGTTCCATATGCTGCAGCGGTAGGTTCTCTAATGTATGCTATGGTCTGGACAAGGCCAGACATTGCACATGCAGTGGGAGTTGTGAGTAGGTTCATGGACAACCCAGGTAAAGAGAATTGGCAAGCTGTGAATTGGATACTTAGGTATCTAAAAGGGACAACATCATAAGAGAGGGCAGCCCTTTTGGCCTATAAAAGGAGGCCATTTCTACACACATTTCATAGTGTGAAGTTGATGCAACAAGGTGAGTGTGAGGTGGTGAGAGTGAAGCAAGGCGGGAGCTCCATTAAGGGTATAATCCCTTTGTAAACTACTTCTTGTTTTGAAATACTAAAGCCATTCAGTGGCTGCTTTCCCGTGGACGTAGCCCACATTGGGTGAACCACGTATATCGTGTGTACTCTCTCTCTCTCTCTCTCTCTCTCTCTCTACTCTATAATCTCATGTATATAAATCTGTCTCTCTCCATTAAGTAATCTACTCAATTATCTATTTAGCTACGTCTTATTTTCTAACAACATTGTGTAAAATAACCAGTGTTATGATGGCCAAGTGGTGGATCTTTGATGTGACTATTTACCAATTCTTACTCTAAATGGACAAGTGGTGGATGTAGGATCTACTCATCACACAAACATTGTGTAAAATCACAAGTGTTATAATGGCCAAGTCTTGTATCCACCAAACTTTAAGACATGGTTAGAATGGCCAAGTGGTGGATCTAGGAGACACTAACAATTGGATCCACACTTCAAGCCTTTGTTATAATGGCCAAGTGGTGGATGTAGGATCTACTCATCGCAGAAACATTGTGTAAAATCACAAGTGTTATGATGGCCATGTCTTGTATCCACCAAACTTTCAGACATGGTTAGAATGCCCAAGTGGTGGATTTAGGAGACACTAACAATTGGATCCACATTTCAAGCCTTTGTTATAATGGGCATGTGGTGGATCTTCTATGCACCTACTGCCCAATTCTTACTCTAAATGGCCAAGTGGTGGATCTGGAATGTACTCATCCCACAAACAATGTGTAAAATTATCAGTGTTATGGTGGTCAAGTGTTGAATGCATCTAACTTTAAGACATGGTTAGAATGGCCAATTGGTGGATCTAGGAGACACCAAAAATTGGATCCACACTTCAAGCCTTTGTTACAATGGCCAAGTGGTGGATCTTTGATCTATCTAATTCCCAAATTTTAGTCTGAATGGCCAAGTAGTTTATCTAGGATCTAGTCATCCCACAAACATTGTGTAAAACTACCAGTGTTATGATGGCCTAGTGTTGAATGCACCTAAATTTAGGAAATGGTTAGAATGTCCATGTGGTGGATTTAGGTGACACCAACAATTGTGTCCACAACTCAAGCCTTTGTTATAATGGCCAAGTGGTGGATCTTTGATGCGCCTACTTACCAATTCTTACTCTAAATGGAGAAGTGGTGGATCTGGGATCTTATCATACCACAAAATTTGTGTAAAATCACAAGTGATTTGATGGGGAAGTCTTGTATCCAACAAACTTTAAGACATGGTTAGAATGGCCAAGTGGTGGATCTAGGAGAGACCAACAATTGATCCACATTTCAAGCCTTTGTTATAATGGCCAAGTAGTGGATCTTTGATGCACCTACTTCACAATGCTTAGTTTTAATGGTCATGTGGTGGATCTAGGATCTAGTCATTCCACAAACATTGTGTAAAATAACGAGTGTTATGATGGCTAAGTGCTCAATGCACCTACCTTTAAGACATGGCTAGAATGACCAAGTGGTGGAACAATTGTATCTACAATTCAAGCTTTTGTTATAATGGCCAAGTGGTGGATATTGTATGCACATACTTACCAATGCTTACTATTAATGTCCAAGTGGTGTATCTAGGGGCTACTCATCCCACACACATTGTGCGAAATTACCAATGTTATAATGGCCAAGTGCTAAATACGATCAACTTTACGACATGGTTAAAATGGCAAGTGGTGGATCTAGGTCACACTAACAAGTGTATCTACAATTCAAGCCTTTGTTATAATGCCCAAGTGGTGGATCTTTGATGCACCTACTTACCAATTCTTACTCTAAATGGACCACTGGTGGATCTAGGATCAACTCATCCAAACATTGTGGAAAATTACAAGTGTTATGATGGCTTAGTGTTGAATCCACCTAACTGGCCTAGTGCTGGATCTAGAAGACACTAAAAATGCAATCCACATTTCAACCCTTTGCTATAATGGCCAAGTGGTGGATCTTTGATGAACCTACTTCCCAATGCTTAGTCTAAATGGCCAATTGGTGGATCTTGGATTTACTCATCCAACAAACATTGTGTAAAATTACAAGTGTTATGATGGCCAAGTGCGTAATGCACCTACGTTTAAGACATTGTTAGAATGGCCAAGTGGTGGATCTACGAGACACCAACAATTGGATCCACACTTCAAGCCTTTGTTCTAATGGCAAAGTGGTGGATCTTTGATGTATCTAATTACGATATTTTACTCTAAATGGCCATTTGGTGGATCTAGCTTGGATCTAGTCATCCCACAGAAATTGTGTAAAATTACTAGTGTTATGATGGCCAAGTGATGAATGCACCTAACTTTAGGACATGGTTAGAATGGCCAAGTGGTGGATCTAGGTGACACCAACAATTGTATCTACAATTCAAGCCTTTGTTATAATGTCCAAGTAATGGACTTTGATGCACATACTTACCAATTCTTACTCTAAATGGACAAGTGGTCAATCTAGGATTTGCTCATCACACAAACATTGTGTAAAATTACAAGTGTTATGATGGCCAAGTGTTGAATCCACCTAACTCGCCAAGTGCTTGATCTAGAAGACACCAACAATTGGATCCATATTTCAAGCCTTTGCTATAATGGCCAAGTGGTGGATCTTTGATGCACCTACTTCCAAATTCTTAGTTTAAATGGCCCTGTGGTGGATCAAGAATCTACTCATCCCACAAACATTGTGTTAAATTACAAGTGTTATGATGGCCATGTGTTGAATCCACCTACCTTTAACACATGGCTATAATGGCCATGTGGTGGATCTAGGAGCTACCAACAATTAGATCCACACTTGAAGCCTTGGTTCTAATGGCCAAGTGGTGGATCCTTGATATTTGTAGTTCCAAAATTTTAGTCTAAATGGCCAAGTGGCGAATCTAGGATCTACTCATTCCATAGACATTGTGTAAAATTATCAGTGTTATGATGGACAAGTACTGAATGCACCTAGCTTTAGGACATGGTTATAATGGTCAAGTGGTGGATCTAGGTGACACCAACAATTGCATCTACAAGTCAAATCGTTGTTATAATGGCCAAGTGGTGGCTATTTGATGCACCAGCTTACCAATTCTTACTCTAAATGGGCAAGTGGTGGATGTAGGATCTATTCATCCCACAAACATTGTGTAAAATCACAAGTGTTATGGTGGCCAAGTCTTGTATCCACCAAACTTTAAGACATGGTTAGAATGGCCAAGTGGCATATCTAGGAGACACTAACAGTTGGTTCCACATTTCAAGCCTTTGTTATAAGCGCCAAGTGGTGGATCTTTAATGAACCTACTTCCTAATTCTTAGTCTAAATGGCCAAGTGGTGGATCTAGGATCCACTCATCCGACAAACATCGTGTAAAACTACAAGTGTTATGATGGGCAAGTGCTGAATGCACCTACCTTTAAGACATGGCTAGAATGGCCTAGTGGTGGATATAGGAGATACCAACAATTCGATCCACACTTCAAGACTTGATTCTAATGTCCAAGTGGTTGATCTTTGATGTATTTAATTCGCAAATTTTAGTCTAAATGGCCAAGTGGTGGATCTAGGATATAGTCATTCCATAGACATTGTGTAAAATTACGAGTGTTATGATGGCCAAGTGCTGAATGCACCTAAGTTTAGGACATGGTTAGAATGGCCAAGTGGTGGATCTAGGTGACACCAACAATTGTATCTACAATTAAATCATTTGTTATAATGGCCAAGTGGTGGATTTCTGATGCACCTACTTAACAATTCTCACTCTAAATGGACAAGTGGTGGATCTAGGATCTACTCATGCCACAAATGTTGTGTAAAACTACAAGTGTTATGATGGTGAAGTGTTGAATCCACCTAAGTAGCCATGTCATGGATGTAGGAGACACCAACAATTGGATCCACATTTCAAGCCTTTGTTATAATGGCCAAGTGATGGATCTAGGATCTACTCATTCCAAACACATTGTGTAAAATTTCTAGTGTTATGATGGCCAAGTGTTGAATGCACCTAGCTTTAGGACATGGTTAGAATGGCCAAGTGGTGTTTCTAATTGACACCAACAATTGTATCTACAATTCAAGACTTGTTATAATGGCCAAGTGGTGGATCATTGATGCAAATACTTACCAATTCTTACTCTTGATGGACAAGTGGTGGATCTCGGATCTACTCATCCCACAAACATTGTGTAAAATTACAAGCGTTATGATAGCCAAGTGTTGAGTCCACCTAATTGGCCAAGTGGTGGATCTAGGAGACACCAACAATTGCATCCACATTTCAAGCCTTTGTTACAATGGCCAAGTGGTGGATCTAGGATCTACTCATTCCACAAACATTGTGTAAAATTACCAGTGCTATGATGGCCAAGTGCTGAATGCACCTAACTTTAGGACATGGTTAGAATAGCTGTGGTGGATCTAGCTGACACCAACAATTGTATCTAGAATTCAAGCCTTTTTTATAATGACCAAGTGGTGGATCTTTGATGCACATACTGATAGCCGTTTTTTTGGCTCTCATAAAATATTTTAATAAGCCACTTCACCCCACAAAAAACACCCTAGCACAATGACTAGGCTCGCTTCTTCCTTGTAAACATTGTGCGTGCGTTTGGGATTTTTATCACATTTTTTTATGAAATCATTGAGCGAGTCATTGGGCTCGGAGACAAAAAATTAAATTTATAATATTATGGTCCTCTTTATATGTAAATATTTTCTATCAAATAAAGGACCTAAGTATCAAGGGTTTTGTTTCAAAATTGTTATATTTATATAAATATATATTCCTAGGTGTATGTTATCAGCGCTATGTATGCTAGATTCCATCACGTGTCATTCCTTATACCTATTTTACTATCATTCTATCCCTTAAGCTCTACTCACACAAGCCTTGAAAACCCTTATGTGATGTCACCCCGTAAAAATTCATCAATAACCTTATCGACTCCGTCATATTTTATTTCCATCCCTTCTAGTTACATATTCACAAGTAAATAGATTTCATCTTCAAATAAATCTCCTAAATCATTCAAAGTAGATAATAATTGAGGGTTTCTTCCCTCATGATTTTCCTCCTTTTAATTTATATATGTTTTTCCACCATGCATCCCATGTGTCCATTTTTCATGACTAGCTAACCTATCTTTTTATCCCACAAGTATATATTATATTTGATACTTATCCTATACCATACATGTGCTCAAGCTCCTTGGCAATATTAGGTCATGGTTGATGTATGGGGGGCTCACTTGGAAGACTACAAAGAAAACAGAATCAAATAGTGGCCCACTTCAAGCTTTATTAGGTGCTGCAGGGAAAAATTTTTGCTCGAATTTTGGCACCCTCTTTTGATCCAAATCTAAGGATGTGTCTAACAGAGAAAATGGAGCTCGTGAGCTGAAGTATTTTTCATACTTTTTTCAAAAAATTTAAAATCAAGGGAGATTTGACATGAAATTTATCGCCGACTTCAAAACTGCCACCTCATACACCAAAAAATCTTCCTATTTTCTCTCACCCTTCCACACACCTACTCACTCTTACACACCCCTCCCTCTCTTTCCCACCCCCAATCCTGCAACTCCCATGTCCTATTTCATCTTCTTCACCATTGCCACTTCTCTCACACCTCCATAGCCTTCATCTTGCATTTCTACACCCCTATGTGCTCCACTCTCTCTCTACATATATGTCCATATTACCATATCCTCTTCAGCTTTGTAAAGAAATCCAAAAAATTAGAAAATATACAAGGTTAATCTCTGCAAATGAAGGCTTTTATCATGAATTTTCCAGGGTTTGAAGATAACATAGCTTCATCGACACGTGCAACTTCGCCATTCTGATCGCTTCTTCTACCGGTGTTGTAAAGAGGTGGATGTCAACTTCTCCAAAGCTCCAACCTCTCTTTACAAGCTTCTCCCTTGTCTAACTTTGCTCATCATATATCTCACCATTTGGTGAATGATTTTGTAAATATTTTGTAGTGATTATTACTAACCAGTAACCACTAACCTTATTGTAAAAATAAACCCTCTACTATCTATTAGAGTAGGCACTCCCAAATTATTCACTCAATACTCTCTTCTTTCACCCTCAATAATTCTCTTCCCTTGAGCCCACATCCATGTGACTCAAAGGATAAGAGAGACCCACCCTCATTTAAAGAATAGAAATATGCATAATCTTTGATTTCTTCAAATAAACTTGATTAGGTCTAATCCTAACTGAGGCTTCTAAAACCTATAAATAGATCCCTTCTCTCCCTTGTAAAGCTTCACATGATCACACTACACCACACCATTCTCCACAGAGAACACACCACTCTTCAAGGCTAGTTGTGTAGAGTGTGTGCATTGTGAGTGCTCTATTCCATCACTACACATAGGTGCATGGAGAAGCATGAATTTAGTTATGCCATCTAGAGGAGTGGAGTGATGCCATACTCTTCATCACACTTGTAGCATACTCTTGTGCATAAATAATATTTATAGTTTTCGGTGCAAATGTATGCAACAACTACGACTCTTCTCTCCAAATTGACTTCATAAGTTGGCTCATCAGTTGGTTCAAGGTATATTGTCCTTGAAGTATGTTGTGCCATTTCATGCTTGGCGGTTTGAGGGTTTGTTGAATTGTTTGCCTCAAACATCAATTTTAAGAGGGTGCTCGGTGAGAGGACTCCCATGACCCTCAGACAAATTGTGTATTGGCAACAAGATCAAGTTTTGTGTTGTCTCTTTGTTTCTCACCAAGGTTTGTGTGCATCTAGTCTTTAAGGCTAAGACTGCGTTGCTCAAGGTGATTTGTGATTTTTACCTCTCTTTGGTGTATGGAATGTTTCTCTTTGGTGTGTGTGGATATCTTGCATTCCCCTCCCTTTGTGTATTTGAGTACAAGGAGATATCACGTGCGTCCTAGTTCGTATCTACAACTAGGTGGTGCCCATTTTCTTATTTGGGTTTTGTCTATGCGTTGTTGTTTTCTTTGATTGTGCTTGCTCCAACCACAATTGAGCAACACGGAAGCCTTGAATGGTATTTAGAGGTCTCTCTTCTTGTTGCCAACACGGAAGCCTTGAATGGTATTTTGAGGTCGCTCTTCTTGTTGCCCGCCCCGGATCGCCTCAATACTTACCAATGCTTGATGTAAATGGACAAGTGGTGGATCTAGGATCTACTCATCCCACAAACATTATGGAAAATTACAAGCGTTATGATAACCAAGGATTGAATCCACCTAACTGGCCAAGTGGTGGATCTAGGAGACACCAACAATGAGATCCACATTTCAAGCCTTTGTTATAATGGCCAAGTGGTGGAGATTTGTTGCACATACTTCCCAATTCTTAGTTTAAATTGCCAAGTGGTGGATCTAGAATCTACCCATCCCACAAACATTGTGTAAAATTACAAGTGTTATGATGGCCAAGTGTTGAATGCACCTACCTTTAAGACATGGCTAGAATGACCAAGTAGTGGATCTAGGAGATACTACCAATTAGATCCCCACTTCAAGCCTTTGTTTTAATGGCCAAGTAGTGGATCTTTGGTGTATCTAATTCCCCAATTTTAGTCTAAATGCACAAGTGGTGGATCTAGGATCTACTCATCCCAGAGACATTGTGTTAAATTAGCTGTGTTATGATGGCCAAGTGCTCAATGCACCTAACTTCAAGACATGGTTTGCATGGCCAAGTGGTGGATCTAGGTGATATCAACAATTGTATCGATAATTCAAGCCTTTGTTATAATGGAAAAGTGGTGGATCTTTAATGCCCGTACTTACCAATTCTTACTCTAAATGGCCAAATGGTTGATCTAGGATCTACTCATCCCAGAAATATTGTGTAAAATTACAAGTGCTATGATGGACAAGTCTGGAATGCACCTAACTTTTAGACATGGTTAGTATGGACAAGTGGTGGATCTTTGATGCACCTACTTCTCAATTCTTAGTCTAAATGGCCAAGTGATGGATCTAGAATCTAGTCATCCCAGACTGATTGTGTAAAATTACAAGTGTTATGATGTCCAAGTGTTGAAATGCACCTAACTTGAAGACATAGTTAGAATGGTCAAGTGGTGGATATAGGAGACACCAACAATTGAATCCACATTTCAAGCCTTTATTATAATGGACAAGTGGTGGATCTTTGATGAACCTACTTCCCAATTCTTAGTCTAAATGGCCAAGTGGTGGATCTAGGATCTACTCATCCCACAAACATTGTGTAAAACTACAAGTGTTATGATGGCCAAGTGATGAATGCACCTACCTTTAAGACATGGGTAGAATAGCCAAGTGGTGGATCTAGGAGATACCGTCAGTTGGATCCACACTTCAAGCCTTTTCTCTAATGGCCAAGTGGTGGATCCTTGATGTATCGAATACCCAAATGTTATTCTAAATGTCCAAGTGGTGGATCTTTGATGTATCAAATACCCAAATGTTTTTCTAAATGGCTAAATGGTGGATCTAGGATCTAGTCATCCCACAGACATTGTGTAAAATTACGAGTGTTATGATGGCTAGGTGTGTTGAATGGACCTAACTTTAGGACATGGTTAGAATGGCCAAGTGGTGGATCTAGGTGACACCAACAATTGTATATAGAATTCAATACTTTGTTATAATGGCCAAGTGGTGGATCTTTGATGCACCTACTTACCAATTCTTGCTGTAAATGGACAAGTGGTGTATCTAGGATCTACTCATCCCACAAATAGTGTGTAAAATTACAAGTGCTATAATGGGCAAGTGTTGAATCCACCTGACTGGCCAAGTGGTGGATCTAGAAGACACCGACAATTGGATCCACATTTCAAGCCTTTGTTATAATGGCCAAATGGTGGATCTTTGATGCACCTACTTCCCAATTCTTAGTTTAAATGGCCAAGTGGTGAATCTAGAATCTACTCATCCCACAAACATTGTGTCAAATCACAAGTGTTATGAAAGTCAAGGGTTGAATGCACCTACCTTTAAGACATGGCTAGAATGGCTAACTGGTGGATCTAGGAGTTAACATCAATTGGATGCACACTTCAATCCTTTGTTTTAATGGCCAAGTGGAGGATCTTTGATGTATCTAATTCGCAAAATTTAGTCTAAATGGCCAAGTGTTATGAAAGCCACGTGTTGAGTGCCCCTACCTTTAAGACATGGCTAGAATGGCCAAGTGGTGGATCTTTGATGTATCTAGCTCCCAATTTTTATTCTAACTGGCCAAGTTGTGAATCTAGTATCTGCTCATTCCACAAACATTGTGTAAAATTATGAGTGTTATGATGGCCAAATGCTAAATACACCTAACTTTAGGACATGGTTAGAATGGTCAAGTGGTGGATCTAGGTGACATGAACAATCGCACCTACAACCCAAGCCTTTGTTATCATGGCCAAGTGGTGGATGTTTGATGGTCCTACTGAAATGGACAAGTGGTGGATGTAGGATCTACTTATCCCACAAGCATTGTGTAAAATCACAAGTGTTATGATGGCCAAGTCTTGAATCCACCTAGCTTTAAGACATGGTTATAATGGCCAAGTGGTGGATATAGGAGACACGAATAATTGGATCCACATTCCAAGTCTTTGTTATAATGGCCAAGTGGTGGATCTAGAATCTACTCATCCCACAAACATTGTGTAAAATTACAAGTGTTACAATGGACAAGTGTTGAATGCGCCTAACTGTAAGACATGGTTAGAATGGCCAAGTGGTGGATCTAGGAGACATAAACAATTCGATCCACATTTCAAACATTTGTTATAAGAGCCAAGTGGTGGATCTTTGATGAAACTACTTTCTAATTCTTAGTTTAAATGGCCAAATGGTGGATCTAGGATCTACTCATTCCACAAACATTGTGTAAAATTATAAGTGTTACAATGGCCAAGTGCCGAATGCACCTACCTTTAAGACATGGCTAGAATGGCCAAGTGGTGGATTTAGGAGATACCAACAATTGGATGCACACTTCCATGCTTCATTCTAATGGCTAAGTGGAGGATATTTGATGTATCTAATTCCAAGGTTCTAGTCTAAATGGCCAACTGGTGGATCTAGGGTCTACTTATCCCAAGGACATTGTGTTAAATTACCAATCTGTTGAATGCACCTAGCTTTAGGACATGGTTAGAATGGCCAAGTGGTGGATCTAGGTGACACCAACAATGATATCTACAATTCAATCCATTGTTATTATGGCCAAGTGGTGGATCTTTGATACAACTACTTTCCAATTGATAGTATAAATGGCCAAGTGCAGGATCTACAATCTACTTATACCACAAACATTGTGTAACCCGTGTTATGATGGCCAAGTGCTGACTTCATCTAACTATAGGACATGGTTAGAATGGCCAAGTGGTGGATCTAGGTGACACCAATAATTGTATCTACAATTCAAGTCTTTCTTATAATGGCCAAGTAGTGGATCTTTGACGCCCCTACTTACTAATTCTTACTCTAAATGGACAAGTGATTGCTCTAGGATATACTCATTCCACTAACAATGTATAAAATTACAGGTGTTATCATGGCTAAGTGTTGAATCCACCTAACTTGAAGACATGGTTAGAATGGCCAAGTGGTGGATCTTTGGTGCACCTACTTCCCAATTCTTAGTCTAAACGGCCAAGTGGCGGATCTAAAATCTACTCATTCCACAAACATTGTGTAAAATTACAAGTGCTATGATAGCCAAGTGTTGAATGCACCTAGCTTTAAGACATGGTTTGAATGGCCAAGTGGTGGATCTTCGTGACACCACGATTGGATCCACATTTTAAGACTTTGTTATAATGGACAAGTGGTGGATCTTTGATGCACCTACTTCCAATTCTTAGTATTGACGAAAGAAATTTGGAATGGCGGCCTCTACACCAAAACAAACTCCATTGCGCCACAAGGGAAATGAGATGAGGGCACCACCTAGTCTTGGAAGCGTGGACTAGGACCACTACACAAAGAGAGAGAGAGAGAGAGAGAGAGAGAGAGAGAGAGAGAGAGATCACTATGAATGAAGCATTAACCTTAGTGTGTATACATGGAATGGATAACTTCAAACATTCCCAACACAAATAGCATGTAGATTACTAAACAACCACTCAAGGATTAGCCAAAATCACATCAAGCACTCTCACACACACATAAAAGATTTATCTTAATAAACATAAGTAAGAGGAGGGGAGGTTACTAGCATGAAACAATTTTCACTCTAGAATGTGCAAGAATAGAGTGAATGAATGAGCTTTATGGGCTCATGGTGAGTGATACAAAGACTCAATGGGGCTGAGGGAGGCTTTAAATTACAAAGGGGAAGGCCTCTTTATATAGGAAAGAGAGTGATTAGGAGTGAGGTTAAGATCCAAGTGTAATTTGTACAAATGAAGCTTGATTAGGGACATTCAACCAATGAAGAAGCTCCTTCCAAGTGATTTGTTGACCAATTTGCAACTAATTGGCTCCATCATCACTTGTGTTGTCTTCACTCCTTCCTCCATAGCTTGAGTCCAAGAGCTTCCTTGTTTTAAAATGTAAAGAATCTACATAAAATCAATACATATCTAGTAATAATAGAAAGGGGTTGAATGAGAACTTATGAATTACAACAAGATTAAGCATGACTTACGAGGTGATTAGAAGAGGATTTTGTGATGGTTTTTTGAGCTTGAGAGATAGGAGGAAGGAGGGGAGGGTGAGAATACTAATGGCTGATTTTTAGAGAAGGTCTCAATGTGGAAAAGGAAGGGTGTGTGTGTAAAGGTAGAGGGGGTGGTCTCCACCACAGTTGAAAAAATTGGCAACCGCCATTTTGGCCATATCTCCTAAACCGTAGATGCAAAATTTATAAGAAAAATATGGTCAGAATCTCCAGCTTATCAGCTACAACTTTGATGCAGACAACTTTTCTTCGAATGGAGTGGAAGCATTTTTTAAAAATCCAGCAAAATCATGTGTCTGGTTCCTTCCTTTACCAAGTCTTCCACTTGTGTCCCATCTGTTTGAATCATCATATGGCTCCAAAACCATGATGATATGAGCCACTCATGACCCTTGAATCATGGGTGCATGGCTCCACAACCACATCATATCTTTTCTTTTCACATTTACATATTTTCCCTTCCCTTTATCACTAGGTTCTCCCTCTACCTTTCACCTCCGGTGAACTAGTCAAGAAAAAATTCCCATCAAATCATTTTTTTAATTTTTCCAAGAGGTTGTTCTCACTCTTTATTTTATTGTAAACCTCTAGAAGCAAAGAAAACCAACAAAATATAGTAAACAAAAATTGGTGATAGGCTCGGCATAGCCTCCCCAAACTTGGCTAGGGGTATTTATGCCTCCAGCCTACTTTCTTTGATCTTGAGCTGACCTTATCCTGATGTGATAAGGCTTTAGATGCCATACATTTGTCCTGGTCTTGTGCATTTTACCATCAATGTCTTGAAGTCTGTAAGAGCCATTTTTGAACTTTTTGGTGACCAAGAACGGGCCTTCTCATGGAAAAAGAAACTTTCCATCCTTCCGAGTGTCGAAGCAATTGTCATATCGAAGCACCAGATATCCCTTTTTGATGTCTTTGGATGCTAGCTTTTTGTTGAACTTTTCTCTGCGCTTCTCTGCTTCTTGAGAATAGTGGTTGATGGCTTCTTCACGATCCAATTGCAGTCTCTCTAGATCCATGATCCTTTGATGTACTTTCTCCTTTTGAGAGCCTACCTGGCTACCCAATATTCAAAGACTTGTTAACTTCACTTCAATGGGAAAAAGCGCCACCTTTCCATAAACCAAATGAAAGGGTGTGTACCCTAATGTGGTTTTGAAGGAGGTTCTATAGGCCCATAGAGCTCCATTCAGGTGTTTGTCCCAATCTTGGCGCCTGGCATGTACCTGTTTGGTGAGAATTTTGCAAATGATTCCATTTACCTTTTCCACCAAACCATTGCACTGAGGGTAGTAAGGAGTAGAGTGTTGATGCTGAATATTTATCTTCTGCATGAGTTCTCCTACCAAGTCTGCTCTAAAACCTGGTCCTCTATCAGATAGTATTTCAAGAGGGGTGCCAAACCGGCAACAGATGTGGTCAAAGATGAACTGACTCACATCCTTAGCAGTAGTTCTATTGGTCGTCATAGCCTCAGCCCATCTAGTCATGTAGTCTACTCCCATGATGATGTACTCTTTACCTGACTGAGTGCGTGGTAGAGGCCCTATGGCATCAATTCCCCACTTCTCAAAGGGCCCATATACCTTTATTGGGTTCTGAGGTTCAGCTATGAGCCGTCGTGGTCCTGCTTTCTGACATTCATCACATGTTTGACACCAGTATTTGACATCACGATGAAGACTTGGCCAATTAAAACTAGCTTGTAGAACCTTTCTACTTGTGACGTCGTGTGCATATCATCGTGACAAGCTTTTAAAATCTCTTCAATTTCACTCTTCAAAGGCACTCTCCTAAGCACACCATCCTTACCAAGACAATACAAGTTATCATTTACTATGCGATACCTGGTAGCCTTCCTAGCTAACCTTCGCCTTTCCCCTGTATTCAAGTGTTTAGGAGCCTCTCCTTGCTCCAGAATGTGCATAATATCTTCTAAGTCCTCCTTGCCTTGCTGAAGTGGAAGTTTGATGGCCACTACTCCCACTATTGACTCATTTAACTTCAATGATGCTAGGTGGTCTGCATCCTTGTTCTGGTCTCTTGGCACATGATGTACTTGTGCCTCCCTAAATCTCCTCATAAGAGCCCATGTACCTTGCATTTGCCTTACCAAAAGCATGGAGTCACCAAAATTATTTAATCTCTTAATTGAATTATCGAGGCACCAACAAAGGCCATGAATTAGAGCTTGATATTCTGCTTCATTGTTGGAGTGGACATCTTCTAGAGTGATCCCTTCACCATGGATCCTCTCTCCCAATGGAGATAAGACCACGATGCCTGCATCTGCCTTATCCTCGGCTCTCTTGTATGCTCCATCAAAGTAGAGGCTATAAGCATTGACCAAAGCCTCTAGAGCCGGAGGTGGTGGAAGTTCCTTTCTCTTCAAATGGAAAACTTTTTCATAGCACTTGTTTGTTAAAATGTCGGCTAAGCATGTTCGACTTGTTCTTTCAACCTGTATTGTATAATCAAACTCTTGAAGTCGCACCACCCACTTTGCTATTTTGTCAGAGATTTCCATATGTTGTAGTGCATAGGGAAACATATCCTCCATAGTGATAATTACAAACCTCTTCGGCAGCAAGTATGGCCGAAATTTGGTTACCTCAAACATGAGAGCTAACACTAGCTGTTCCATCAGGGTGTAGGCCTTCTCTGTGTTTTACATGAGGCGGCTAGCAAAATACACAGGCCTCATAATGGATGTTTTTGGATCTTTTTGTAGGAGGGCAGCACCAATGGCCTCTTCTCCCACACTAGGGTTTACAAAGAATGTTTCTTCCCAACAAGGTTGGAGGATTACAGGGAGTGACCCTAACATTTTTTTAATCTCTCTAAAATGCCCATCACTTTCTTCACTCCAAACAAGCGTCTCTTGAAGATTCAGCTATTGTAGAGGAAATATCACTTGGGAGAGTAAGTGTATGAATCTACTCAAATATCTTAGCTTTTGCAAGAAAGAGATTAATTGTTTGATGAAAGTTGGGGAAGGTATATTTAGCAATGTTTCTATCTTTTCAGGATCTATCTCGATTCCATCAATGGACACTACATGCCTCAATAGTGTAACCTTGCTTTCCCCAATGTGACATTTTTCCTTGTTTAGTTGTCCACCCAGCTTAGCTAAACGAGTAAATCCTTCATCAATCTTATCCAGATGCATACTTTTGGAGCTGTAAATACAAAAGTCATCTATGAAAACCCTTATGGACTTACCAAAGTAAGGTTGAAAGACCATGTTCATGAATCGTTGAAAGGTGGCTGGAGCGTTGGTGAGACCAAAAGGCATGACTCGAAATGCAAAATAGCCCCATGGTGTGATGAAAGTAGTCTTTTTCTGGTCCTCCTCTGCAATGCGTATTTGAAAGTAGCCAGAGTAGCCATCACACACTGTGTATCGCTCATGGCCTGCTACTTCATTTAGAATCTCATCTTGAAATGGGAGAGGGAAGTGGTCCCTCTTTGTTACAACATTTAGTGGCTTGTAATCCACGCACACTCGCCATTTACCATTCTTCTTTGGCCTCACCACTACTGGGGAGACCCATTCTGAATCTTCTACTGGGTATATGAATCCTGCTTCTAAGAGTCTCTTCACCTCGGACAACAGTGCATTTTGTTGCACAACTCCTAATCTTCTTAGTTTTTGTACTACTGGCTTGCTCCCTTCTTTTAGATGGATATGATGCTTCACTGCAGTGACACCTGTAATGTGAGTGTAATAAAAAATAAACAATGATGCATGCTTCTTGAGAACATTTACATAACCCCCCTTTTCTTCTTCCTTTATATCCTTGGATAACATCTTCTCTAGGCTGGCATCCCACACATTCTCCATTTGGATCCTTGGGTTGTCTTCTGATGAGGTAGTTTCCTTTATGGTGATGCCCATGACTTTGAGAGTGCTATCACTCTCTTCACTTGAACTCTCTTCCTCGTCCATGGATGAGGAGCATCCACTTGATCTCCACTCATCAGCTGACGTCTCTAGTTCAAGGTTCTCTTGTCGCCCATTCTTCAAGTTATAAACCACCTTTTGACTATGGCCACCCACGCGAGGCCTCAGTTCCAAGTCTCCTGTTGCCCAATCTTGCCTAGTTCCTATACCCATGAGCCAAGGTCGTCCTAAAATAAGGGGGTATCCTTGTTCCTTTACTGGCATCACATAAGCATCAACCTCTGTAGTGATTCCAAAAACAGAAACTCTCAAAGCTTTCACTACACCCACACAAGTGACAGAGACATTATTGGCCATTTTTGCCCTAAAGTTTGATGATTCCATTACCTCTAAACCCAATTGATGCATTAGATTTTCTGTCATGACACAAACCTCTACTCCACTATCAATGTAAGTTTTTGGAATCCGTTGTCCCTTGATTTGAGCCTCCACCAAAGGCACTATATCCTTGAGACCATATGCTTTGATTACACTTACTAGCTTACTTTGCTTTGCCCTCGTGCTCACCATTTTTGACCATTGTCGTCGAAGCTTTGGGGAGATATGAAGTAGTTGTGGCCAAGTAATCTTTGGTCCGTGAGAACTCACATCAGATGTCAAGTCATAAGGTTGTGTCCGAGATCCCATAGGGAAATCAGAGATGTCAATTTGAGACCTAGTATGGGTCTTTCTCGTCTTGGCTTCATCTTTAGTTGCCCGAGATGTACTTGCTTCATTGCTTGCATCCTTGCTTGTTTCTTTACTTACTTCATCTTGGACACACACACGTTTGATAGGCATTGTAGCCACTTCATCTATCTTCATCTTCCCTTTAGCTATTTCTTCCCTTTAGCTATTTCTTCCTTATGATGCTCACATTTGGTTGAGTAGCAGGGGCTTGAGCTTGAGCACGAGGTGGCTGCAAAATTTGAGGTTGCGGTTGCTCTTGTGCTTGAGCTCTAGCATGGGGAGGACTTACTTGTTGTTGAGGACCTCTGACAGGGTAGTCATATCTTCTGGGATGAGGGCAATTATACATGCCGTGGGCATTTTCCCCACAATTGTAACACAACATTTCCCTTGCTTGACGTCGCATTAGTGGCTGATTCCCACCATTTCTCTCAATAGGCCTTCTTGCACCCTGCACAAGATTTACTCTCAACCCCTCTAGCTGGTTTGTGAGATTGTTTATTTGTTGGAACATATCTTCTTGTTGACCTCTATTGAGGTCTGGTGCATTAGGCACATTTGGAGGTCTGTGAGAAACTTCCATAGTTGTGATATTGCCTCCCAAAGCTAGCTGGCCAGCTTGGGCTTGATAGAGAATCTTTCTATTCTTTTCCCTAGAAATTGTTAACGCATCTTCAAAAGTATTTGGAAATTTTCTCTTTACCTTCTCCCTTAGCAAGGGTTACAATCCTGAGATAAATCGATCATTTTGGAGGCAATTGGGAGCTCGCTCACCAGGGTTTAGTGAGTCTGACCATTTCCCCCAAAGTTTCATAAAACCTTCCTCATAGGTTGCATAACCATGAGGGTCAACTTGATGAAGGGCAAGAAGCTGTTGCCATAGTTCTTCTGCCGAGTTGGCTCATTGAAATCTTCGTAGGAAATCCGCCTTCAATCCCTCCCAATCAGCTCTTTGGGTTGGATCTAGAGCCTGGAGCCATACCCTAGCTTCTTCTTTGAGCACCAAAGGAAAAGCTCTCAATTTCAATGCTTCGTCATCCCTCCCAGAGACAAGGAAAGCCATCTCCAAGTTATCCAAAAAATCCCCAGCATTTTCCCCACTACACCCAAAAAAATTAGGGAAAGCCATCATAAAATGGGTTGCCTTCCTCTCAATACAGCACAAAAATGAAAACGTCTAGGCCCAAATCATATCTTATTAAGGGTAGAATAAATGGATTGATAGATGCATTAATCTCAGCTAGACGACGAGGGCCTAGTAAGTTCCTTATGATGTTTTGGAACCTAAGCGTTGTGCTAGCTATTATATGCACAGTTTGTCTAGCAAGAGGTTGGAAAGGTCCATATAAATCCCTATGATTCATGGATACATTATACTCCAAAATAGGAAATATTATAGGGTCAGGGGACAACAATATCTCTCTCAACCTCTCAGCTCCAAAATAGAAGACCAATCTTTGTTGGAAAAAAATCTTCCTTTCAATGCGCACATTCACCCTAATATTCTGAACTGATTGAAAGTTATAGAAAATGGGATTATTCATTGGTGCATTAAATACAAACTTCCATGAAGCACTTCATTGAAGTTGAGCTCTCTTGGATCCCACCATTTGAGAGATGCAAAGAATTTGCTCACCAGTGATTATCCTAGCTTTGGTGTGACCATCTTCAGCTTTGTAGAGTTCATAGGGTTCAATGGCTACCCTCTCAACCACCTTGAGCCTTCTTGCTAGTAGTAGTTGGAGTGCATCACCATATGTATCCTCTTGCCAATACCGCACCCCATTGATGTGTAGCTCCCCCTCCAAAAACTTGTTAATACCCGAGTTTGAGAGTGCTTTCACCACCTGAAGTCGAGGCTTCAAAGGAAGTGTCTTCACACTAGCCACAAATCACTCAACACAATGATTTGACCTAGGGACTTGATGACTACAAGATTTTCCTTAAAGCAAATAAGGGTGTGTGTAGTTAACTCTCTTTACCCGCATATGTGCCGTTTGTCGATAAAGACGCTTCTTTTCTCGAGCTTCTTGGGGAGACCATAGTGGAAGTCTCGGAGAATTTGATGTATCTTCCTTCATAGGATTGACAGAGCGCTGCTTGAGAACTCCTCCGTGGGGAAATTTGGAATGGCGGCCTCTACACCAAAACAAACTCCATTGCACCACAAGGAAAATGGGATGAGGGCACCACCTAGTCTTGCAAGCGTGGACTAGGACCGCTACACAAAGAGAGAGAGAGAGAGAGAGAGAGAGAGAGAGAGAGAGAGAGAGAGAGGGACAGAGAGAGAGAGAGAGATCACTATGAATGAAGCATTAACCTTAGTGTGTGTACAAGGAATGGATAACTTCAAATACTCACAACATAAATAGCATGTAGATTACTAAACAACCACTCAAGGATTAGCCAAAATCACATCAAGCACTCTCACACACACATAAAAGATTTCTCTTAATTAACATAATTAAGAGGAGGGGAGGTTACTAGCATGAAACAATTTGCACTCTAGAATGTGCAAGAATAGAGTGAATGACTGAGCTTTATGGGCTCATGGTGAGTGATACAAAGACTCAATGGGACTGAGGGAGGCTTGAAATTACAAAGAGCAAGGCCTCTTTATATAGGAAAGAGATTGATTAGGAGTGAGGTTAAGATCCAAGTGTAATTTGTACAAATGAATCTTGATTAGGTACATTCAATCAATGAAGAAGCTCCTTCCAAGTGATTTGTTGACCAATTTGCAACTAATTGGCTCCATCATCACTTGTGTTGTCGTCACTCCTCCCTCTCCATAGCTTGAGTCCAAGCGATTCCTTATTTTAAAATGTAAAGAATCTACATAAAATCAATACATATCTAGTAATAATAGAAAGGGGTGGAATGAGAACTTATGAATTACAACAAGATTAAGCATGACTTGAGAGGTGATTAGAAGAGGAATTTGTGATGGTTTTTTGAGCTTGAGAGAGAGTAGGAAGGAGGGGAGGGTGAGAAGACTAATGGCTGATTTTTAGAGAAGGTCTCAATGTGGAAAAGGAAGGGTGTGTGTGTAAAGGTAGAGGGGGTGGTCTCCACCACAGTTGAAAAAATTGGCGCCCGCCATTTTGGCCATATCTTCTAGACCGTAGATGCAAAAATTATTAAAAAAATATGGTCAGAATCTCCAGCTCATCAGATACAACTTTGATGAAGACAACTTTTCTTGATTCGGAGTGGAAGTATTTTTAAAAAATCCAGCAAAATCATGTGTCTGGTTCCTTCCTTTACCAAGTCTTCCACTTGGGTCCCATCTGTTTGAATCATCATATGGCTCCAAAGCCTTGATGATATGAGCCACTCATGACCCTTGAAATATGGGTGCATGGATCCACAACCACATCATATCTTTTCTTTTCACATTTACATATTTTCCCTTCCCTTTATCACTAGGTTCTCCCTCTACCTTTCACCTCCGGTGAACTAGTCAATAAAAAATTCCCATCAAATCATTTTTGTAATTTTTCCAAGAGGTTTTTCTCACTCTTTCTTTTATTGTAAACATCTAGAAGCAAGGAAAACCAACAAAATATAGTAAACAAAAATTTGTGATAGGCTTGGATCAGTATAACTGGCCAAGTGGTGGATCTAGGATCTACTCACCTCACCATGTGTTTAATGCACCTAAATTTAAGACATGGTTATAATGGCTGAGTAGTGAACCTTAGAGACACCAACTATTGGATCCACATTTCAAGCCTTTGTTATGATGGCCAAGTGGTGGATCTTTGATATACCTACCTTCCTGCTCTTATTCTAAATGGCCAAGTGGTGGATCTAGGATCTACTCATCCCGCAAACATTGTGTATAATTACAATTGTTATGATGGCCAAGTGTTGAATGCACCTTCTTTTAAGACATGACTAGAATGTCCAAGTGGTGGATCTAGGAGATACTAAAAATTGGACCCACACTTCAAGCCTTTGTTCTAATGGCCAAGTGGTGGATCTTTAATGTATCAAATTCCCAAATGTTATTCTAAATGGAAAGTGGTGGATCTAGGATCTAGTCATCCCACATACATTGTGTAAAATGACCAATGTTATGATGGAAAACTGTTAAACGCCCCTAACTTTCAAACATGGTAAGAATGGTGAAGTGGTGGATCTAGGGGACACCAACAATCGGATCCAAATTTCAACCCTTTGTTATTATGGGCAAGTGTTGGATCTTTGATGCACCTACTTACCAATTCTTTCTCTAAATGGACAAGTGGTGGATCTAGGATCTACTCTGTTGAGCTTATATGTGAAGCTACTCAATATATGGCTTCTCTATATATGGCACGCAGGTCCCCTCTATATATACATCAAGTTTGTCTTCATAATCAATTCTTTGATCAATCCTACATAGATCATAGACTCCAAAAAAAAACATGCAGCGTCTCACTCGCACTCGCACTCTCACTCTCACTCTCACTCTCACTCGCACTCGCAGAAGAAGAGATCGGTGAATGATCCCCAAACGCACCACCCATCGTGCTTTTATCCTTCTTTTCCTCGAAAAGCCTGCACGATTTTCGTACCAAGTATACCTTCATAATTTCAATTGCCATACTCTACCATGAAGAAACAATCCACTTCTTGGTTGATAGCAGGGATAACTGTATGATGTTGTATGTATGTCTGTCCCTGTGTACACTACACTGCTGCTGCGTTCTGTTTGTTTTTATCATAACTTTTACAAACGAACTCAGAACAGAGCGATCCAGGTACTCAAAACGACGGGAATTGCTTGAACGATAACTCAAAATCGGTGCAGAATTTGAAAAAACTTCCTTCTGCAAAGTTGTAGACCACATCGATTTTTATCAGGAGAAAAATCAAAAACAAAAACGTACTACTCTGATACCATGCTGAGAGAGAAGGAGAGAGCACAGAAGTAGAACCCCAAAGTGTGTAGAATACACACATGAGATGATGTATATATAGAGGGGACCTGGGTGCCATATATAGAGAAGCCATATATTGAGTAGCTTCACATATAAGCTCAACACTTATCATATGCAGATCCTTCTGAAGGCCCGCATGTCTCATTCCCTGGATAAAGATCAGCATCAGTCGTGCTTGCGTAGGTAATTCCGCTCTCGGACAGAGCTTAACATATCTCTTGAGTCGTAGTGATGCTTTGCGTATTGATTCATCCTCTTTTTGTTTGAATCTATGGATTTGCGAGACCGTGTTGTGAGCAATGCCTTTTGGCAAGAATTCTTCAATAAACTCCTCAAACAGCTCATCTAGAGTCTCAAAATCCCATATTTCCACCGAGTCGAACCAAGTAGCTGCATCATCTTCTAGAGTCAATCCAAATCCTGCAAACTGTGTCGCAAAACCTGAAACTTCCTCTGCTCTAATCACTCTTCTAAAAGCCGCTACGTGATCTCTCGGATCTTCATCTCTGGAGTATTTTCTGTTTACCCATTTCTGGACTTGGGATGGTCTAACTCGTCGATTGTCTACAAGTCTAACCAGAGACTCTCCCAATCCTTCTCTCGTTATCGCTCTTGAAGGGAATCCTGGTGGCTCTCTTCTTGGAATTCCTATAGGAATTCTCGTGTTGGGTGTAGGCATTTGTGGTCCTTCATTGACCAAATATCCACCTCTTTCTAGTACAGTCTGCGGATTCGTGCTTTCTACAACTCTGTATTCTCGTCCATACTTGTCGACAACTATAGATCTCCATTGACAGTCGTCTCCGTATGTGTAGACATATAAGAGCTTGTAATCCGTTATCTCTTCTAGGTATGGATCTGAGAACCTATAAAGATTGACCTCATTGTCGTCAATGTATCTATATAGTCCTTCACTCTCATGACCAATCATCCAAACTCTCTCAACAAGATGGGTCTTTATCAATTGCAAGTTTGGAAGATCCATTGTGGGAGGATATTCCTCTATCGTCGGGCTCTCCAAGCTTGTGTTAGCTGCGTTTGAATCTAGGGTAGACATGATTTCTAGGCTTAAGATCTTTTTCTTGGTTCAAGTAGACTTAGTCCACTGTGTTCAAGTGCTTTGGTTAGGGAAAGTTCGAAACTATGTCCAAAATCGCAACCGTTTCGTCACAATTCTCGTAAATTGTCGCTTTTAGACACCCCTAACTTCCGGATGAATTTTGAGGCCTCAAAAGAAGTGAATTTTGAGGCCTCAAAAGATCTGTAGATCCACTCTCAGGCTACCTTTTGATATAAAAACTTTTTCGATCCGATATCGTTTGTGAAAGTTATGGCTAAAACAGTGAAATGCAGTTTAGATTGGTCAAAACGAGTCCAAATTCAATTTTGAAAAAATATTTGGGATCTCTGTGAGACTGTGAACACTTCTGTATGGTCAAAAGTACAGTTGGACCCTTAAACTGGCCTAGAGACATCCTACGCATAGTATGTCTATATGCTCAAAATTTAACAAAATTTGGTCCAGAGACTCCCCTTAAGACCAGCAACACAATGGTATGCTCAGATTTTGGTTTAGATTTAAAAATGGCCTTGAGACATCCTACGCGTAGGATGTCTTTTTGCTCAGAATGACTTGAAATTTTCACCCCAGCTTCTCCTTAGTGTGTTGATCACAGTGGTGTGCTCATAGGTTGGTTTGGAGTCCTAAATCAAGCTAGAGACATCCTACGTGTAGGATGTCTTTTTGCTCTGTTTCAGATCAAACTTGCATTGTAGCTTCCCCTTGATGTGCTAAACTCACAGCTATTTTTATTTTTTGATTCTGACACCTATAGGTTGGTCGAATGATCAAGAATCTGTTCCAAAAGCCTGATGTCTGTTCTGATGAATTCCCAAGTCAAATCAACTCCAAATTGGACCAAATTTGACTAGGAGGCTTGCCTAAGGCTATACAACACCCTGCTATGTCCACACTTTGAATTTGGCCTCTAAATCATGCCTTAGATATCCTACGCGTAGGATGTCTAACTGCTCAGAATTGCCCCAAATTTGAACCACAGACTCTCCTTAAGGTGTTGATCACTGTGGTATGCTCAGAAATGTGTTTAGAGTCTTAAATCACACAGAAGACATCCTGCACGTAGGATGTGGTTTTTGCCTGTTTGACCCCAGACTTGTCCCACAGCTTTCCCTTGATGTCAGCAACCCAATGGTATGCTTAGATTTTGGTTTGGATTTCAAAAGTCCCAAATTTTAGCTATTCTTGCTTTTTTTAGTCAAAAGTGCTAAAGTCCGCTTTGAACTCAATTTTCTCACCCAAATGAGCTAAAAACTCTCACATGCACTCAAAACATCATGTATAATATGCACATGAAGTCATCCTATGGTTTGGTCTCTAAAATTATGCCTTGGGCACAATTTGGGTAGGATGTCTGGCAATTCTAGTCTTTTGGCTTTGATCTGTCAAAATTTGGTCAAATTTCCACTTTCCAGGTGAAAATAGGGTAAAACCTACCTTCTGAACACACTGGTAACCTCAGACTTTCAAAAAAATGCCCAGATCACCCTGTAGACATCCTACGCGTAGGATGTCTACTGCTGATTTTTTGAGACGGAAGTGTCCCTGATGCTTCCTTATGCTCTCAGCAAGTACAAGTATGCTTCACAATTGCAAAAACATGCAAAAATCACTCAATTAAGCCTTTGCTGAAATTTTACGTTTTCTGACTCCGCCTTTTGGCTTTTGGTCCACAAAAATAGGGAAAAACACCCAAGTCAATATGTTACTAGGGTAAAACCTACCCTCTGAACCCACTGGTGCAATTAGAATTTTCAAATCTAGTCTCCAGAACCCCCTTGAGACATCCTATGCGTAGGATGTCTATGTTTGCAGAATTGCAGATTTTCTTCACAGAACCCTTGCAAATGCTCTTTTATATGCACATCATCAGTCAGTCATACAAAATATATCCACAAAAGCTTGTTTAATGCATTTTTACCCTCAAAAGCACACTTTTCCATGATTTCAAATGCAATGAAGCACTTTAGCAAATAATTCAGTGCTGAATAGCTCTAGCTCAGAATCGGATCACTTACCTAAAGCTACTCCTACAAATCACATGGGGTTTTGCATCTATGAGTAGAAAAACGCTTCACTACCACACACGGACTAGTAAACGCCTTTATCACCTCACAAATCACTCGACCACCAACAACTACTCTAATCCACAGATCCTAACTAAACCTATCTAGTCGCACACCCTCGGCAAGACACACGCTTCCTGGCTATCCACTTGATTGCGGAATATCCTCTTCCGGATCCACTTAAGAAAAACGCTTTCTTTAGCCAAAACTAAATCAATCAACCATCACACGAGTGTTAGTAGGAAACCTACTTAGGTCCTTGTGTCCCCAGCAACGGCACCAATGTTGGATGGGAGAGACTCACACACGCATGAAGTGCATGCAAACACTACCTAGATCAACATAATGTCAATCGAGGACACAGATGACACGATAGGCACACGGAGGAAATCTCTTAAGCTTGTCAGGCTGAGATCATCCTACACATACAACACTCTGGAAGGCCAACTAAACCACAATCAAGAACCTCACTGCTCTCAACTACACCACCTAACCACATACACACATACGGAAGGTAACTCACCTAATCATGCCAGATTCATACGAAACTGAAGGAACACCATCCCCTCACTAGAATACACCTGTCCCTAAGCTTCTACACTCAAAACCGTCGCTCTAAACCCATCTGTGGAAAATGCGTAGGATGACAGAACAGAATTTTGAAAGTGCCCTAAATTGAAATTTATGAGAACCTATGCGTAGCTTATGTTGCCACGATTCTATAGACTACTAGCACGTAGAAAATAGACATTGTTTGATATACTTATGGCCACAAATAGCTCGTAGATGCGTCGGCGTGTGCACTTCATCTCGCGTGGAATTCTTGGCGTCGTCGCGTAGCTCTCCTCGAGCCTACAACAATGGTGCAGTTGGATCTCCAATGCGTTGAGCGAGCCAGGCATAGCGAGAGGATGAAGCTCACGCTCACTCTCTTTCTCTCTCACACACAGTAGACGGCAGCGCTAAAGTTTGATTATGAAAAAAGTCTTTTTACAAAATGACCTAGGTACCTTATATACTAAGGCTACGTTGGGTTTAACCAAAAATGGGGTTGAAAGGGTCAAATGGCTTTGTATTTAGAATCTGGAAGTGACATTGCACCCCGGCTTCCGAAACTAGAATAACTACTCATTACAAATGACATTTATATCCATAATCTGCAGCATTTCATAACTCGCAAAAGATAAGACTTTGGTACGAAACTTGAGTTATGTTGTGTTGTTGACCCAGTGGTGAACGCTTGGTCATCATAACATTGGTAATTTTGCACAATGTTTGTGGGATGATTAGACCCTAGATCCACCACTTGGCCATTTAGACTTGGAATTGGGTATTAGATACATCAAAGATCCTCCACTTGGCCACTAGAATGAAGGATTGAAGTAGGCATTTAATTGTTGGTATCTCCTAGATCCGCCACTTGGCCATTCTAGCCATGTCTTAAAGGTAGGTGCATTAAACACTTGGCTATCATAACACTTGTAATTTTACACAATGTTTGTGGGATGAGTAGATTATAAATCCATCACTTGGCCAGTTAAACTAAGAATTGGGAATTAGGTGCAACAAAGATCCACCACTTGGCCATTATAGCAAAGTATTGAAATGTGGATCTAATTGTTGGTGTCTCCTAGATCCACCACTTGGCCATTATAGTAAAGACTTGAAATGTGGATCTAATTGTTGTTGTCTCCTAGATCCACCACTTGGCCATCATAATGCTTGTAATTTTACACAATGTTTGTGGGATGAGTAGATCCTAGATCCAGCACTTGTCAATTTAGAGTACGCATTGGTAAGTATGTGCATCAAAGATCCACCACATGGCCATTATAAGAAAGGCTTGAATTGTAGATATAGTTGTTGGTGTCACCTCGATCCACCACTTGGCCAATCTAGCCATGTCTTAAAGGTAGGTGTATTTAGCACTTGGCCATCATAACACTGGTAATTTTACACAATGTTTGTGGGATGACTAGATCCAAGATCCACCACTTGGACACTTAAACTAACAATTGTGAAGTAGGTGCATCAAAGATCCAACTTGGACATTATAACAAAGGCTCGAAATGTGGATCCAATTGTTGGTGTCTCCTAGATCCACCACTTCGCGAGTTAGGTGGATTTAACACTTCGCCATCATAACACTTGTAGTTTTACACAACGGTTGTGGCATGAGTAGAGCCTAGATCCACCACTTGTCCATTTAGAGTGAGAATTCTTAAGTAGGTGCATCAAAGATCCACCACTTGGCCATTATAACAAAGGCTTTAATTGTAGACACAATTGTTGGTGTCACAACCTAGATCCACCACTTGGCCATTCTAACCATGTTCTCAAGTTAGGTGCATTCAGCACTTTCCCATCATAACACTGGTAATTTTATACAATGTTTGTGGGATGACTAGATCATAGATCAACTACTTGGCCATGTAGACTAAAATTTGGGATTTAGATAGATCAAAGATCCACCACTTGGCCATTAGAAAGAAGGTTTGAAGTGTGGATCGAATTGCTGGTATCTCATAGATCCACCACTTGGCCATTCTAGACATGTCTTAAATGTAGGTGCATTCAACACTTGGCCATCATAACACTTGTAATTTTACACAATGTTTGTGGGATGAGTAGATCCTAGATCCACCACTTGGCCATTTAGACTAAGAATTGGGAAGTAGGTTCATCAAAGATCCACCACTTAGCTCTTACAACAAATGTTTGAAATGTGGATCCAATTGTTGGTGTGTCCTAGATACACCACTTGGCCATTCTAACCATGTCTTAAAATTAGGTGCACTCAACACTTGGACATCATAACATTTGTAATTTTACACAATTTTTGTGGGATGAGTAGATTATAGATCCACCACTTGGCCATTTAGACTAAGAATTGGGAAGTAGGTGCATCAAAGATCCACCACTTAGCCATTATAACAAAGGCTTGATATGTAGATCCACTTATTGCAGTGAGCTGCAGTGAGCTTCACGCCATTCCGATGTGACGAATTGTCATCCTTAGACTAGGGAGAACCCAGCAAGCCACACTCGGCCGAGTTGGATGCAGGTCGAGGCCGCCTCCCGTCCAGCTCTAAGTGACTCTGCACACGGTCGTCATCGACCCCGACTCCTCGGTCCTCCAAGGGACCACTCCCACGACCTTTGTCCGTGGAACTCAGCGAGAGAGAGAGAGAGAGAGAGAGAGAGAGAGAGAGAGAGAGAGAGAGAGAGAGAGAGAGAGAGAGAGAGAGAGAGAGAGAGAGAGAGAGAGAGAGAGAGAGATTCTCTGACCAATTCCATGCATGATACCTTCCTTCCATACCCTCCACCCTCCTTCTCCTTTCTCCCCCCCGAGATCTGATACCAGTGTAAGAGCAGGGGAAACTAGGGTCTTAGAGTCCACCACCCAACCACCCTTTTAATAGGCAAGACCCTATCCATTTGCCCTATTTGGACTCCTCGTTCCACACCGCCTAGCCGGGCCCTACCCTTGTCTAGTCTAGCCTTGCCAGTGTCCTAACAATACTCCCCCCTTAACAAGAGTTTTCGTCCTCAAAAACAAAAGTGGGAGACTTCTTCTTAAGAATCACTAATGTTTTCTCAAGTGGCATCCTTCATGGATCCAGCTGTTTGGTTCACCAAACGAAACACGGTTCCGCAAGAGGTTCAATGAAACCAACAGTAACAGCTTGGTTTACGACATTGTTGTCCCCATGAGTAACCAGCTTGTGTTACTGATTCCTATCCGATCATTGTGTGTAGACTCCATTTAGAACAAATATAAGTATTCAAAACGAGTTATCACACAAAGATGTACCCTAATGAGTACCTCTTTTCACTCTCCATGAAAGTAACTTACGAACATAGTCATCAGCCAAGTTTAAGTCCTTCACGTGTTTTCCAATTTCAGTATAAAAAACCCCACCATCACTAGTGTTCAAGGTTGAGAACTTGATTTATACATGGAGAGACTATACCTAGTCGCAAACATGCTTGAACTTATGGTAAGCAAACTCCAAGTAGAGCAATAAATGCATACTGATTGGATCGCTTGGTGCTAACATACGCACTTTGCATATCCTTCGGCACAAGATTAATCTTTGTAATCTTCCTATCCCCTTGGATAACTGACAATATTGAAGTGTGTTTTTCCCACGGTTTACAACCAGACTTTCCAGATGGCTGGTAAACGAGATAACAATATTATACCACATTGCTGAAGAATCAAAAATGGAATGAATAACCCTTGTGGTGAACTTGAAAAATATACAAGCATCCAAACCGAGCCATGACCTCTATTGGTGATTGGTAGACCTAAAAAGTAATCTCATAGAGATACTGCACTTAGAGTGCAGAAATGCTTCATAAGAAATAACTTGAGGAATATGCATGCCGTTCCAAATCAGCCTTTGCTAAACACTAGGGCCCATAACACCTAGTATGCATGCATTTAGCAAAAAACAGACTCGAACCTGTATATCCACGGTGATCCTTGCCAATACTTATGTCAAATGTGATGCACCTAGCACACATTAAAAAGGAATGTAAATAGTTATGAAAAAAAACCTAAATACTTTCAGTTTGCAATCTTTTGCAAGCCTTGCTGAAACGTCTGAATCACAATAGAAGTTGAAACATTGATCACTTTCAGGTACAAACAATAAAACTTTTTCATTAACAACTTATAGCCTTGCTATATGTATAAAAAACCATCTGTAATGTTGTTTAGAAATACTTGTAGAGTTGAAAAAGTCATTCTAAGTACCCGAAAATTTTTGGCGTACTGAAATTGTGCCTGATACGTCGTGCTGAAAATGGTCTAGAAAACAAATTTAACTAGCACCTAGGGACTTTGTCGTGACACATATTTGATATAGGGGGTGCCAGTGTCAGTCCCAGAGAATCACAACTAAGGATGTCTGAAAAAGAACATCCTAAACGTACAAGATGTACTTGTGTGTGGAGGTAGCTCTAAACATTCTACAACAAGAGTGAGAGGGACCCTCATTCATTAGTCCACACTGTGTAAACCGAACTCCTTGAGTTCCTAGACCATGTTGTATCCCCTATGACAACATGTGCCAAATCAAATCCTACAACTGGATTCATAACAGCATAAGGCAGAAAGATAGATTGGAAACTTGGCCAAAATACTTTGTGCCAACATGCCCTTGACATGGCTCTGTAACATTCAAGCGTACTTATACGTCTTGAAAAACCAAGCAAAGCATACTAAAAGTGGAATAACACCAAATCAATAGATGCGTACCTAGAGATTTGAACGTAATGTTCACTTACCCGTATTCAAATGGAGATGATCACATCCACTACCTTTGCAATCCAAGCCCTTGGATTAGAATCTACGTAGTTAAACACCTTGGTAAGACTCGTTGTAGAACTGCGGAACTAGCAGGTAACAGTAACCAACCTAGTTAACCGTGTACAAAATGATGAGAATCAACTTAAAAAGTTGAATTTGTCCGCTACCCCATGGTAGATTATTGGATTCTTTCCTTGAAAGTAGAACTGGAATAGATCAAACTATGATCCTGAATGCCTATGGGGAGATGTAGCAGTCACCCGCCGGGTCTTACTCCAAAATAGTATGTCCATAGGCAATCTGTAGTGCTATAGAGGGAGCCGTATATGCACACAAGTGAAATGGCTAGCTCTTATGGACAGCCATGCTATCTCCAACTATGCTGCGTCTATACTCCATGGTGGAGATCAGTGAAGGGAGTTTAAGGTTATCTAAAACTGAACTCGAGCACCGCACTAAAAACATGTTGTGCAAAATGATACTCTAAACATCCGTAGTGACAGGACTCTTCCTTGTCAATCAACATCAATGTGTACTCCACTGGGTAGAGCTATTTGATCTTGAGAACAATCATCCAAGGAATACCAACAATTGGGTATTACCCTAGATTTAACAATGGATCTTAGCCAGCGTGTGTGGCTCATAGCCCTCATGGAAATTAGTGTTTAATCGTCGAACCGATGAAGACTAATGTGGATGGCATCTTGCCCAATTTCTAGCTGAGAGTTAGAGAATCTTGGCTCAGGAGGACTCACTAGTGAAAACATGTAGAAAAAGATTCTTAGAAAGTATGCAGTATTCTTCGAGAGAAATAAGAAAGAGAGCATGCTGGACTGAGTAACTTTCCTTAAGTTTTAGAGTGTGTGCTCTTACGCATCGTATGCCTAAATTGCAGCTTATTATATAAGGATTCCACAGTTTTTCGGTATGACTCTCTCATCAAAAGAGGTAAACGAAGAACAAAAAACTGATTGCGACCACCTACCATGTAGGGGTCGTGATTGTATGAGGACAACTTAGCCTTGGCACTTTGCCCGTAAAATAAGTCCTAGATTTAGGTTCCTTCTAGTGTTGTTGTGTGTTGATAGCAACCAACAATCATATTAAACAATCTATCCTTAATATGTCCTTGACAGAGTTGCAAGTGTGATAGCGGAAGCATAATGCATGAACTAGTAGAATTGAATCCACCTCTCTAGCATGCCTTGCATGCACAATTGTAAGCCCTTGCGGAGAATGATGGCCTCAACCATGAGAACCAAAACTATAGTGTCGTGCACCATTTAGACTGGTAGGAATTTTGTGAGCTGATATTCCCTATTTTGCCAGTTTCCCGAAGCCGTGCTTTGTATAAAATTGCCAAAGAAGTTTGCTTTGCACAATGATAGTAATTTTGCCATGTAAAGTGTACACAATGAAAAACAAGAAAAACTTAAACTTGGCTAACCTGGTCGTTGTTGCTGCAACTAGTTTTCAGGAAATTTGGGAGAAAAAACTCATCCCAAAATGGCTCATAGCCATATCTACACATACACCCTCGTATATCCTATACCCTTGTCTGGTACGTGATGCAATAACCTACATTAGGAATAACCTGCAAACATATTGCCTATTCCTTCCCAATTTTGGATGTTCATAGCATATGCCATACGTGGCCAACCTCAATGCAAGATGTCTAAATTGAAGCTTTGCTCCATAGAACTATGTCTGGCCTTATTGCCAACAAATGCTATTGACGACAGATGTCATAGCAAAGAGACTCGACCGTGTCGGTCATGCACAAAAACTCAACCTTGTCTACTTGTAGATCTGTTGGAAAAACAAAATTATACGTGCAATAAATAAATACCAATCGCGTAGCTCATGAAGTACACCTGCAGATAAAATGGCTGTCGTAAGAGTCGAATGAGTTGGAATCAAGGTTCACAGCTGTGTGATTTCGTGCTGCCAAGGGCCTTGCCCAATTTGCAAGCAATTTCGAAGCTTGTGAGAAACTTCAATGCTCTAGTGGTGTTACACAAACCATACTCATGAGCATCTTTCACGAGCCTTGCTCCCGTATAATCCCATTGAATTGCTGATGAGTTGTGCTTCAAGTCAAGGCGATAGAGACTCAAGCCATGCGTGAGTCTAATCGCTATGTCAGTAAATGCATACATCCAACAAATACTTATCATTTGCAAATGATAAGGGGGCTGGAGATGCAAAAATCGAGCAAATTTGTAAATGACTGATCAAGCACACTCGCCAAACCATGTTGAGAAATGGAAGTGACTAACTTGAACAAGAGCATTGCCGTAAAATCATTCAAGCCTTGCTTGATAAATTTACCTATCTCTTGGGCGAAAACCATTGCACAAGTCGGAATTCACAAAACCAAAGGAGCTGCAGATGATTGCATAAAAATTTCAGAAAGTAATGCAAAAACGTAAACATAAGTACCTGGAATGTTAGCGGATTCACTTTGAAGCCTCTCCAAGCTACCAACCTACGACCTTGTTGTGCATGGTGCTTGATCCCTCCCGTGGGGTCCGTAAATTCTCGAGTCTGGCGTCACCAAATTTGTACCAGACTTGGTACCGCTTGAATCTAGAAATCTGCCGGATTCCTTTAAAAAAAAATGGCATCCGCTAGTGCTTCGCTTCCTGCGTATCTGCTTGTCTCCTTTCAAAAACAATCGGTGCCCACCACTAGTGCTTCGCTTCCTGCGTATCTGCTTGTATTTGCTTCTCGTATCCCATGCATCATGTGGGAAGGCATCTCGTATCCCATGCATCACGAGGGAAGGCTTCTCGTATCCCATGCATCGCACAAGACTTGCTGCTTAACAGGGGAGGGTGCCCAACTTAGGAAACTCTTATGTTCAAAAATATGAAGTCATGACGAAAAAAAAGTGATGGTGATGCTACAGACTACTGCGCAGGGAGACTCAGAGCTCTGATGGGCGCTGCAGTTGCACTTAACTCTCCATTGCTTCATCGGTCTTACGGTTTGTGGAGAATTTAAGTGCTCCTTTTTCTTCCAAATCCATTTTGTTGTAGATTCCCTTCTCGAAGATGCTCTTCTTTGTGTTTTGAACTTTGGAACCGTCTTTGAAACTGTAGATGATGTTCTGGACACCCAAATTGAATCGTCTTGTCCTTAAGCTCTACTTTTGGTACCCAAATTTTCATGAATCCTTGCATGCTACTTGTAGCATTTGCTTGTCTATAGGATGTAGAAAATTGATTGCTTTGTGGTTTGTTCTGCTGGTAACCTCCTTTCCATTCCTCCTCATAGTTGGCCAAAATTGCCGTGGTCCCCTCATAGGTGCTTTTTGCATGTTATTCATCATTTCATTTATCCTTTTGAGCATGTCTTCTATGGCTGTAAGTGGACCTGCAGTAGACGTTCCCACTTGTGTTGGTATGCGGATGCTATTTTCTCACTTTGGTTATCCTTAGGGACATCTTCTTAATTTAAAATATCACAATTGTCTTCTAAGTCAATAGAATCTGCCACACACTCTTCTAGATTCATATGCTTCTTGTTGTACAGTATAGCATGAAGTTCTTTGTTTAGCAGTCCCTCTAGAAACAATGATACTAGTCTTTCTTCTGCAGGTATTTCTAGCTTTGGGCATCTTGCAATGTACTGCTTCATTCTAGTTGCACAATCCCTAACAAAATCACCTTGTTTCTATTTGAAGCTATAGATTTGAGCTACCGTAGTGTGTTCGATCCCCATTTTGGAACATGCAGCTACAAATCCTTGAGCTAATGTATTTAAGTCCATGATTGACCTTGGTGGAATGTTTTGGAACCATGTCAATGCGTTTCCTTTTAATGTCATTCCAAATTCCTCAAATTGAGTATGGAAATCAAACATGCATTCTGCTCTTAGCACTTGCTTAAAGCTTGCTAAGTGGTCATATGGATCCCTAGATCCACTATATTTTTTGACCCATTTCTAAAAATCAGATAGTCTGAGACATCCATTTGGTTCAACTCTCGGTCTTCTGGCAGTTGGCCCTGTTCTGAGTCCTTCAAACTAGTCTGTTGGAAATAGTGACTCATGTATCCCTAGACTAGCTTTAGTGTCACCCAGTTTTCTACTTGATGAGGTGGTTTTTGGTTTTTTAACATTACTCTCAAAATATCTCTCGTGAAGCTCATCTCTTGGAATAGTTTCTGGTCCTTGGCCCAATATCCAACCCCTCATGGAGTACCCTTGATATTTGGTTTGTTCCACCTCCTTAGGAGTCATCATAATAAAATTATTATTATAACAATCCCTAAACAGGTAGGTTGGTAGATTTATTGACTGAGATCCTCAGATTATCCGTACTAAAGCCATTTCAAAGGCTTCATATCAACTTGATCGTATCCTTCGAATTCTAAATTTGGTGGTCCTTCTTTTGGTGCCATATCTGGAATTATGGTATTTACCTCTAACTGACATTTGTCTATCACGTCAGGGTTTTCAACTTGAAATACATATGTGTTTTACTTTTGTTGGTTTCTTGTTGTTTTCTTTTTCATCTCTAGTCCCACATATATCTCTAGTTTCATCTGCCTTTGGAACCAAATTTATCTCTCTCACTCTTAGAAATTCATTCTCTCTACAAATTATAGGTTCTCCTTGCTACAGGTATATCTCTCCCTGCAATATACTTATTGCATAAGGGTAAGAACAGGGCTTGGGAGGGAAATTCTCTTTTCTTCATTTCTCTCATATCTATATATTGCACATACTACAATTATCCTAGATGAATAATCCACATGATGTGAATTTCTATTACTTCCACTATGTGAGATCTTTTACAATTAACATATGGATTAGCCGTAAAATACACTTTCAACAATGTATAGTCTTTCTCTTTGGCCCAAAAAAGCTCAATGAAATACTTCTTTCAGCGGATCCCATTATACTATCCCTTATAGACTATAAATTTTCTTTTTACGTAAGTGTAGTTATCTTTCTTTGAACTAAGAGGATTTGTACACACAATAAATCCCACTCAGTAGACAAACATATATATTATGGTAAGTACAAAATTACAATTCCAAAGAACAATTTGTAGCCTGTTTGGTCTCGACAAGATTGAATGCCATTATCTCATCTATTAACCCTTTTATATTACCCATGATACGATACAACCATAGCCTTGATATTTTCATCTTTGTGTTGTTTTGATATGATATTCTGTGTTCTTTATTTGTCTGTGTAAGTGCTAGAGAGAAAGAGTGGGGTTTCTTTGTTTGCACTTCCTTCCAAACCCTTTAGTTCAGAGTATCTATGGTATACCTCCCTCATATAGTTTTTGGAGTTCTCTCACAAACTCTCACAACCAAAACTCAGTGCTCTCTTGGTAAGACCGCAAACCTCTTGACACTGTCCTAGTCCTTTGAAATCGTGGTCAACATAGCTGTGCATTTCTTATTGTGTTGTTTGAAGCATCCCTCCCATTAGGAAGAGAACGGGGTCAAGGAGGGCCTCTTTATTTGGCAGTTTAAGGAAGTGATAAATTTGGTATTAAGGAAGTAATAAAAGGAAAAATTTTGAATTCAAACAACAAAAATGGCTAGTTTATTTGAATTCAAATTTTCCCCCAAAATGGAATTTAAAATCTAGCGAGTAGAACCATATCGCGTAGCATATCTATGGAAAGAGCTCGATGCGTAGATTCCATATCTATGGTCTATACTCAAATCAGAGACCATATGTGGGAGTTATGGAAGGCAAAAAATCATAAAATTATCCACATTCTTTTTGGGGAGAAAAGTGCATCCCTTGACCACTCTTACACATCTCTTACAAACCCGCCATTCTTGCACATATGGCATAAACCTATTCATCAAAATATTAATCATCTCCATAAGCTCATGGAAAATCAAGAGGCCCTCCTACACCCCATTCTCTTCCTAGTGTTGACGAAAATGACATTTCCTTGGGCTCCTCTGTTGAGGAGAGTGGTGGTTTCTACTTGATGATTTACGTTCTTGAACTTGATTATTGGATCCACCCCATCATCTTTGAGTTCATTTATGAAAATAGCATTGATCCACAATGGTCTTGCATGTTGTTGATGAAGTTGTAGGAGCCTTTGTTAGCCACTCGTTCTTTAACATCTGCTTGTGCTTTTTCAACAATCCACTGCTTTTTTTTTCTCTATGAACCTTCTATAGAATTTCTTTGGCTAGTGACATGTGATACTTCTTAAGCCTGCTTCCACTAATCTAGTGAGGCATTTCTTCTCATTCTAATGTTGCAAGCTTGATGACCCCACTTGGTGATAGATTATTGATTAGAAAGGGTACCATCCCTTGCTATTTGAGTTTCTTAATATGTTATTTTAGGGTATACACCAAGATGTAGTCCTCTATTTTGAAATCTTTTGATTGCACATGCTTATTGAATAACTCTTTTTGTTGCCTTTTCTTAGCATGAATAGATGATACCGCTTGAATACATAGCTCATCTAGATTTTCAAAATCCTATAATCTGGATGACAACTCATCACTTGTCACTTTGATTTTTTATCTACTCTCAAGGTTGAAATTTAAAATTGGATGGAAAATATGGAATTAAGAACAAACACCATATTACAAGGTGTTGTTCCAATGGATGTCTTGCAGGCCACTCTATATTCCCACAAAGAATAATGTAACTTTTGCTCCCAATATGTTTGTGAACCTGTCACATTTTTTGTCAATATCGTGCAAAGTTTTTTATTAGGAACTTTGGCTTGACCATTAGCTTGTGGGTGTGTTAGGACAACGGAAAGGCCGGACTAGACAAGGACAAGGCCAGGCGAAAGGGAGTCCAACTAGGGAAAAGGGAGAGGGGCCATGCTATATAGTAGGTGGTTGGGAGGTGGAATCCTGAGTTCTAGTTCCCCTTGTGTTATTATGGTATCAGAGCTAGGGGAGAAGGAGCCATGGAGGAGGAGGGAAGGTTGCATGAAACCATGCCGCATCTCGGTCTCTCTCTCTCTCGATCGAAGTCATCCCTACCTCCCTCATTTTCAGCAACAAAAACGTGCATGGCCTTGCCTGACAGTGCAAGCCATGGTGTGCAAACCGCTATGCAAGAAGGCGGCCCTGCAAGAGGTTGGGGCCGAAGCACCCTGCATGTGTAGACACTGTTGCGAGGCGGGAAGGTCGAGGCCACAAGGGGATATTTACCGGCACGCGGGAAAGTTCGCTTAGCGGGAGGAAGGGCTGATTTTGAACCTCAATGATATACCCCATGGAGAGCATCTACCGATGCACGTTGGTTACCACAACAAAATCCATCTTTGCTACGCGGATACAAGACGACCACACCGACGTAGAGGAGTGCCTTCTCGCCTACGTAGTTGGTCATGGTAGCAGCAAACAGTTCAATTTTTTTTTAATAAAATCTGTTGATTTTTGCCCTACCCTACTAAGGGTTTTGGCCCACGATCACATTATCCGGGCCCAATCAAGCCAAGCGAACTTGCCCAAGCCACCTGCACCAAGTCATCGATGACAAAATCACATGACATCGACGGGCACCACCATCTGCGGCATTCAGTAGTGTTCACGCAGCACCCCATGGGTAGTCCGCCATAGCCACGCCTTTGGAAGTTCCAAGGACATGCAGGTAGTGGGGTACAAGATCTTCAATACGGAAAAGCTTTTGAAACTCAAGGCTTTCATAAAGTTCAAGGTAACCATTCTATATTTGTTTTTTCTCAGTTGATTACTCTTATAGCATATGCAAGGTGGAATAGTTGCCTAGTAATAATGGTCTGTCCAACTGTGACTGGTATTACAAGCAGCATGTATCCGTACACGGGTACCATTCAACATCATGTGATTGCCAACACTTTGATTCCCGAGATCTGATAGAGGATCAAACCTACGATTGGGTGGTTTCAATCCCAAACCACAACCTCTAGGGTAACTAACCTTGTGTCAGGCAAGGCCTGTGCTCATGTCAGGCAAGGCCTCTGCTTTGTCCACTCAAGGTTCTCGGCAAGGACAATCATTAATTATTATTCACAATGTTGGTCAGCAAGACTCGGATAGAAGTTCAAGGCAGGATGCTTGCCATCAATATAATCAACTAGGTTTATGATCCTCAACAAGCATCTTTTGATGCAACAACCAGATTTGTTGCTCGATTTGGGTCTTCCATGATAGAGGAGCACAGCTCCATAGCTTGCATTGACCATTGACTTTCCTTCCAATAGCACAACTTACAAGCGCATGGCTCTAACTCTATCTGCATTGAGTGCAAGGTCACTTCTATGCCTATAGAACTTGCTAAAATGCAGGCGAACTAAGCTATCTTTTTCACTATTGAGCCCTCGCAATATCATGTCTTTTGGCAAGGCCCTTGACAACATGAAGTGGAGTAGTTATTGAGCATGTGGTTTTTGATAACTCTCGTATGCACCAAAATGGATGATCATGGCTATCATTCATAGAACCAGGAAGGTCAAAGATTCATAACGTGTACGTGTTATACTAATTTTCACTTACATTTAGAGTACGACACGGTCAATTTTTTGTGCATGATCGACTCTCTTTGCTATGACATCTGTCATCAATAGCTTTTGTTGCCAATAAGGCCAGCCATACTTCTATGAAACAAGGCTTCAATTTATACATCTTGCAATGAAGTTAGTCACGTTTGGCATATGCTTTGAGCATTCACAATGGGGATGGAATAGGCAAGGTGTTTGCAGGTTAATTCATATTGTAGGTTATTTCATTATGTACCAGATGGCTGTATAGGTCATACAACGGCGTCTGTGAAGATATGGCTATGGGCCAATTTTTGAATAAGTTTTTCCTCCCAAATTTTATGACACTTGGTTGTAGCAACAACGACCAGGTTAGCCAAGTTTAAGTTTTTCTTGCTTTTCCCTGTTTACACATTACTGGGCAATTACTGTCATTGTGCAAAGCAAAGTGCTTTGGCATTTTTATATGAAGCAAGGCTTTCGGGAACTGGCAAAATAGGGAATATTATCTCATAGAATCCCCCAGTCTAAACTGTGCAAGGCACTTTTGGTTTTGGATCTCACGGTTGAGGCCATCACTCTCCGCCAGGGCTTACCATACTGGATGCAAGGCATGTTACTACCGCCTTGCATCCAGTATGGTAAGCCCTGGCGGAGAGTGATGGCCTCAACCATGAGATTCAATTCTATCGCCTCGTGAATTACACTTCCGCCATCACATTCTCAACTCTGTCAAGGACAGACTAAGTGATGGATTGTTTAATATGATTGTTGGTTGCTATTAACACACAACAACACTAAAAGGAACCTAAATCTAGGACTTATTGTGTGCAAAGTGCCAATGTCAAGTCGTCCTCATACAAGCACAACCCCTACATGGTAGGTGGGTTGGAATGAGTTTTCTGTTTTTCTATTACCTCTCTCAATGAGCGAGTCATACCGGACACTTCTAGAATGCTTATACAATAAGCTGCAATTTAGGCATAAGATGCATAAGAGCACACAGCTAGGGTACACACTATAAAAACTTAAGGAAAGTTCCTCAACCCAGCATTCTCTTGTTCTCTCTCTCTCTCTCTCTCTCTCTCTCTCTCTCTCTCTCTCTCTCTCTCTCTTTATGGGAATATTGAAAATCTTCTAAAAAGCTTTTGATACATGGTTTGCTTGTAAGTGAGCCTGAGCCAAGGTGCTCCAACTCTTAGCTAACATGGCTAAGATGCTACTCAAATTAGTCTTCAATGGTTCGTCCGTTGAATACTAATTTGCATAATGGCTATGAGCCACACTATCTCAGAGCCATTGTGAGGCCAAAGGTAATACCTAACTATTGGCATTCTCAGGGTGATTGTTTTCAAGCTCGACCTGATCTACCCTGGGAAGTACACATTGACGTTACTGGACAAGCAAGAGTCTTGTCATTGTGGATGTGTAGGGTGTCATTTTTGCCACTACATGTTTTCAGTGTGACACTCATGTTGAGTTTTTGATAATCTTCAACTCACAGCTGATCTCTACAAGGAAGTATCGATGGAGCAATTGGTTAAGATAGCATGGTTGACCATAAGAGCGAGGCTTTACAGGCACGTGTATCCTCATGCTCTTGTTCTCTCTCTCTATAGCACTACGAGTGTCTATGGACGCATTGTTTTGGTGTAAGACCCCATGAGTGCTTACTTCAACTTTGCAAATTGATTCTCATCATCCTGTACATGGTTGACTATGTTGTTTACCATTCCCTGCTAGTTGAGCAGTTTCTAAAAAGGGTCTTACCAAGTGGTTTGACTTCGTAGATTTTACCCAACGGGTTTGGATTGCGAAGGCAACACCCAGGGTTCCCAGTGCAATGTTGCTTGATTTTTTCACAGGTGGGAGACATACTCCTATGCATTTGAATACGGGTAATTGAACTTTTAGTTCAATCCTTAGGGCCATGCCAAGGGCATGTCGAAACAAGTATTTTGGACCGTAGTGTCCAATGTACATTATTCTGTTATGAATCCACTTGTAGGATTTCATCTGGCACATGTTGTCACAAGCGATACAACATGGTCTAGGGACTCAAGGAGTTCGATTTAGCCAGTGTGGAGAAATGAATGAGGGTCCCTTTCACTCTTGTCACAGAGTGTAAAAAGTTACCTCCACACACAAGTAAATCTTGTACTTGAAGGATGTTCTTTTTTAGACACCCTTACTTGAGACATATTCCACATGTGGCGAATATGAGTCTCTGGGACTGACACTGGCGCCCCCTATTTCACATATGTGTCACGACAAAGTCCCTAGGTGCTGGTGCAATCTAATTTCTAGACCATTTTCAGCATGACGTATCAGAAGCATTTTCAGTGGCCAAAATTTGTCGGATACTTAGAATGACCTGCTAAGGTACAAGTGCTGCTAAACAACATTACAAATAGTTGTTTTATATATAGAAAGACTATGCATGAAAATGTGTCATTGTTTGTACCTAGAAGTGAACATTGTTTCACCTTCTATTATGGTTCAGACGTTTCAGCAAGGCTTGCAAAAAATTGCAACTAAAAGTATTTAGTTTCTTTTCAGAACTATTTACATTCCTTTGCTATGTAGTGGTTCTGGCATCTGCTTTTTGTGTGGCTTTTGCTTTAGCCCATTTTGTGAGATAGTCAATGGGCAAAATGATATATTGGTCATGAGATCTCTAATTCATTAGGAAGAGAATGGGGTCTAGGAGAGACTCTTGATTTTGTAGTTTATGGGAGTCAAACCTCTAGTATTAAGAAAGCAATCAAAGGATTCAAATAGGTAAAATGGCTAGTTTATTTGAATTCAAATTTCTCTCCAAAAATGAAATTCAAAATCTAGGAGGCAAAACCATATCATGTAACATATCTATGGAAAGAGCTCAACATGTAGGTTACAAATCTACAATCTTCGGTCAAATCAGAGATCATATCTAGGAGTTATGAAAGCATGAAAATCATAAAGTTGTCCACCCCCTTTTTTGGTGAGAAAAGTGCATCCTTTGACCACTCTTACACCTCTCTTACACACCCACCATTCTTGCACACATTGCATGCATCTATTTTTCAATGTTCAATGATGGCCACCATATTCCCAAAGTTAAGACAATTTTAGTTGTCCTCTGACCGAAGAAATGATCCCCACTAATTCTTCTGTGTGCTTGCCCTAGGATAGACATGTACTTGTTTTTTGTTGCACATATTTTTAGATGGTTGTCCTTCCCTCTATTGTAAAGATGATTTTCAATTAAGCTAAAGTCTTGAGCTTCCGTTTTAATGGCTTTTTGTCTTGTTTGCATTATATTTTTAGGGAGTGTCCTTATTGTTAGGTAATCAACCATATATTGATTCCATTGAGGTGTAGCTACTATCTCAAACAATGTGACATGTTCTATAGGTAGATTTCTCGTGCAGGTAGCACAATTCATGGTAAATTCATGTACATCTACATGCATATTTAGCCAATACACTCCAAGTTTCCCTAATAGTTGGTGTGTCTTCTTTTGGAAACAATTGAAGTCTATGTCATGTACATGGGCTTTCATGATATAACATTCATATTTGTGTGGACTTATGCATAATCACAATATTCTATCTAGACCTAGATGGTACAAGCATTTTCTTATAAGTTGAAACCTTTTGGCTTGCCTGATTGTTTGTTGCTGCTTAAGGTCCTATTCCATCCTATCAAATGCTCCTCTGTATGTCAAAAGTGTGGATAACTCTTGAGACCACTTAGGAACCATCTCTATGTTGAAGAGGTATGCATTTGGTATGTCCTCATCTACCCCTTTGAGTGCTTCTCTATTTGGTAACCTAGAGAGGTAATTCATGCTAAATTTTGTCTTGACTTTCTTAACCACTACTGTAAAATCAAACTCTAGCAATATGATGAAGTAGAAAACGAGTGATTGTAGCTATATTGCAAGGTTTTTTGAATAAATACAAAAGGGCTCGTTGGTATGTGAAGAAAATAAATTTGTTGACCAAAAGATAATGCCTAAATTTTTTAAAAGGAATATATCATACCTAGCCCTTCTCATTTTGTGGTTGTGTAGCTTTCTTTTGCACTTCTCAACTATCTATTAGCATACCAGACTTGGAAATCCATTGTACCATCTCATGGTTGACCCAAGATACAACCTATTGCAGATGCGGAGGTAGCAATATGAGCATGGAATATTTTATCACAATCCAATGTTTTAGATTTATATGCTACTATAAGAGTATCCTTAAGTTTTTTGAATGAGTCTTCACACTCTCGAGTCCTCTCAAAGACAACTATTAAGCGATATAGGGTTTCTACAATGATTGCATACATGTATACGAACCGCAGGTAATACCTACAATGTTCCATGAAGAATTGTACTTGCTTGGCATTAGTTGTGGCCTTGGAATTTCTACAATCACCTTGATCTTGTCAAGTTCTGTAGATATACCATTTTCAGAGACAATTTGCCCCAAGATTATGCCTTGTCTTACCATGAAGACAATTTTCTTTTGATTTAGGCAGATTCTATAAGTCATACCTTTCACAAATATCTACCTAAGATAGTCAATGTGTTTTTTCCTAAGGGTGGACTAAACACAAAGGTCATCCATGTATATCTTCAAGTATTCCTTGAAGGCGTACGTCATTAGCCTTTAGAATCTGACAGGTGCATTGGTTAAGCCAAAAGGAATCACGCTATAAGCATATATTGTCCATTCTATGGTGAATGCCATTTTGTATTGGTATTCTACCATAATACACATTTGGTTGTACTCTGAGAATCCTTCTCGAAAGGATTAGGCTTGTGTGCCAGCCACTCGCTTGAGCACATTCTCCATGATTCATGAAGGATAATTATCCCTTATTGTTGCAGCATTCACTTTCTTAAGATTTACACATACACACTATGAAGAATTGGGGGGCTGGCCTCTACAACACCCCAAGCCAACAAAAAGAAAAAAGGGTGAAGATAATAGATATCTCAAGATAATATGGGTTGATATTCTCTCACAAATTGTGAGAGCCTCACTCGCACTCAGCCTCGACTAGCTTCCGTCTACACTACTACAACACTCACTTTACTTGGGTGCACTAAAGGAAGCAAGGAAGCAAGAAAACTAATGAAAAAGAAACACTATAATTTTTTTCACTTTTTCTAATAAAATCGAGGGCTTCACTTATTTTCAAATGCCCTTCCATGTGCTAGTAGAGACTCCATATGTGCTCCCATATATACACATAGTTTGACCAAAACCCATTCAAATCAAGACCAATTTAAAAACCCACAAAACTCAACAAAAAATTTAAAAAATGTGATGGCGAACTTGGGGAAAATCTTTTCCTTTTGCATATGTGCAAGCAAGGAATTGCAGCGCATAGTCTATCCTCGACTAGCTGCACCACAAGGAACTGCACATAACATGGCTAACATAACTCAATCCAAGATAAAGAGAGGGTAATTTGAAGAGATAATAACCCACTTTCATCATCCCATTCATTAGAAACACAAATTTACCTAAACACACCAGGCTCTCACAAGGCAAGAGGGGAACCCTACATCCAAACCCCCACCCTTCACCACAAGCTGCAGCAACATAGGCTTCCTTCCTCACATCCGAAAACTCCCACTCATTCACAACCCAAAGCTGATAACATTTTAGTTTCTCTTCATACATTTAAAGAACTTAATTAATCTTTGAAGGTTCAAAACTTCTATGTACACAAATAGCAAAATTATGTACCCTGCACAAATTGTCACATACATAGAGACAGTTGGCACACAACCCTTTGTACACTTTGTACAAGCATGCCTTATTGAAATATAAGGGGTCAAAAAGCATCATGAAACATCTCTCAAGCATTTTGGAGTGTCCTAAACCATTCCGCCTAAACACGTCACATATTTCCCCACCAACAAGCATGGAACACTTCCAAATGTTTCATATGAATTTCTTGCTTCATCACATGATTCTTGTCACATAAGTCTTGAGCCTGCCGACCCCATTAAATCTTTCCTTATGCATTCTTCCATCCAATTCCTTAAGCTAATAGATTCCACTATCAAATACCTCATGCACCACGAAAGGACCTTCTCACTTTGCCTTTAACTTTGTTTGAAAGGTATTGTCCAAAGCACTATTACACCTCATAACCAACATGCCCTCACATAGCGTTTTTGCCTTTATGTTTTCATTAAATACATCAGCCCTTATTCTTCCCAGGTCTTCATAGTATCTAATGGAACTTTATCTTTCCAACAAGAGGCTATGCATAGATGCCTGTCTCTCCTTTTCATGCTCCTCCTCAACCAAACTATGCTTTAAAATTAACTCCAATGAAGGAAGCATCACATTAACCGGAATAACACATTCTTCGCTTAAACCAAATGAAATTGAGTGATCCCCCATGGCTGATTTTTGAGTCACTCTACATGCCCACAACTTCATATCCAAATACATATCCCAATCATTTGGATGCTCTTCCATAGGATTGAACAATATCTTTTGCAAAACTCCATTGACTGTTTCTACAACCCATTGCATTCTAGATGATAAGGAGTAGCATACCTATGTTTGATCTCCAATTTTCCCACCAATTTACTGATAAGATCATTTCCAAACTCTTTCCCTTGATCACTTACAAGATCCAATGGAACTTCACATCTACAACATATGCAATCAAAGATAAAGCTGCATACATCTTTGCTTGTAGCCCTGCTACTAGCCTTTGCTTCTCGCCATCTTTTCATACAATCCACAACACTAAGTATGTAGTTCTTCCAATTCCTAGTGCTTGCAAGAGGAACAATTATATCCACATCCACTTTTCAAAAGGTACATAGCTTACAATATGTCTCAAAGGCTCCGGTATCAAATTTCTCTTTATATACATTTTGCACTCATGATAGATCCTACATCAATGCGCGGTATCCCTATTCATACTTGACCAAATTTGTCGAGCATTCAATACTTTTTTTCTCATAATTCTACTCAAAAATTTCCTCTACATTCTTCCTCAGACATGCTTTTAAGAAATAAAATTTTTAATCATGGTACTAGAGCACTCTTCTTATAACACTAGCAGTCCCCTTGTGATACATGTGCTCTCCAACCAAAATGTACATCATAGCTCTTCGTGTGATTGCATGATTCTTTTGAAAAGACGATCCATTTCTTGAAAAACCCATTTGTAGCACATGCTCTTCCTCATGGAGGGATTCCCTTTCAAGATAGCTTGCCTCTCTAATTATCACTGCATGCACATCCTTTGTGAACACCTATTCCACTAACTCATGAGGCCTTACATTCATTTTTTGGGGTACATTCCATATTTTTAAGGAAGAAAAATACTTTAACAACTTCCTCACTTTGAAATAAATATCCGTTCGTGCCTTCTTGATTCACCTTCCATGTATCATGAACTTGCCGCACAATTATACATAGCATCACCTTTGATTAAAAGCCTCCTTACATGCCTTTTGACACATACTTCCAAGCCCAAATAGAAGCTTGCATACTCACCCTCATTATTACTCTTTACATCCATTTCTTGGATTCCAAACAAGAATTACATTCCATCTTTTTCCACAAATACATAACCAATAGTGCCCTAATTAATTCTCCTCTTGAAAGATCCATTAAAGTATAAGGTACCCTCTACATCCCGAAGCTCCGCATGCATAGTTGGACTTGGTACTACCTTCCTTTACAAATATTTCTTCATCTCATTCTTTGCATGAATCTCTTTGAAATTAAGCATATCCGCCATGTTTTCTCTCACACTATCCTCCTTAGTAAAGCTCATGTCAAATTGTTGCAAACTAAGTATTTACTTTTGCAATTTGGGACTATCCCCAAGATAACTTACTGCACGAGGCAATAAGCTACATGATTTCAGCATCATAAAAGGCTTACAAATAAGATAATATCTCAGACTTTTTTTTTTCATATATCGATGCCCAATCCAATTGTTTGATCTCATGCTAAGAGTTTTGTGCATCATTCTTCACCTTGCTTATGTAGTAACATGACTCAAATAAATATTTTTTTCCCCTTTTTGCATTAATATTACACCAATAGCATGCTCACACACACTTAAGTTCAAGTAAAACATTTCATTCCAACAAGGAGGAATCATCAAAGGCAATGTAGATAGCTTTTCCTTAACCTCCTCAAAAGTACATATTCAGCAAAAGCAAACAAAAAGATCTTGACAAGTACCTTAGATTTTGTACAAAACTCATCAAATCCTTTGCAATTTTAGGAATTTCCATCATAAAAAAAGATTCCACTTTTGCAAGCTCTAGAGCTATCCCATTATCACTTATCTCATGACCAAGAAGTATCACTCTAGCTCTTGCAATTTTACATTTCAAACGATTGAGTTGACCCCCATCATCATCAATCCTTTTAAAGACCATATCAAGCTTTTTCACATGAATCATTCTATCACTTTAAACACAAAAAAATTCCATAAAAACTTTTACATAGATTCCAAGGTAAGGCCCCAGCACTTTGTCCATCCAACTTTGGAAGCTAGTATAAGAATTCATTAAACCAAAGGGCATTACCCTATAGCAAAACACTCTCCACGGGGTCAAAAATCTAGTCTTCTTTTGATCTTCATATGCAATCCCAATTTGAAAAGAACCCCTAAACCCTTCACATTTCGTATATCTCTTATTACCTGCAAAATAGTGTTCAAAATCTCATCCTCCTGAAAGGGAAGTGGATAGTGATGCCTCTTTGTTGCCGCATTCAATGGCTTACAATCCACACATATTCTCCATTTATTTTTCTTTTTTGGAAGTATAACCACATGGGAAATCCATTCTACATCATCTACAAGGTAGATAAAATTAGTTTGCAAAATCTTCCTCACCTCCATCTCCAATACCTTTTGTTAGATGTTGCCCAATCTCCTTAGCTTTTGAGAAAGAGTGCACCTTCTTTGAGCTTTGTTTCATGAACCAATCTCTTTGTTCCCCTCATTTGAGCATAATCTTTGGCAAACAACTTGGTATCCATTAATTAATATTTTGGTACATTTTCGGGGGGTCCATCGTTCAGTACCCCCTATATAACACGCTCATGGGGTATTAAAAAACCCCCTCTTTTAACATGTCTGAATGAATAAAATGATCCCTTATTTTATGTTTTTTTTCAAATTGAATATAAAAACCCCTTATTTTAATGTATCTCTGCTAAATTTTCTAAATTTTTGTATTTTAAAACTTTTCCTTTTGAACTCACATTATACATTAACATGATTACATAGTGCACTCCCCGAGGGTACATTCAACTCGTCATTAGCCCTATGGTCATTTTCTGATTTCATAGCATCCTTTTTCTCACAATTTTCATCATATACTTGTACCCCATGTAGGGGATTCAAGCCCTTTGTCTTGTGCCTAGCTTGTGGGAACACCACTAGAGTTTGCATGGCATGGTCACCCTTTATATTGTAAGTTTTTCTTTTAACAAAAAATGCAAGACTCATAGCGTGTCTTTTTCTCTCTTGCAGTATCGACTCTCTCTCTCTCTCTCTCTCTCTCTCTCTCTCTCTCTCTCTCAAGTTGTGGTGCCGGCACTTGTTTTCGGCCTCAGCCCTGCGAAGTACAACAGGTTGTGGTGCCCTTCAGAAGATACTCAGCCGAGGACAGGAGTTCAAAACTTATTTAAAGGGTGAAGCCTCGAGCTTTCTCAAAGGCTTTTCCCTCCGGAATTTGCGAGTCAGTGGTCGGTTCCCTTCGATCTCCTCAAGCACAGGGATGGCTACTCCGAAGACCCCCGCCAAAGCAAGACCGAGCTTTGCAACTGTACTGGCAGCCCCCAGCAAACTTGATTGCATCACGCAGTTGCAAGCAACTCTTGATCGAGTCTTGGAGGAAAACTTTGAACTCAAATCTCACCTGAGCAAATTAGAAGAACAATTCAACTCTATGGCTGACCTCACCACCGACAAGGTAAAGGAGGTAGAGGCAAAGGTTAACCAAGTTCACTCAACAACCATCGCCCAAGTAAGGACGTGTGTAGCAAGGGAAATCTCCGAACAAAATTCTCAAGAAGATAACTCCCTCAAGGTACGGATCGGTGGGCTCCCCTTGCAGTGGTGCACTATTGAGGACACCCTTGAAGAGGCAATCATCAAACTCAACAATATTATTGAGCCAGTCAACATCAAGTCAGAGAATGTCGCTTGGATCAATGACACACATCGTCATGTACATCCCGAGCATTGTTTCCTTACCTTCAAGAACAAAGAGGAGCGGGTAAAGTTTCTACGTCAATCCCGCCTTCTCAAAGAAACCAAACTTTGGATTGCAGAAGAACTGACCATGAATCAACTCAAGAGTAAAGCGAGCGAGCTGAAGAAGGTGCATGAAGCGCGTAAGCAAGGCAAATGGGCAGTCTATCGAGGAGGCAAAGCGATCATCCAAGAATTCCGAAATCCCAAACCAGCTCTCTCCACAGCCGACCCTTAGGTTTTTGTTTGTTTTCTCCTTTTTTCCTACCCTACTCTCTTGATGGACCCTCAGTCCTTAACTGATATGTATCAGCCCACACTGAGAATGAATTGTTGTAATGTCAGTGTTTTTGGTCCCATAGGTCATATATGACCTCCGTGGACGTTAATCCAATCTCTCTCTCTCTCTCTCTCTCTCTCTCTCTCTCTCTCTCTCTCTCTCTCTCTCGTTTATACACCTACACCTCGCCATGGCATGCCCATGCCTTCACCCACCATAACCGGCACACAACACTGGTATGAGAGCCTCTTCGTGTCCTTGGCTTGAGTTGACATGGTGCGGGAGCAACCGCTTGCAAAGGGGGAAGCAAGCTTGTCCACCTGCATCAAAGCAAGTAAAATCAGCCTCAAAGTCGATGCCCTAGCTGTCCGAGAAAATTTCAACATGTCACCCTCTGCTAGCCCCCGCCCCCCTAATAGCTCTCTGCGAGTAAAACTATTATCCCTACCATCTACAGTGCTATGCTACAAAACTCGCCATCGTTTTTGGTTAATTTCACACTTTAATAAAGTGACCACCCATTTAATTATTCAAACTGGGCACTATTCGTACCGTCCGGTACCCTCGCAAGGGATTCTTTCATGCTTAATTATTACATGCTCGGTTCTGAGTAGGCTTGAAATTTTGAAGGCACTTTCGCAAGATCAAAAATAGTAAATTGTTGTGATAAGTATCTCTTGGGGGTCCCATCATTGCAGAGCTCCAATGACCAAGAGAATTATCAATCCGGAGGGATGAGCTACCCGGTGTGAGCGGGATGAAAACACACACAGCGCCTCTATAACGACCCAACACACACTCTTGGGAAGATACACACACACACTATGGGGCACCACTCGGCTTAGACAACACACCTGGCCGAGACAGGGAACACACCTCTGGAGTGAGAGGAGAGAGATTATCCACTTGCCCACTCCACACAGACACACACACACACACACACACACCCAAAAAACTCAGTTCAAAAGAGGAGAATTTCTGATGTGTAGATACAATTGAGCTTGGGCCAACACCAATGGGGCAAATAGCTCACACAATATGGGTAAAATAAGCCAGATACAATCACAAATTGGAGAAGAAGCTTCACTCACCGGAGAAGATTACACAGAAAAACAGCAGAAAAAGAGTGAGTAATTTGGAAAAATGGACAGCGCCATTGCATCCGGAACGGCCCAAAACCCCAGTCTACAATGTCAAAGTGCTCAAATCCGACCTCGGATGAGTAGTTTAGGGCCAAAACAGGCTCCAAAATGGGCAAAAGAACACCTGCATCTGTTCCTCCTCTTCTCTCCATGTTCTTTCTGGTCTTTTCTCTCTTTTTTCAGTTTCCACACTTAGATTTATTACTTGGGCACCCTTGGCCTTTTAGATGACCTCAAACGGACCCCGAACAGAACAAAAACTGACCTCGCAGTGCATAGTTGTCACCTTTTTGCATCATCCGCACACCTGGCACCCAGCTTTTTTCCAATAATGCATCTCGCCACCACGTGAAGTGGCCCCAAAAAAAGGTCCTCATGATGACCTTTCTGCATAATTATCACAAGAAAACACCCACGTTGTGTTCGTAATTCTCCGCGTGAAAATATTGACCTCGTTCGCCCTCCTGACGCCACTAGATGCCATCTGACGCACCTGCTGACCTCACGTCGTCGGCCTGCGGATAGCTTCCTCGAGAAGTTTTATGCGCTACCAACTCCTCCTTATTGTAGGAAAAACACACTAGTACTGATAATAGTGAAAATCGATGCACTATGTACACCCTGTCCTACATGTACACATGTGGGCCCCACGTAACCACCTGGCTCTGAAAAATGGGCAATTCTTTATTTGATGCACCATGCATGTATATGTACATATGCGCAATCCCTTGCTCAAAAAAACTCCTGACATAATTTGCCCATCCCCTAGCCTGCTAGATCATTCATGATCAGCAGCAGCAAAGAGCGATATGAGACTCGCCGCATCACAGTCTCCTCATCCTTCACCAACATTGCTTGCTCCACAGAGAGTTCATCTTGCTCCACCATCATCAATCTAGCATGATACAATTTAAGACGCAATCCATTTACCCTTGACTTATGTAGAAACCCATCCAGGTTAGCCAGCTGATATGTGCCATTTGGAAAACACTCCACTACCTTGAAAGGGCCTTCCCACTTAATTTGAAACTTCTTTTGGAAGGTGTTGTCCAGCTTACTGTTGTAGCGCAAAACCAAGTCATGTTTCTTGATACCCTTACTTTTGACCTTTTCATTTATCTTTGCCAAAGCCTTATCCTGCATCTGCCCATAATGCTCCAATGCGCTCATCCTATCCAACTGGACCTCTTGTAACTGCAAGAGCCTCTCTTTGAATGCATCACTAGGAGGCCCAAGCAATTTCTCTAACGTCTTGACCGCAGGAAACTCTACCTCCACAGGCAATAGTGCTTCCTTTCCATACACCAAATGAAATGGAGTAAACCCTGTACCTGTCTTCACCGAAGTACGGTAAGCCCATAATGCACTAGGCAATTCCAAATCCGAATTCTTTCCTTGGTGCTCTGTCACTTTAGAAAGAATTTGTACCAACTCACCATTGAATCTTTCATTTAAGCCATTACACTGCGGGTAATAAGGAGTGGTATGCTGGTGCTTAATCTTCATCTTTGTGCATAAGAAGTCTAGCAGTTTAGCTCTAAATCCTGGCCCCTTATCTGAAAGTAGCTCTAATGGCACCCCAAACTTGCAACATATTTCATCATACAAAAATTTTGCCACATCCTTTGCAGTGATCTGTTTTACTGCTATAGCCTCTGCCCATCTAGAGAGATAGTCCACTGCCGTCAAGATATAGCTTTTGCCCCTGCTTGTGATAGGTAACGGGCCTATTGCATCAATCCCCCACTTTTCAAACACATCAAACGCCATAATGGTTTTTCATAGCTCTGGCTTCAACACTCTCTTCCCAAATGCTTGACACCTATTGCAAGACCTACACCAATGGTGAACATCCTTGTGCAAACTAGGCCATACATACCCCTCTTGCAAAATCTTATGCAAGGTGATCTTTAGAGAAAAATGGCCACCACATGCGCCTTCATGATTCTCTTCCAACACTCTGTAAAGCTCCTCCCGCCAAGGTACACGTCTCAACACGAGATCAGCCCCTTTCATGTATAAGAAATCACCAATCAATTTGTACCTGTATGCTCTACGCACAAAGCCATACTTCTTAGACTTCTGAATCTCCTTTGGAATGATTTCTGTTAGCAAAAACTCCTCTTCTTGAGCCAAACTTTCCCGGCCATGATAAAGAGGTAAAGTGGTCCTCAACACAAATAGCTCCCCAATCATGCCTTGAGCTGCTTCATGTGCCTCTCCATTTAGAGCACGTTCAATGTGTCTGATGCTCCATGCTTCAAACTTTTTTAACAGGCCTTTAATTCTGAAGCTCATTTCCTTCAATGAGGTGTTCTTACTCTTCCACACACACAACACTTGCTTCACCACTAACAAGGCATCACCTTTTATGCTCAACCTTCGAACCCCATGCTTCAAACAAATGTGTAATCCGGCTTCCAATGTAGCGTATTCAGCCTCATTCTTACTATGAGCATCCAATTTGAACCCTCTCTTGCATACTAGCTTCCCCTCTGGATCATAAAGTGCTATACCCCCTGAAGCTGCATCATGGCTCTTTCTGTATGAACCATCAAATAACAACACATGTGAATTGCTGATCTGTGGCACTTCTTCAACTACCTTTCTCACCACCTCTTCCTTAACAATAAGGGGATTCTCCTTGTAGGTCAACAAATCAGCTAGGGTAGCCCTTGTACTATCTTCCACTAGAGAAGAGAACTCAAACTCTTGCAGCTCAATTACCCATTTCTTCACCACATTTGACATGTTAGTACCATTAATTAACTGTGGAAAAAAGGCATAACTCGTCAAGAAAACAAAAGGCCGTGGTAGCAAGTAATGAAGTAATCGTCGACAAGCAAATATTACACTGGCCATCACTAGCTCTACTTCCGAGAACTTTCTCTCCGCTACCAACTTCACTCGGCTTGCACAATACACTGGCCTCATATAATGGCTGCCCTTCCCCTTTTGCAATAGCATGGCTCCAATGGCATCATCCCCTACTGAGGGATTTACATAAAAAACTTTCTCCCAATCAAGAGCCTGCATGGCTGACAAACCCCCTAACACCTCTTTCACCTCTTGAAACACTTCTTCACACTTGTCATCCCATTGCAATGGATCATGCTTTGCCACTTGTTGTAATGGATAAAGAATCTGAGAAGACAATGGAATAAACCTTGCCATGTACTTCACTTTGTGTATAAAGGTTGCCAATTGCTTCGTACTCGTAGGTGATGGAAGAAGAATAATAGACTTAACCTTATCTGGATCAGCCTCAATGCCATTTTCTGACACCATATGGCCCAATAACTTCACCCTTGGCTGTGCTAGATGAAATTTCTTTGGATTTAGTTGTCCTCCACATTCATCATATCGAGCCAATACCATCTGCAACTTCTCATGATGCTCAGCCCTACTGCTATAGACACAGAAGTCGTCCATAAAAGCCTTAACACAACTACCAATGAATGGTTCCAGCACCCAATTTTCTCTTTCTTGATAGAAAGATGGTCCATTTGACAACCCAAATGGCAATACTTTGTAGCAATAGTAGCCCCATGGCGTAATAAAAGTTGTCTTTGTGCGGTCTTTAAGAGCAATCTTCAATTGAAAATAGCCTGAAAAACCATCACACACACTGTACCTCTCATAACCTGCCACTGAATCCAAGATCTGATCGATGAATGGAAGAGGATATGGGTTCTTCTTAGTGGCTGCATTTAAGGGTTTAAAATCTACACAAATTCTCCACTTCCCATCCTTCTTTGGACTGACTACTACTGGACTCACCCATTCTGTGGTCTCCACAGGGACTATGAACCCTGCCTTCAACAACTTGTCCACCTCTTCTTGCAAGGCTTCCATTTGCTCTTGACCGATCCTTCTTAGCCTTTGCCGCACTGGCTTAGCACCTTCTTTCAGCTCTATATGCATCTCTTCACCCTTGAACCCTCTAATCTCTTCATATGAAGTAATGAACAAATCAGGAAAACTAGCCAGCATATGCAAAAATATATCCTTCTCCATAGTTGAGAGGTCTCCACTAATCATTTGCGTCATTAATTCCTGCTTCTTTGAAAACTCAACCTTGATTTGCATCAGCCCTTCAATCACTTCATAAGGCCCTTCACTTTCATCTTCAACCTCATTCGCAAATGCAACTAAACCAAACTCCTGGATTTCTTTGTCCATCAAAAGAAATGCAACATCAGCATCCTCATCAGTGCTGGTAGTGCTATCACTGTCCTCATCTGTCACCGTGGAAGAGTCTTCATCACTAGACTCATCCTCATCTTCATAAAGCTCCTCTAATCGTTTCCTTGTGTCCATATTATAAAGCTTCTATAAAGCTTCTTGGTACCTGTCTTCCCATAGAGGCTAATCGTACCATGTCGCCAATCTTGAACAGCTCCCACTGCACGTAACCATGGTCTGCCCAGTATAATAGGATATGCTCCCAACCCTGCTGGCATCACATGAAAATCAACCACTGTCTTTGCATCATATGCCTCCACTTCTAAGCTCTTTACAACACCCAAGCATTTTACTTTTTGATGGTTTGCCAATCTGATCCGAAAACCTAACACCCCAGCCACTGTGAGACCCATCTTCTCAACGCATGAGTGTGTTATGACGCATATTTGGGCTCCGCCATCCACATAACCTTGTCCCAAATTTTTCCTTTTATGCCACACATCTACTATTGGACAAATGTCTGGTAGCTCGTCCATTGCCAACACCTTTACTGAACCTCTCTCTGGCTCTTTCTCCATTGGGTTAACCATCCTCTTCCACTGTCGCTTTAGCTTAGGCACCATCTCTATAAGTTGCCCAAAAGTAACATCTGCCTTCCTGCTCATCAGATCCTCCTTCAAGTCATAGCTTAATTGCCCATCCCCTAGTGGAAAATCTGAAACATGAAACTTTCGACGAGCTCTCCTTTTCCTCTTGGCCTTGACATCCTCGCCTTCATGGCTCTTTCCTTTCTTCTTACTAGGACCTGGGGCACTTCTTCCTTCCTTATCCTCTGTGGTCCTCTTCCCAATAGGCATCACTAATGTATCCTCTAGTTTTGATGCCTTCTCCAAGGTGACTACACTTAGCACTTTTGTCTTTCCCTTTTCCTCCTGGGTCAGTCCACTGGTTCCTTCGTCTCCCTTAATTTCGATTCCATAATCATTTGACCTAGTTAGCACCTGTCTTGGCAATGGATACATGTCTCCCCCCATCCTTGGTGGCTTATCACATTGCGGGCTGATGTGACCCAACTCTCCACAATTATAACATGTGGGCGTCTGCCTCCAAAACCTACTATTACTTTGTCGAGCACCATTCCTAGGTCTTTCTTCACCTCTTGGCTGATTTGCAAACCGCCCTCGACCTCGATTATTTCCCACTTGACCTAGCATGTTTAGGCTGAGATTCTTCATCAAATCAACCACTTTCCTCATGTCTTGCCTTAGGCCATCATCTTGCACTGTTGTAGTGACCACTGCTGGCATAACCTGAGTAGTAACAGGAACCACTGGTTCATGATGAACCCCTGACATACGACCTTGTAAAGAGTCCATAGGCTGAAATTCAGACCTCATGGGCAAAGACTCCACCCCTAACTGGCTCATTTTCCTCAGCTTCCACTCTTTGTTCCTTGCTACCTCTAGTGCATCTTCATATGTCCTAGGCTTCTTTAGCTCCACTCTCCAACGTATATTCTCCCAAAGACCAGCTAAGAACCTATCCTTCTTCATCATGTCAGGCAGGGGTACCTGTGGTGCTAAGGCCTTTCACATTCGCTCCCATGCCAATGAAAACTTACGTATGTACGCATCTACTGGCTCACCTTCCTTTTGCACCAAAGCCTGTACTTCTTGCCACACTTTGTCAGGATCTTCTATCTTCACAAACTCCACTTCCAACCCATGTCGTAGATTGTCCCAACTCAACCTTACAGGTGGATCATCCACACGCAACTCCTCTTCAAATGCTTTAGACCAAACTCGTGCATCACTCTTCAAAAAAATTTGGAGAAGGCGTAACATCTGCGCAGGGTCATGAATCTGGTTGCTAATGCAGGCAACCTCCATCTTTTCCAGAAAGTCCTCCACATATTCATCACTTCTTCCATGAAACTCCGGATAAGAGAAAGCCATGGCTACCCAAATTATGATGCTTTGAGAACCCCTTCGAACACACGTGCAAGAACCCAAAACTTTTCACTACCCAATCCCCAAAAACTTCAATGGAGCTCAGCTTTAGATAAGGACAAACACATGCACATCAAATGAGTTTTCATAGTTAATCATCGGAATGACAACAGGCAAAGGACATTCCAGGATCTCTCTCAATCTTCTTGGCCCAAACATAAAGACTATGCGCTGCTGGAAAAAGATCTTCCTGGACACATGAACATTAATCTGAATTCTTTGAGTTAAATGAAAAGGAGTAAACTGAGGGCCATTTTGATCATCCATTAAAGCCAACCATGAAGCTCCCAAGAAGGCACACCTGACTCAACCTCTGATTTTTGCCCAAATTTCAGCAGCATAACAGCATAAATGGCTCAAAATACCAAAAAACCAGCCATCATAACTTGGGAAAATTTCGACAGAGTTTCCCCAGAAGTAGAGCAGTAGGAACCCAAAATATAGACTGTATCTGTATGCATAAACTGTCAACAATAGAACCTGAGCATCAAGTAGGACTCACTAGTACATAGCCTATGGCGAGGTCACAAAAAGGGTGCTCCAGCTAGCTGTATCACCGAAAGGATCTCCACATATGAGAATCCCCCAGCTCAATAAAAACCTCACGCTATCGACCCTCACACGAAGGCTAATGCAAATCGCGTATAGTCAAGTCTCAGAAATGACTATCTTCCAGACCAAGTCTCAGAAATGGCTGGGACTGCCAAATACAACCAAGTATGGCTCCACAAATGCGTACAATGGCAGTTTCCACAAGTAACGTACAATCCAGCAGACAATGCGCTCAAATAGGCGCCAAGTGATGCATACCCACAACAACTGCAAGGGACATCATTGCTAGTATATCACTGTACTCCAGCTACCTGTACCTATGTAAATCACCTATACCTGTACCTGTCCCTGTAACTTGTAACCTGTAACCTGTAATCTGCAACCTCTAATCCCGAATCTCGAAGCTGGAAGCTCGAAGCAGAAGGTACTCGAAGAAGATCCTCCGTGGGGGCACCAAAAGAATGTGAGCGGGATGAAAACACACACAGCGCCTCTATCATGACCCGACACACACTCTTGGGAAGATACACACACACACTATGGGGCACCACTCGGCTTAGACAACACACCTGGCCGAGACAGGGAACACACCTCTAGAGTGAGAGGAGAGAGATTATCCACTTGCCCCCTCCACACAGACACACACACACACACACACACACCCAAAAAACTCAGTTCAAAAGAGGATAATTTCTGATGTTTAGATACAATTGAGCTTGGGCCAACACCAATGGGGCAAATAGCTCACACAATATGGGTAAAATAAGCCAGATACAATCACAAATTGGAGAAGAAGCTTCTCTCACCGGAGAAGATTACACAGAAAAATAGCAGAAAAAGAGTGAGGAATTTGGCAAAATGGACAGCGCCATTGCGTCCGGAACGGCCCAAAACCCCAGTCTACAATGTCAAAGTGCTCAAATCCGACTTCGGATGAGCAGTTTAGGGCCAAAACAGGCTCCAAAATGGGCAAAAGCACACCTGCGTCTGTTCCTCCTCTTCTCTCCATGTTCTTTCTAGTCTTTTCTCTCTTTTTTGTTTCCACACTTAGATTTATTACTTGGGCACCCTTGGCCTTTTAGATGACCTCAAACGGACATGCCAAAAACTGACCTCGCAGTGCATAGTTGTCACCTTTTTGCATCATCCGCACACCTGGCACCCAGCTTTTTTCCAATAATGCATCTCGCCACCACGTGAAGTGGCCCCGAAAAAAGGTCCTCATGATGACCTTTCTGCATAATTATCACAAGAAAACACCCACGTTGTGTTCGTAATTCTCCGCGTGAAAATATTGACCTCGTTCGCCCTCCTGACGCCACTAGATGCCATCTGACGCACCTGCTGACCTCACGTCGTCGGCCCACGGATAGCTTCCTCGAGAAGGTTTACGCGCTACCAACTCCTCCTTATTGTAGGAAAAACACACTAGTACTGATAATAGTGAAAATCGATGCACTATGTACACCCTGTCCTACATGTACACATGTGGGCCCCACGTAACCACCTGGCTCTGAAAAATGGGCAATTCTTTATTTGATGCACCATGCATGTATATGTACATATGCACAATCCCTTGCTCAAAAAAACTCCTGACATCGGCTAGGGCATGGAAATAATCACATGATTAGTGAGCTAATCATGGAAATATGAATGGTTGACTCTACGAAGTGAGCTTCTCGGTCTATGGAGGAGCTAAGCCACAATAAGAGAAATCTCCACATCCACTTATCTTCACCTCCAATCAACCCAATCACACACACTAGCAATTGCAAGATGCACACAAAATTAATCATATCATGCAGCACACTAATCGCAAGCACACACACATAGATCTATCTAGCACCACACTCCAATCAAACCTACATGCACACACAAGCAAAAGAGGGTAGGCACACAAGATTAGATAGAGATTAACCACTAATTAGTTCAGATCTATCCAATCATAAGAAGCATGAGAGAGGCGTAGTGAAAGAGAATTAAGCATTGATTTGTGTTAAGCAAGTCACATGAGCAAGGAGAAGCTCAAGGACTCTATAGCCACACACCTCAAGAGCTCTCACCAAAGGTGCTCTCAACAAATGAGCTTGAGAACCCTAATTTCTTTTACAAAGTGCCTTATATATCTAGGGTAAAAATATGCAATGTCCGGGCGCCCAAGGCCTTTAGGGATCCACCACTAACTAAATCTGCTACCTAGGCATACTAGCTAACTTGTTCTTTACAACTTGGAACTCCCATTGAGCTTGTAACGCATTAAAATATTACAATGTCTTGAAATAAATTGAGAATTTACACTACGTAACCATTATGGGAAAATGTGAAAAATGTGTAACTCGAATCTTCACTGCTTTTTTAATGTTGATCTTCGATGTGCATCCGTACATCTTCGGTCTTTAGAAGCTTCTGTTTAAAGCTGAGGTTGACTCAATTAAAATTCCCCCCTTTTGATTTTAGTCCCATCCTCGATCACTGTTGAAAAGTGTCTCTGGAGTCTCTGGAAAGTTTTTGATTAGTTGTTGATGGGCTTATTGTCTTCATTTGTCATTAAACTTGTTGACGAGGCTCAATTTGTTGTAGCATCTTCATTGTCATCAGAATATGTCTGATGTGATAGATGATGTTTCATTTGTCCGTTGTAATAGCATAATGATGAGGCTACTTTTTGTTTATGAAAAGTATGTACAAGGGAAGTAGAATGATGAGGTTCTAAATTGGGGTCTAGTACGTGGATGATCAAAGGGGAAAAACCCTATGGAGATAAGGATACGTGGATTATTGGATTATTACTTATTAGCATTCAAAATATTAATAAAGTACTCAAGGAATTATTTACTTATAGTTATGGATTAAAAAGGCAGCAAATATGAGAGGGTGGCATGATGGAACATTGGTTTTCCTGTTGTAGTCCACTCAAGGTGCATAGGTGGAAGAAGAAAAAGAGTGTCTAATGCATATGTCCAATGGTGGTACATCCTATATATGCATACACAAAAATACATGGAAAACAATATGTTGTGCAAGAAAGATTTTGAGGGGTTATTCAGAAAGATGGTGTAAATATAAAGCATATGAAATGGCTTTGCAAGTTGGAATGGTTTTTGTTGATGAGGATATGTTCTCTCATCTTACTGTGCACTGTGCCTGAGTGTTGGACTCTACGACACTCCACAAATTGTAAGTTCATAGACATTGATTCTTATGCTCATCTCATCCAGCATGAGCGACATGACTTAGATATGCTCAACTCTTACAGTTTGAGGGTAAGCCTAATAACTATGACTCTTAGCATAGAGTTTTATATTACTTGAAGCTTTGGAACTAATTCTTTGCTCATTCTATTTCTCAGCAGCTCGACTCTAACTATGCCAAAGAGTGTTTTTTGCACCTTGGTGACTTGACTTTTTACATTATTGAGCTTACTACAAACATTTCTTCAGGTAAAAATAAGCTTGAGTCCTCAAAAACACGATTAGTAAAGGACCAAGTTGGCATTGAGAGTTTCTTTTTTCATATTTGTTTCATCATCTTTGAATATGCATTCACGTTGTTTGACTTGACCTTCTTTGAATGTGAAGACTCCATTATTTATTTGATTCTCCAATTAGGCCTATTGGTAGGAGTCTTTGATGTTGTTGTAGGCCTCTGTTGGATATCGGCATATAGCTTTTGACTTGGAGGATTCGAAGACTTAGGAATCCAAATCTCTTGATGACCTTTGTAACTCCTTTGTTGACTCTACTTTGCTCTAGGTATTGTTGGGTTCTTCGGACTTTCATACAGATTTGGTGTAGTTGCAGCTGACTAGTAGCCAAATCTTTGTATACCATGTGTTAAATCCTTGTTTAAGAGGAACATTCTTTGAGATCCATCTTTGTTCTGTATCCTCTTGAGATTTGTGGTAGACTTTAGCATATTTCAATGTTGTTCTATTGTATACGTGCTTCTTAGGTATCCTGGAATAGTGTCGAAGTTGATACCTCGTGGGCCTTCTTTCTTGCGAGGGACTTGAAGTTACTTCATATGCTCTAGCCTACAGTTTTGGTACCCATATCTGTCTATTACCTACATAGTGCTCATGTTACTTTAAACTCCATTGTAATGCTATCCATCCCATGTGTTTTGTCTTTCTGTGTTGATTTCCCGTCCTTAATTCAAATCGGATCATTAACTTTGACTAAAATACTCAGAAAAAACACTTGCTTGACTTTCCTTTGCTTTCTTGAGTACTTTGGCTGATATATCTTTGCTGATTTGGGTGTCTCTTTAGAGGTTTTAGTTGGGTTAGCAATTGACTTGAAATTATGAAAGCCTAACATGCTTGAAGAGACAATCCATGAGGGTTCTTTGACGCAGAGGCATATGCTGTTACACCTTCTTTGCTT
>NC_140959.1:133001164-133085576 GCF_014529385.1 Adiantum capillus-veneris | reverse complement strand
AAATATTGCATGTCCAATTCGTAAAGAAATGTAATGCATGTTGCAATATCAATTTCATGTGAGCCAGATCGCATACATCAGAATAATTAGTGAAAGCGATATCTACATCAAAGACATCACTAGCGCTATATGGGAGAACACAGAGCGCAGGTTGCAACTTGAAGGCCAATACATTGTTTTCTTCCAGCTCGATACGAAAATTTGACCCCCACCACAAGGTCAGGACTGTTGAGCTTATATGTGAAGCTACTCAATATATGGCTTCTCTATATATGGCACCCACAGGTCCCCTCTATATATACATTATCTCATGTGTGTATTCTACACACTTTGGGGTTCTACTTCTGTGCTCTCTCATTCTCTCTCAACATGGTATCAGAGCAGTACGTTTTTGTTTTCGATTTTTCTCCTGATCAGAATCGATTTTGCAGAAACTACCTGCCTGAGGGATCGGAATCGATGTGGTCTACAACTTTGCAGAAGGAAGTTTCTTCAAATTCTGCAGCAATTTTGAGTTATCGTTCGCGGATTGTGTACATACCTGAAAAACAGCTTCCGCATATTGTTTTTGATTTTTCGGCTAATTGAAAACGATTTTGCAAAAACTACTCGCATAGGAGACCGGAATCAATGTGGTCTACAACTTTGCAGAAGGAAGTTTTTTCAAATTCTGCACCGATTTTGAGTTATCGTTCGCGGACTATGTACATACCTGAAAAGCAACTACCGCTGTTTGTTTTTGATTTTTCTGCTAATTAGAAACGGTTTTGCAGAAACTACTCGCGCTAGAGACCGGAATCAATGTGGTCTACAACTTTGCAGAAGGAAGTTTTTTCAAATTTTGCACCAATTTTGAGTTATTGTTCGCGGACTGCGTACATACCTGAAAAGCAACTTCCGCTTTTTGTTTTTGATTTTTCTGCTAATTGAAAACGATTTTGCAGAAACTACTCGCATGGGAGACCGGAATCGATGTGGTCTACAACTTTGCAGAAGGAACTATTTTCAAATTCTGCAACCATTTTGAGTTATCGTTCGCGGACTGCGTACATGCCTGAAAAGCAATTTTTGCTTTTTGTTTTTGATTTTTCTGCTTATTGAAAATGATTTTGCAGAAACTACCCGCGTGAGAGACCGCAATCAATGTGGTCTACAACTTTGCAGAGAAAAGTGTTTTCAAATTCTGCACCGATTTTGAGTTATCGTTCGCAGACTGCGTACATACCTAAAAAGGAATTTCCGTTTTTTGTTTTTTATTTTTCTGCTTATTGAAGACGATTTTTGCAAAAACTACCTGCTGAGAGACCGAATCGATTGTTCTACAACTTTGCAGAAGAAACTACCCGCGATGGGGATTGGAATCGATGTGGTCTATAACTTTGCAGAAGAAAGTTTCTATAAATTCTGCACCGATTTTGGGTTATCGTTTCGGACTGCGAATATGTTTGAAAATCAAAATTTTACTTTTTGCTTTTGATTTTTCTCATAATTGAAAACTTCTCAATTATATTTTTCTTCATCAATTATATATTTGTTACTGACGTAACTTTGCTGCAGAAGCCAGTTACACATTGTTCCGATTCAGTCGGGCCGTTGATGATCGTCCAAATTCTATCGAGCTGCTGTTGGTACATGATCTTTTGTTATATGATATACTCGTTCATTGATTCTCGTATAATTATTCTTTTAGAGATATAGTTTACGTTGTTTTATTGATAATCTCTCATTGATACCATAGTGATTTTGATGGTACCATGATGATGTTTTGTTAATACTTTGATCATGGTGATTTTCGTTGATACCATGATGATATGTCATTGATACCATGGTTATTCTCGGTGGTGCCATGATGATATTTCGTTGATACCATGGTTATTCTTGGTGATTCCATGATGATATTTCGTTGATTCCATGGTGATTTTTGTTGATACCATGATGATGTTTTGTTGATACCATGATGATGTTTTGTTGATACCATGGTTATTCTCGGTGATACCATGATGTTGTTTCGTTGATACCATGGTTATTCTCGGTGATGCCATGATGATGTTTCGTTGATACCATGGTTATTCTCGGTGATGCCATGATGTTGTTTCGTTGATACAATGATTATTCTCGGTGATATCATGATGCTTTTTGTTGATACCATGATCATTTATTCATTTTTATTGATATAATGATGATATTTTGTTAATACTTTGATGGTATTCATTGATCACTACATTGATAAATGTTGTTTTATGTAGTATATACACATATCATTTGTATCACGTAATCACACATTTTGTACTTTTATGTTTATACTCTATGTACCATATGTTGTCGTGCGTATATATGTCGTCAAAAGAGTGGCGTCGTGAACCATCTCTTATGGCATTGTGAACGTAATTATTTCATTAATGATGCTAATAATTTTCATGACATGTTTTTTTTTTTTTTTGGAGTCTATGATCTATGTAGGATTGATCAAAGAATTGATTTTATGAAGACAAACTTGGTGACAATAAAAGATTTATGAAGATATGTTTGGTGATGCCATATTGATAACAACATGAAGACATGTTTGGTGATGCGATATTGATGACAAGCTACACAGCAGATTCACGGAGACACTTTTGATTACAAGCTAATCGATAGCTTTTACACCTCTTTATTGAGTAATGTAACTCCTCATAAAACATTCATTGTAAAAGGAGTGATGTAGCTCCTCGTAAACATTTGTATATTCAATGATTTTTATAATATAACGGTGGGTGTATATAGAGCTGTGGGTTTTTTCCTTGATCCCCCAAGGGTTTTTTCATCCACAGTTAGGGACCCTTATTTGAGCGGGGGTGTTGAGCTTATATGTGAAGCTACTCAATATATGGCTTCTCTATATATGGCACCCAGGTCCCCTCTATATATACATCATCTCATGTGTGTATTCTACACACTTTGAGGTTCTACTTCTGTGCTCTCTCCTTCTCTCTCAACAAGGACAGTGTTGGGCAATATGAAAGTATGTTGCAGAGACTTAAAGGAAGATATCCCACCTGCCTATGACATGTCAAAATTAGAGCTCTGGGATAAATTGTGGAAAGAACAGAAGGTAAATATGAAGCGTGTGAAAGCGAAGGACCAAGCAGCCTTACCCAGGAGATTGAAGATGGCCCAAGATGCGCAAGCATCTTTGGGCGGTCGATTCGATGCCAGCGACACCGACACAATCATGCACACTCCTTTGAATGCAAAGTGCGCTCATTTTGTCGGCATCCCTCACGAAGCCTTGGTAGAAGGTATGAGAATTGGAGCAGGCTCCTTTGGTGTGTGCACATTGTACACCATCAAAGGCATCTCATTTTTTCCAGATCACATTACTTATGTGGAAAAATGTTACAAGGAGGAGTGAGACGAAATTTCACAGCTTTCAAACAGAGCGAGGAATGCAAACGCTTCACCCCTCCATTGTAAGGTGCATTGGGTTTTCTACAGAACCTCCTTGGATCAAGATATTCCCATACTACAAAGGAGGTACCGTGGGCGACATGATGTGTCACTTACCATTCGCTCACGGATTGTTCAGACAACATATACACATGTACAACACGGCTGGAGGTCATTGCCTGTAGCAAATCTTCCTGTAAGCGAGATAGACACGGTGCGGATCAAAGCAGTGATCGAGCAGATGTTAGTAATTTGTCATGGCTTAATCGATGGGGTTGTGGCTCCCCACTTGGCCAGTATAGTTCAGAGTGACCTGCACCCATTCAACGTAATGTTGGACTTTACTCGTTCCAATAAACCCCGTGTCAACATCATTGATTAGGGTATGATGTTGAGAACATTAGCTAAGTGCGTAGCAAATAATTATCTACATCCAAGCGCACATTCAGACGAAGTAGTTTTGAAATGTAGAGAGAGCAGGGAATGCCGAGATGGCTAAGCGACCGTGGATTGCTCACGAACTATACGATCCACAGTGCACAGATGCATACACAAAAGCGAGCGACATTTATGCATTGGCCTACCTATTCAACCTGCTAGCAGATTTTTGGAGTGCAGCGAGAAAAGTTTATTTTCCAGAAGAAGTTTTTCACCACCCAGATGAAGATGTTATGAGGGCTATTCGAATTCAAGTAGATTGTTTGATGAAGTTAAAAGAGCGGGACCAAAGAAGGAATGCTTCTGACATGTTGATATTTTTCAAAGAACATTTAAAGACAGACCCTAACCCTATCCAACGTCCACTTGTTGAACTTGCACCATCATTTTATCCGATTTAAACATTTCTATGATATCCATATGTCTTGTCCAGTGTATTCTTTTTTTTATTGAAGTGTATTATCTGGTTTGAAGTGGTTCACTTAATTGAATCAATTATCTTTAGTCATTTCAAATTTGTCATTTAACTGTCAGTATTTCAAATTTTCCTTGTGGTTCAATTAGTCGCATTTGTTGTGGTTTGATTTAATGGATTCCGCGCAGTGTTCCAATGAGTGAGAATATATATTTGCCAATGATATTGAATATTTGTCTATCTGTTGACTGCAGCTCTAAGAGAAAATGGCCGATGAAGAACAAGATATTGGCCCTGATGATCAACAACAAGCGGCTGTTAATGCATTTCAGTGCAAGAAGTCTCTGGCACGCGGCATGTTGGCACAACAAGCGACGCATACAGCTCGCCGACTCTCAAAGTGGGCAAATCCAAACCATATGCAATGGTAAGAGATCAATAAAGAAGTGAAAAAGGACATGATCAAGACAATATGGCCATGTGAGGATGCAGAGATTAAGAAAGGAAGGTGAAGGGTTTGGAAGTGCAACCATGATGCGATCAAAGATAACGCTAAGAGGATTTATTTGGAGGTTTATGGCCATCCCCTGCACAGTGCAAATTGTGCGCTATATTTTGCATAAATGTTATATGTTCACTTTGTGCAACAGCGAAGTAGACTTCTCGTCAAAGGAGACAACTGTTGTCACTCATGATTTAAGGGAGAGTTGCGTCACTTTCACCCGAGATGAGCTGGCATTGATAGTGGAAGGCGCCAAACTACAGTTAAAAAGAGAGAAGGATATTTACACGACACAGTTGGCAGAGAAAGATGCAGAAATAAAACGGCTTTCTATAGCCACTCAAACACCGCAACCCTCACAAGTCCAGATGGAGAAAAGCATTCATCGCTTAAGTCAGGACGTTCAAAATTTGACACAGCAAGTGATCCAACATTAGTACAAGGGACACACATCAGTCACCTTTTCTTGCATCCGGAGTTGGTCCCCTCGTCTACTTCAGATGCATCCTCATCTTCCCAATGCCCAGTTTTCTACAAGAATTTTGATGGATGGAGTGGATATTATACATTGACATGTAGTCATTATTATCATTTAGTTTGTCTTATTCGTTAGATGCAAAACAGTAGTCGGTGCGCAATCTGTTGACAAGATATTCCACAAGGAGTATATATTATGTTTGGCATGGCAAATGAATATAAATTCAAGCAAACATGCCCGGATACCCCTAGCACAATTAGAAATCTGTTTGATGAGCAAGATGCTGCTTCAGGACACACAATTGAGATAGACAAACTATGTACTATCGCGAGTATGAAGCATTGTAATTACTCAAAACACATTTGTATACAAAGTCTTTTACAATGGTTTTTGACATTTACTCATTCTACTCTCAAGCTACATTGAATCAGTTGAGTTGTTATCTGGTTCTAAGTCTAAGTGTTGTGGTTCTCCTTGTAATTTAACCTCCACATCTATTATCAAGTTCTCTTCTATTTCGTCTACAGTGCATTGAGATACACCAACATTGAAGTCTTTTTCATCTTCGTTTTGACAATCATACAACCAACCTTTCAAAGTAGACATATAAATAATCATTATGATAATAATTGTATAGAGAGATTCATAGCATTGTTATAGTTATTATGCCATGCATAGACTACATTGCAATGTGTATGGTTGCTCACAATATAGGTGATCGATATGTGGATTGACTAGCGTGCATTGAAAATCTCATACTGTGCATCATAGTTACTTTTATATTGAATGGTTTTTAAATTATAATATATATTGAAAATAAGAAAACTCTCGAGGTTTGTGGCGTTGTTGACGCCGGGCCTGCTCCCCCAAACTACATCAATTCCATTCGCTTGGGACCATCGCGTCTCAGGATTGTGCCATTTGAAGATACTCTTTAAGAATGAGATGGACGTCAGGCCGCAGCATTAATAGCTATCAAGAGATATTTATTTCAGACTCGTTAATCAAATCTGTAACTCATGATTAGAATTGTAAATAAAAAAACGTCGACCTAATTAACACATGCAATAATTAGTTGCTACACAGTATATTTAATGATTAGGGTGGTTTCTTGTTGAGAGAGAGAGAGAGAGAGAGAGAGAGAGAGAGAGAGAGAGAGAGAGAGAGAGAGGTTTGTTTTTTTTTTAATAAAGATAACAGTAAATTTGATTAAAAAAGAGAAAAAAAAGAGGTTACATCAAGTCTCTCGGGCTGGGTGAGAGACAACCCAAAGGAAACAATCACTTTCCTAAACACTTGGTCATAACTAATCTAGCACCAGAATAGACCTTGAGCATCATTGAATCCCATGTTTGCCACCTACATGTCTTCTGAATAAGATACAAGGGTTGAGAGACAGACTCTTTCATGGGCTTTATACAAACAAGTGATATAAGCTAGGGGAGAGAGGTTTTTACGTCACGGTGCATGGCCGAGAACAAAATGCCTGAGAGAGAGAGAGAGAGAGAGAGAGAGCGCAATTTGGATGCTTTCTGTCATTTGACAGGTCACGAATTCTGATGTCTGATCGATTTTGAAAAATTCACCGAAAGCTAGCATCTTGTTCAGATTCAACCTGCAGGAATCTAATTTACGTGAGAGAGAGAGAGAGAGAGAGAGAGAGAGAGAGAGAGAGAGAGAGAGAGAGAGAGAGAGAGAGAGAGAGAGAGAGAGATCAGAATTTGGATGCTTTCCGTCATTTGATACGTCAGGAATTCTAATATGTTTGATTGATTTGAAAAATTCGCCGAAAGCTGGCATCTTGTTCAGATTCGACCTGCAGCAATCTAATTTACGTGGGTATTCTCTCTCTAGCGGTGCCACGGATTTGATATTTATGTAATTACGTCAAATTTTTTTTGATCACAAGGTCTTATTGACACATTTATATGATCACAATAAACATAATCACACAAAACCCGGTTAATGATGACCTGCAAATCCACAAAATTCTCGCCAGGCTTTTCAGTATCCCCGGTGGGCCCGTCGGGATTCACCATTCACTACAAGAGGCTATTCATATTAGCGATGCTCACACAGCGACGCTCAAAAAAAAAATTCCCGGCGTCGCTATGAGCGTCGCAAATTTACAAAGAAATTTGTGACGCTCATAGCGACGCCGGCTGGGCTAAAAAAATAACCGAGCGCGCCCAAAAACTCAGATCTCAGATCTGAGTTTTTCGGCACCCTCAAGCAAGGAGCAGGTAACGCTCTCCCTCACTCTCTCTCTCTCTCTCTCTCTCTCTCTCTCTTTTTTCTTCTCCACACACACACACACACACACACACACACGAGGAGAGGAAGGAGAGCCAGGTATGCTCCTTCCCTCTCCTCATTCTCATGTTCCCTTCCCCTCTTTCTCTCTCCCTCTCTCTCTCTCTCTCTTTTTCTTCTCCACACACACACACACACACACACACACACACACACACACACACACACACACACACACGAGGAGAGGAAGGAGAGCCAGGTATGCTCCTTCCCTCTCCTCATTCTCATGTTCCCTTCCCCTCTTTCTCTCTCTCTCACACACACATAGTGTTTTTGAGAGAGAGAGAGAGAGAGAGAGAGAGAGAGAATACAAACAAAAACAAAAACGCACACACACATACATAAACAAAGAATGCACACACACATTGAGAGAGTAAAAGAGAGAGAGATCATGCATAAACAAAAAACGCACGCACTGAGAGAGGAAAAGAGAGAGAGAACATGCATAAACAAAAAACGCACACATTGAGAGAGGAAAAGAGAGAGAAAACATGCATACGATCCAAAAAAACGCACACACATTGAGAGAGAAAGAGAGAGAAACTAATTTAACGTCGTAGGAAACTAATTAAAATTAAAAGAACTAAAGATCTAGCCGACGAGGAGTTGAACTCAAGACCTATTATTCAAGAGGGAAATGGCATAATCAATCTATCATACTTGGCATGGGTGATAGAAAGGTTATACCATTTATCTCTTTTTATTGGCACACACATCCACACACGCGCACACACACAAGAAGAAGAGAGTTATAACGTCGTAGGAAACTATCTTAAAAGACGTTAAAGATTAGGTTATATGTAGACTTACATTAAATTAGATTTAGGTTCATTTTTAACTAGATTTACGTTTATTTACGCTAGATTTAGATTTACGTTATATTAGATTAGATTTAGGTCTCCATAGACTGCGATGCCTGCATGAAGCGGGTGAAGAAAGCCCTCAATGGAATATAGGGTATTGCTGCCTTCACTCATGGTGGGCTCCGTCGATCCAAAAGTACTGGTGAAATGTCTTCAGAAGATAGGGAAGAAGGTGGATCTTCAGGGCGGCAAGAGTCACTACATCCCCGACACAATGACCATCTAGACAACCTCTAGTCATTCAACAGCAACTTCAAAGTTAGTAACAAGAGCAAGAACGGTCTAAAGGGCCAATTGCTGTCGTCAGATGTGGATGGAGATGAGGCAGCGTCACCGCCGGAAGTTAACTCTCACATCTTTAGTGATGAGAATGCCAACTCTTGCCGAGTTATGTGAAAAATTATGTGTTAAATCAGTTTTAAGGTTCTTATAATCCCTGTTATATAGTTTAGTTCTTTGTTTTTAATATAACATAATTTACGTTAGATTTAGATTTATGTTATATTAGATTAGACTTAGGTTTATTTAGGTTTACCCACACACACACACAAGAAGAAGAGAGTTTTAATGTCGTAGGAAACTATCCCAAAAGGCGTTAAAGATTAGGTAATTAGATGTAGACTTACGTTAAATTAGATTTAGGTTTATTTTTAGTTAGATTTACGTTTATTTAGATTTACGCTTATTTACATTAGATCGAGTCCACGCAAGAATTACTTACGGTTTAGGGTTTAGAGTTAGACGAACAGTGAAAAGATCTACTGTGAAAAGATGTTAAGATGCTGTGAAGTGCTACAGCTAGAGAAGAGGCAAAGGGGTTTTGTCCACTACATGCAGTATCATGTAGACGTGGGTGTGTAGATTTCTTGTACCCACAAATATAGGTATTGACCAATAAAGACGAGATTATAACCCGGTGGTTCTGATCTCCGTGCACCTCTAGACCGAGGTGTGCGGGGATTGGACATGACTAGAGAATGTGAGGTAAAGAGAGAGAGAGAGAGAGAGAGAGAGAGAGAGAGAGAGAGAGAGAGAGAGAGAGAGAGAGAGAGAGAGAGAGATAAGACGAAGAATGCCAATAGAATATTAAATTTGTTGTCCAGGTTATAAGTTTTTTATCCTCATTATGAGTAGCGACGAGGATGTGGGACCGTCCAACCGAAACACCTATCTCTCAACGAGGGTCTTATGTCCTTGTAATCAATGCAAGCATGCTGTGCGACGGACAAGACGTGTTTCTTTGCAGCACGTTCGTGAATTTGGCGAGTTCGATCCATCTATTATAGATCGAGTTGTTGCCAATTATAACTCGTCGGACTCTGACGCTGACCAACAAGCAGCAATCTTGCAACCCAATAGACGTGTTCGCAGGCGCTTTGGTCAAGCAGCATATGTGAGGCCACAAGATGTAGCCTCTGACAGCTCGGGGGATGATCATGCAGAGCACATTCCCAACGAGGCAATGTTTGAGCCCGAGATTGATGAAATGATCGAGACGATCATGGATTCAGAAAGGCTTATCTATGATGATATGAAAAGTGAAGCCGATACGCCATTGTATAATGGAGCACGTATGTCTAGATTGAAAGCACTCCTGGTTCTTCTCAACATGCAGGCAAAGTTTGGATGGAGTGACACTAGCGTCACAGCGCTTTTCAGGTGATCTATTACAATTAGTTTACTTTAATAAAACTCTAAATGTATAATGATCTGATAGATTTTTACACGACTGTATCATATTTTTATGTTGTGTAGATTGCTGAAAGAGCACATACGACCAGCTGACAATGTGATGCTAGATTCCCGAGATGAAGCAAGAAAGATTTTGCGAAACTTGGGGATGGATTACAATTCTATCCACGCTTGTCCTAATGACTGCATTCTTTTCAGAGGGGAATACATAGACATGGAGAAGTGTCCGAAATGTGATTCCGAAAGATATCGAGTAGATCTCCACGGGACAAAAATTCCACAAAAGGTTTTGCGACATTTCCCTCTGCTTCCTCGCATCAAGCATTTCTTCGAATGTAAGTCCATGGCCGCCCTAGCATCATGGCATGAGGAGAATAAATCTTCGGATGGTGTCCTACAAATTCCTGCAGATTGCGTAGCGTGGAAACATATAGATGGAACATGGTCGGATTTTGCCAGGGAAACTCGAAATTTGCGCTTAGGCCAGGCTATGGATGGCGTAAATCCATTTGGTCAAAGATCAACATCTTACAGTGTATGGCCCGTTGTCATCGTCAACTACAACATTCCCCCGTGGTAGACTACGAAGGAGGGGCACCTATGGCTAAGCTTGATTGTGCCAGGGCGATATAAAGTGGGGAATATGGATGTGTATCTTCGTCCACTATTGGAAGAGCTACAACAATTGTGGATTGGCATAGAGGTGGTGGATATGAGCCGACACACAGGACGACGGAATGCTTTGATCAGAGGCATTCTAATGTGGACCATGCATGACTATCCCGGGCTAACAGAATGCTCAGGTGATCTATTGACACTCCTCACTCAGACACTGTAAATCTTGTTTTTTCCCATAGTTGATCTATTATCATGTGTATACATGCAGGGCTTCAAACAAGCGGATACAGAGCATGTGTCACATGTGGACCTAGACTGAATTCACGTAGGGCACCCTCACTAAAGAAGCAAATCTACGAAGGTCATCAAGCGTATCTTCCAGAGAATCATGTGTTACGCGACGGCTTTTTGGGAAGAGAGCCACCAAGGATGTCTGCACAAGCATGGTTAGAGCAGAAGGAGATGTGCTATGACGGATTGCCTCCAGGGATGAAGAGACTATCTCTATGGTACGAGTTACCATACTGGCCCCGACTCATGATCAATCACTTGCTCGATCCAATGCACATATTCAAGAATGTGGGTAATCTACTATGGGACCATCTGACCGGCAAGAAAGATACTTTGGGAGCCAGAGTTGACCTTAGAAATGTGGATCGTATGGAGCAATATTGGCCGCAAACAGCGTCTGATGGATCGATAAAACTCCCTAAAGCACCATGGATTTTCACAGGAGCCCAAGAACGCAAAGTAAAAGAGACCATTCGATCTTTGCGGACCCCCACTGGCGTAATGCACTCGCTCCGAACGTGTTTTACTAAAGAAGGAAAGCTTACCGGTTTGAAGTCACACGATTGGCATAAAATGTGTCAGGTACGTTCATAGTGGACTTTAATATCATTGCATAAAATGTGGACTTTAATATCATTGCTGCACATACTTTACAGTTTATTTTACCGGTTGCCATTGAGGGATGTTTGTCTCTCGACATCCGTAACACAATCTACAAACTTGCAAAGCTGGTGCAATGGATCTCACAAAAGGAGATCAACGTAGGCTCCATACCATTCGCCAAACTAAATGTTGTGGAGCTTGTGTGCATGTTTGAGAAACATTTTCCTACTACAATGCTAACCATTCAGGTGCATCTTCTTGTTCACATAGTTGATGAGGTGGAAATAGCTGGCACAGTTCATTCCAGATGGATTTTCTTCTTAGAGCGTTTCATGAAAACGCTTAAGGGATATGTGCGTCAAAAGGCACGTCCAGAGGGTAGCATGGCAGAAGGTTGGTTGGTATCAGAGTCCCTAGTGTACATTGGAGAGTGGCTAGACGGATTTGATAAATCCCGGGACACGCTATGGCGAACCATAGATGATGAGCGCATATCTGGGATTGTCATGTGCAATCTCGGTGTTGAGAAGAAGATGACGGAAGATCTAGAGGCTAAAATCAACCGATTTTGCATGCTTCACAATCCAGTGATGCAAAAGTGGATTTCACAATATGAGGATGCAAAGCAAGAGCGACAAAGGGCACGAATCGAGTGGAGACGGGGAAGACGACCACCGATGCACTATCCAGCGGTTCTGGAGAGCCTACCAACCTTCATGAGCTTAAGATGGTTGCACAACCAATTGAAAAGCGCACAATAATGCGGTGACGAAGTGACTGAAGAAGAGTGGGAGTACTCTCGGGGTTGCGCGACCAAGGTAAGTTTGCAATGTACGACTAGCAAGTGACTTTATTTATAAACTTTGAACGGCCACTCATAATCTTTGTTCGTTGTAGTATAAGTCATACACAGCAGCATGGTGTAAAGGTCGACATTTTAGGGTGGAACGAATCGACAAAAAGCGTTTTACTCAAGATTGTGGAATCATGGCAAAATTTGAACAGTCTAGTCGACGACGTTCCTCTGATGCAGATCCTGTGGTGGCGGAACTCACTTACTTCGGCACGCTGCAAGAGATTTTGAGGATCGATTACAGAGGATTTTTTGTCAACTTGTTCGACGTGCAATGGTTCAAGATAATCATGGAGGGTCGCAACGCTACTGTGCGTAGAGGAGAGTCTGGTTTTCTTGAGGTGGATTCTACTAAGAAATGGACTGACCTAAGAGACACTTTCGTACTACCCGAGCATTGTGAACAAGTAAGTATGTAAATAGTTAACATCCCCCTTTTACAAGTTATGTGCTTGAAAGCTCTCATGTAAGTTATGTGGCTCTGGCAGGTAATATTTCATCCTACAAAGTCTACATCAAACTGGTGGTATGTCATAGAGGTATCCCCTCGTAGTGCAAGGACGTATGAAGGCTACCATGTGCCAATCACAACGGCATCAATGGAGGAGATCAGAGAAGATGCTCAATCAGAAGCCACTGCATGCGGTGGTGCCAGACGAGCATCAAGATGCTACTACTCTATATGGGGTGCATGCAGAGGAGCTACAAAATGAAACAGAGGATATGTGTTTAAACGGAGAGCTCTATATAGATATAGGAAGTTATGCTGAGTTATGCGAGGATGAGAGAGAGATCTCTTAAAGCCACAAATATTGTATTTGAACAATTTTGCTCCGTGCTGTAAAAGCTCTGGCTCTCTAAGTACCTTCCATGGTGTATAACGCTCATTTCTACTCGCGCTCACATCTTTTGATTGAAAATTCTGAGTTTTCGACTTGCCTCTTCTATCACTCAATTCATTGCGTCATTGTATTTATATGCGTCATTACGTCATTGTATTTAATGGTCTTTGCCCCATTGTCTACTCTATTCATTCAATATTAAGTTTAAATATTCGTGTGTTTAATGCAGGTATGGATGATGAGGAGTTTCTTTCTTCTTTGTCACCGCAGCAGAGACAGTGGTACGTGGAGCGTCATCGCTCTGGCGCATCATCGCGCGTTCCTACTCCATCCGCATCTCCCTCTCTTTCGGAGCATTCGGCGCGCTCCGAAGCTTCGGCGTCGACGAGACGAGCTTCACACTCGTCTAGACACCGGCGCTCTAGTGGTGGCGGTGGCGGTTGTTGTGGGGATTCTGCCACCGATGCCTCCACACCGCCTCGTGTTCGACGAGGCTCTTTACCCTCCCCTTCTTTGCCCGCCCCCACACCAGCCACAGCATCGCCATCTACGCCAAGTTTTGCACGACTGACTGTTCCTAGAAGCTACACACCTTTACCTACTCCGCCAGGAGCCATCCCACTCGACACTCCTCACTTCGGGGCCCAGACGCCGGTGGAGACACCTGACGTCCGTACCCCCATCGACACGCCGCTTGAGACCCCTGCCGGGACACCCAGGTTCACGCGTCACCGGCCAGAGGGCTTGCCTTACTCCATCGACATCAGCGGCGGCATCATCATGGATGATGACGGCAAGAAGGTGATCTCGCGCATGCGTGGTCTTTGCTCTCAGCTGTTTAGACACTACATACTAAACAAATGGAGTGAAGTACCAAGTGATTTAAAAAACAGAGTCATCAGCATACTTCATGATGAGTTTCCCGTTCCAACACGGGATCAACGCTTCAATGAAGACCTGATGAAGATTCGAATGCGCGAATACTGCAAACACAAGTGTTCCGAAGTGCAAAAAGCAATCAAGAATGGGTGGAACAGGCCAGATTGGCTGGCCAAAGAAGATTGGAAGAATGCGAAGAAAGCAGCGCGCGAGAATCCCGACAAGTGGAAGCAACAAAAGGATGCAGCCTGAGCGCGAGTAGAGGCAGGGAGCTCGCACCACTTGGGGAGCGGTGGATGGGCATCATTTGAGGCCGATTTTGTAAGTGTTTTCACATTGCTCTTTATGTTCGATAGTTTAGGGTTTATGAGTTTTTTAATTCTAACATAATGAAATCTTTGTATGTTTTGACAGTGGTCGATGACAGGACGTGATCCCACACCGTACGAGCGCGAGTACGCAGGCAGGAAGAGCTTAAACGCCCTGATGGACATTCTCAGTTCTCGCGGCGGCATGGTTAGTATTAGGGTTTACTCTTTTTTATTTTTTGTATTGTTTTATAAATGTCGTTATATGTTTATACTTACTGAAAGCTGTCTTATTGTCTTTTTTTGCAAAATCCGACAGATACGCCGCTTGGACGCGATGAGACGTCTGACTAGACGACGTCAGTTTAGCCGTAGCTAGATAGCATTAGTTTAGGGTTTCTCATAGCTTATGTATCATGAGACAAATTTTATACGTCTTTTTGAACCATGTATATTATTACATTTGTCACCGCAGTTCCTTTTGCCAATCAATTCTTTATGCCTATGATGTTGTACAATTGTCATTATTACATTTGCCAATCAATTCATTTTGCCTATGATGTGTACAATTGTCAATTTTGCAAACAATGCGTCTTGTGGGTGACTATTTTGGGTCTATTATCTACCCTTGCACTTTTTTTAAAAAGTGAATCAAGTACAATATGGTTGATGGGTGGCAGGGCATTCAATGCCCTGCCACCAAAAAAAATTCTCTCGGGCGTCGCTATAAGCGTCGCTATTTATGGCTCTATAGCGTCGCTATGAGCGTCGCTATAGTCTTCTGTGTAAACGTCGCTATAATCGTCGCTATGAGCATTGCTATTTAGCGACGCTCATAGCGACGATTATAGCGATGCATATAGCGACGCTCTCGTAGCGACGCTCGTAGCGACGGTTTTAGCGACGCCGGGGGTTATAAAAACCCAGTGTATTTCCGTCGCTAACAGCGTCACAAGAGCACACAACCTCTTGTAGTGATTTTCATTGCGGGCCGGCTGGCGATAAAAAGCCCGGCGAGCTCTCAGTGTTATATATACACGGGCCCGATCGGGTCCGTTGGGTGTATTTTCATCTTGCTTTCATCTAGAGAGAGAGAGAGAGAGAGAGAGAGAGAGAGAGAGAGAGAGAGAGAGAGAGAGAGAGAGAGAGAGAGAGAGAGAGAGAGAGAGAGAGAGAGAGAGAGAGAGAGAGCGCTAGCGCTTGCGACCACGTTTGCAGGTACGTCGAGAGGAGAGGAGAGAGGAGAGAGGGAGAGAGGGGGTCGTGTGGGAGCGTGCTCTGCGTCGCAGTGCACGGCAGCAACAGAGTACCTGACTACACGATCCGTGTATGTATTGTGTGTGTGTATGCGTTGTGTGGTAGTGTGCCTTTTGTCGTAGTGCACGGCAGTATAAGGTACCTTACCACACAATGAGAGAGTGTGTGTAAGCTATTCTACGGAACAATGCTTATCACAGGGACATCACCTCAGTGACACAGGGAAGATGGTGTCCTTGTGGTAAGTATTGGCTTACTGTCTGGGTACTACGTCAATAATGCGACGAATTTAGTATCCTTATGGTAAGTCAACTTTCCTTCTCCTTTCCCAAAAAACATATGGGCATCGGTCGGTAATGCGGCTATATGATGTTCGTATGCGGGCCATTGTTTTTCCTTAGATTCAGGCGACACTCGATCGGTAATGCGGCTAATGGAGTGTCGTTTGTTAGAAGCATCCGTTTTTGCATAAATGTGACGTTCAGGTCGTTAACCCGGCCGTACAAACGTCATATAATTTGTATGTGCATGTGCAATTAATTTTTAAGTATTAAGTATATGAAATACTTGGTCGGTAATGCGGCTGTGAAGAGTATTTCATATACAAAATGTATGAATTGTTTGATTTTGTTGTTTTTAATTGTCCATTTTAAATTATATACTAGCTAATCATATTCAAAAGAATACTTTATTCATCAATCATCGCTATTTTAAATGTTCCATTTATATAAATTACATGTAAAAAAATATTTGCACACAAATTACATGTTTAATATTCTTTTTTAATCTTTTTAAAGGACTCTCAAGCATTATCGCTATTTTTAATGCTTCATTTACATAAATTCTCTATAAAAAATCTAAATGCACATAATTTGTATGTTAAATATTCTTTTGTATCTATTTAAAGAGCATCAATTATCATCGCTTTTTTATTGCTACATTTACATAAATTCTATGTAAAAAAGTGTGTGAACACAATTTGCTAGTCCAATTTGTATACTTCCAATGTTTTAAATGTTTTTGAAGTTTTTAAGTTGGTGTGTGCTTTGTTTGAATTAGTATGTGCGCACGAAGAAAAATATAAGTTAAAAATTCAATACATGCTGAAATGTGCCAAACTGTTAACATGTATTGTTTGATCCAAATTAAGTTCTTAATAACCACTTGTTTGAACTGCTTTTTACACGTGTAACAGATTGCAATTTTAAGTGAAGATTATTTCAATTTTTATCAATATTTCCTTGCACATTTGTTAAAGTCTTCAAGTGGTGGTTAAGAGTTTACCTGAGATAGTGTGAGAGTGTTAGTGTCATTCGCAACCATGATTCTGTATTTGATATGCTGTTTTTCTATTGTTCAATCCAAAAATGACGCCAGATCAAAAGATATGTATTATGCGTGCCATTCGTAAAGAATGTATTTTGGCAATCTCATCATGTGTAGATGATCGCATACAACAGATTAGTGAAAGCGATATCTACATCGATATCAAAGACATCACTAGCGCTATATGGGAGAACACAGAGCACAAGCTGCAACTTGAAGGCCAATACGAGTTGTTGCTTCCAACTGGGATACGAAAATTTGACCCCCACCACAAGGTCAAGACAATGTTGGGCAATATGAAAGTATGTTACAGAGACTTTCAAAGTTAGTGGAGGCTTTGGGAAAAATTAAGAGATTATGGATGTGATTGAGATGATATTTAAATGACAAATTTGAAATGACTAAAGATAATTGACTCAATTAGGTGAACCACTTCAAACCAGATAATACACTTCAATAAAAAAAAGAATACACTGGACAAGACATATGCATATCATAGGAATGTTTAAATCGGATAAAAGTATGTTTTGAGCACCGGTTTATACCCACACCCCGGTTTTGGTCACCATTATATACCCACCCATCTCCCCTCCCCCCTTTTTAAACCAGACTTATGGGTAAAACCAAAAAAGATTTTTGGCATGATGCTCTTCGACCCTATACCCTATAAGTGACGCACATCTCACTTGCCTCTTGTAACTAAAGTGTTATCAAACCAAATGACTTCTCTACCTACTAGTCTCAAATAATTTCCTAAATCTTATGTGTATCTTGTGTGTTATTGTTCCTGCTCGCGTAAAAATAATTTATGCCTACCAAAAGTTGATATTATCCTAATTTTACAACTCTCTTGTAAATTATTATTTTTAATCTGCCCCACTTAGCAAGCTCACACATGATTGCGCCTCTTTCTCCGTTTCACCCTAACAAAAAAGACCATTCTTTTCTAATAACTAACTCACTCAAGAAAAGTTCACACCTTTTTTAACCTTTCAAAATTGAAATTTGGTTTCCCACCTATTTTGCTCCCTCCCAAAAACTTGCACTCAACCTCCCCTACTTAAACAACCCTCACACTCCTCTCCCAAAAAATCTTCTTCCCTCTCCAAGCTCCCTTGGAATACCATTGATGAGCTCTCTAAAGAGCGAAATGCGTTTGGTCTTATAATCCTTCACCCCCCCCCCCCTTTTTTTCCTAAACTCCCTTCTCCCTATCCCGTAATCAAATTAGAGTGTTCTGCACGCTTGGTTGTTATTAATATTATAAGTTTTGATATGAAAATAAAAGCGTTACACACTTTTCGATGTATCCCCGCCAGTTTACTTTCACCCCCGCAAACCTTTTCCTCGGTCGCTAAACCTACTTACCTCGTAAAACCCCCCGCATACCTTTCCTCGATCGCTAAACCCTTCTGAGCTTTACCATAACATATTTTTCCGGCGATAATTTATGGTACTCGATCTTTTCCCAACCCAAGGCCACTAACCTTAACCATCACGAATTACAACCAATATAGCTTTAATAATTCTCAATCATCTTTGAGAGTACAAGGGTACAAGCAAACCCTTTAAAGCCTTTAAGGACTCAACCCAAACCTTACTCTCAAAAATTTATTTCACACACATTTTATTGTACTTCTTTTTGCAGGCAGGGTACCCTTGCAAAGCTAGAACTTAGCAAAACCCTTTAGATTTTTTAGGCTTCTCTGCCCTCCTTCCCAACACTCACCCTCCCTCTGCCAAACTCCTCAACTCAAACTCTCCCTCGCAACGGCTCCACCTACGGAATGAATGAGATATACACCTCTGACCAACATGCTTAGCTTGAAGTGGATTAAACCCTGGCAACCTTATTCACACTAATTATTAGTGATTTGCATCCAACCCTCCTACAACCCTTCACTCACAGGCAACACGAACATAGCTCGCACTAAGCTGCGCTCATAGCACCTGCATCGCAACACCTACTTTGCCTACACCTACTTCGCCTACACTAATCATAGCCTACACGCTACACCTACACTACTCATCACCTGCAACACCTGTAGCACCCCCATACTCGGCATCACCTGCACACATCCGCTACTGCGTGCTTCGCCCCCTTACTCGGCATCACCTACATGGCACTTATTTCACCTGCATGCATCCATAACAGCCACAGCACCTACGGCGCCCCATTCAGTCCCCATTAAACCTCTTGTCTAGAGCAACGCCCCATTCAGCCCGCATTCAACCACTAACCACTAAACTCAAACCAAGGGAACTCCAAAGCAAACCGAGGCTCACACGCTTACTTGCGCGCACACACACACACACACACACATGCTTTTCTAAATCCTTCGCTGCTAACACCAACACACACACACTTTCACACACCCTCGCAAACTACAACTGCAGTACAGTCACTGTGTTTGCATACACCTACACACAAGGTTACAACTCTAATACACCTTCACACACCCTCGCTTTTACAGCTTCGGCAGCCTCAGACGTATTAAGTGGGTCATTGCACGGAGCTAAACTCCCTACACCACCCAAGTCACCCGACGTGGCAAGCCTACCATGGAGGACTACACCTACGAAGACTTTGCAACCAATGCTCAACGCCACAACTCGCCATCAAAACTACCACCATGGAAGCTTTCTCACCAACGAAAAGTCAACATAGCTCCGGGGCCAATATTAATAACCCGGAACTCACCTTAGAAATCTCTAAAGCCTTCGACCCCCTCACCTTAGACCCTTAAAAAATCATCACGGAAGAGCTCGAACACCTTCTCGAGGACTCTTTCGATTTCGCAATCAACCCACAAAAAACTAGACCCCAAAATAATGAAGAAGAAGAAGAAGAAGATGGCGAAGCAAACTCCCCCGTCCGACTTAATCTTAGCCCAGAAGAAAACTTCGCCCCACCCGCACCCACCAAACCTTACAAAAAATCGGCATCTAGCCTCCAAATTTCCTTCAATACCATCAAACCTAATCCACCAAGCCCGAAGCCCTCATCATCCACCTTAAAACTTAAACCCTCTCCTCCGAACCGCGGTCATGCCTCTCCCCCTTCCTACTTGGATCACACCCAACAACAACACAAGATACCCCCCTCTCTATCGCTTAGAAAACCGAAGGAGTTTGAAGACATCCTATCATCCTCGCTTGCCGAATTTCAAAAACTACACAAAAAGAAGTGCAAAACTACAATCTTCATCACTCACTTGGAGGAGTTACATAAGCAACAATTGGCTCCTAATAGCGTCAACATGAAACCACCTCGTCTACAAATTGAAGACACACAAGCTCAAGCTCTTCTTAACGCAAAATTTACCGCTCTCACTATCCAATATCAATTGGATTGCACCCAAGCCCTTATTTTAGCCAACAAACTCCTCCTCCAAAATCTCAACACCAAATTAAACAACTACCACGCTAATGTGGACAACCGTCTCTCTAGCCTCACAACAAAACTCACACACATCTCCCTACCCCTAATCTCTACCCTAGAGTGGCAATGCCACTTGAAAGAATGGAAGAATTCGAGTCTTCAAGACTTCCTCTCTCTCATGCAAACACACATACTCAACACCCACCTAACCACCGTCAAATAAGAAGAAGCAAAGAAGGCTAGAAAGCGAACCATTACCGCTACCCTTGAAGAAATAAACCATCTTCCCAAAGAAGAATCTATCAAAGAACTTGTGGAGCGTGAGGTATTCAAACAAATGAAACACCTTCCCTCTTCCAAAATCACCCTCAACAAAAACCCTCCAATCTCTAATTCTTGTCCCACCTTACCTAAATCATCCTCTCTTCATACATCTTCCAAAGCCCCTTTTTTCCACCAAGAGCCTCTCTCCCCTCTAAAACAACCAAATTCGGTCCAATCATCAAATCCAATAAATCACATTCTCATCATCTCTTCCTCAATAAAGCACAACCTCATCACCCTTTTCCCCAATCCACAACCAAACCATTTCAAACAAACTCTCCCCCTAGTTCTCCCCTTTCCAAAAAGCGTAAATTACCTCTCTCACACTACTCCAAAGAGCCTACCATGCCACCTAAATATCCTCTCAATCACATCCATAATCTCTTTTCCCCAAAGCCTCCACTTCAAATCCCCTCTCTTCTTCACGTAACAATCATGTGCTTCATCCTAATCGCAACTCTTTGGATTCGGGAAAAGGAAAAGGGAGGAGGGACTAGGGCTAACCCACCCAACTTCATGGGTACATTTACTTTTTGATAAGCCCCCCCTCCTCCCTACACTTTGGATGCTCAATAGCTCTCCTTCACCTCCATCGACTATGACTTTGCCCAACCCGTTGGATCACCACAAACACGACCCCAACTCTACATACATTAAAGCTAGGAAAAGGAAAAAATTTGGGCTCCCTCTTACCAACCCACATGCGTACAAGCTCAAAATTTTTGGTAAGCAATTGGCCTACTCTTTTGATAATGTCGTGTCTTTCAATTTTGTGCACAACCTCACCTCACGCAACATCACTTTTAATGAAAATAAATGTTTAAACCTGGGTCTCAAATACATCCCACCCCCTCCTAATCCTACACCCAAAACCCTCATAGAAGCACACAAGACCTTAGAAAGGAAACTACAACTTAAAGAGTTTTTCAAAACCAAAGAACCCCCCCCCCCCCCCCGGTGTCTCCATATAAAATTCCCAACCCCTATTGGAAACCATCTAAACAGAATCCCACTCTAGAAACTATCTCCAAGTTAAACCTTCTTCACCTTCAACAACAATTGAAATCCTACAACACTCCTGAGTCCTTGCTCAAAACCCCCCAAATTTGTACATCTAGCCCTAAAATTTCTCTCAATAGACAACTCCATTGTCATCAAACCCACCGAAAAGAACCTTGGACTCAGTATTCTCTCCAAAGAATCGTATGAAAATGAGGCACTTAGACAACTCAATGACCCCATCACCTATTAACCAATCACCCCACCTTCTCATAATTACTTAGTCTCTCTCCTCTCTACCATCATACATAAATACACCCTCCTGCCCATGGAACAACGTGCCTTCATCCTTGCACCCCTCTCTAAACCTTTCAAACCTTGCCAAATCTACTTTCTTCCTAAATTTCATAAACCTTCCCTGGTTGCAAGACCCATTTGTTCCTACAAAGGCTATCTCTTTGAAAATGCATCCAAATGGCTCCACATGGAGCTATACCCGATTCTCTTAGATAAAAAACAACACCTAAAAGATTCCCTCTCCCTAATCAAAGAGCTTATACCCTAGCATCCCCATAGACCAAGGACTCCATGTCCTAAAAACAACCATTTGCAAGCACTTTGACCCTCCAAAAACCAACTTCATCATGTCTCTCTCTACCCTCATCTTCACACAACACTACATCGGGTTCAAAAACAAAGGTTTCAAGCAAATCAAGGGCACAACTATAAGATCAAATTTTGCCGTAGTCTATGCTTGTCTCTTCCTTTGCCACATAGAGTCCCAGTCCTCACTCCTTCATAACCCAAACCTAGCATATTTTAAAAGGTTCATTGATGATGCCTTTGGAGTATGGACATGCCCTTTAGAATCGCTAACAAATACCCTCAACACATATGCAGGAACATTGCATGAGCACATCAAAATTACCCCCTGTATCTCTACCAATCAAGCCACAATCCTAGACATACACATCTTTAAGGGGCCCAATTTTCTAGCTCATGGCATCCTATACTTTAAACGCTACCAAAAACCCCTAAATTCTTTCCATTACATACCATGGATATCTTTGCATCCAAGCCACCAAAAAATAGCCTTTATCAAATCAGAACTCAGAAGATACATTGTGAGGGAAAGCTCCTTTGAACACTACCTAGCCACAAGGAACCTCTATTTTATCAGACTTAGGAAAAGAGGCTATCCTAGGGAAATGCTCCTTAGGATTTTCAACTCAATCTCCTATTTGTAAAGAAATAACCTCTTGAATAAACCCTCTCCAATCAGAAAACCTCCCCCAATCATTTTCAAATTACCTTTTACCCCAGAAACTAGAAAACTAAAACCCTCCTTATTAATTGGGAAACCTATACATCAAGCTTGCCAAAACTCTCCTAACCTCTCCCGCTTGGAAAAGCCCATCATATGTTGGACCACTGGACCTAGCTTACACACACTCCTTAAAAAAAATCCTAATGCATAACAAGGTCAACATGCCTAAACTTACCCTCGTTTGATTTTCTTTACAATTTGTACGGGATAATGGTACCACTACTTCGGTTCATTCTGCACTGCATGACTCCCTAGGAGATCAAACCTTCCCCCTCCTCTCCCCCCCCCCCCCCCCCTTCTCTTTCTTCCCATTTTGGTCACCAGTTTATACGCACACCCCGTTTTTGATACCATTATATACCCACCCACCGTTCTTCCTTCCCCCTTTTTCCTGGGCACCAGTTTATACCCACACCCCGTTCTTGGTCACCATTATAAACCCACCCATCCCCCCCCCCCCCCCCCCCCCCCCCCTCCCTTTTTAACCAGACTTATGGGTAAAACCAAAAAAGCTTCTTGGCCCGATGCTCTTCCCTATACCCTATAAGTGGCGCACATACCACTTGCCTCTTGTAACTAAAGTGTTATCAAAACAAAGGACTTCTCTACCTATCGGTCTCAAATAATTTCCTAAATCTTATGCGTATCTTGTGTATTATCGTTCCCGCTCGCATAAAAATAATTTCTGCCTACCAAAAGTTGGTATTACCCTAATTTTACAACTCTCTCATTAAAAAAAAAAATTAACCCGCCTTGCTCAGCAAGCTCACACATGATTGCTCCTCTTTATCCGTTTCACCCTAACAAAAAAGACCCTTCTTTTCTAATAACTAACTCACTCAAGAAAAGTTCCCAAAAGCTTGCACTCAACCTCCCCTACTTAAACAACCCCCCCTTTTTTCCTAAACTCCCTTCTCCCTGTCCCATAATCAAATTAGAGTGTTCTGCACGCTTGGTCATTATTAATATTGTAAGTTTTGCATAAATGTGACGTTCAGGTTGTTAACCCGGCCGTACGAACGTCATATAATTTGTATGTGCATGTGCAATTAATTTTTTAAGTATTAAGTATATGAAATACTTGGTCGGTAACGCGGCTGTGAAGAGTATTTCATATACAAAATGTATGAATTGTTTGATTTTGTTGTTTTTAGCTATCCATTTGAAATTATATACTAGCCAATCATATTCAAAAGTATACTTTATTCACCAATCATCGCTATTTTAAATGTTCCATCTATATAAATTACATGTAAAAAAATATTTGCACACAGATTGCATGCTTAATTTTCTTTTTTAATCTTTTTAAAGAACTCTCAAGCATTATCGCTATTTTTAATGCTTCATTTACATAAATTCTTTGTAAAAATTCTAAATGCACAAAATTTTCATGTTAAATATTCTTTTGTATGTTTTTAAAGAGCATCAATTATCATCGCTTTTTGATTGCTACATTTACATAAATTCTATGTTAAAAAGTGTGTGAAAACAATTTGCTAGTCCAATTTGTATACTTCCAATGTTTTTAAGTTGGTGTGTACTTTGTTTGAATTAGTATGTGCGCACGGAGAAAAATATAAGTTAAAAAGTCAATTCATGCTGCAATGTGCCAGACTGTCAACATGTATTGTTTGATCTAAATTAAGTTCTTATAAACCACTTGTTTGAACTGCTTTTTACACGTGTAACAGATTGCAATTTTAAGTGAAGATTATTTTCAATTTTTATCAATATTTCCTTGCACATTTGTTAAAGTCTTCAAGTGGTGGTTAAGAGTTTACGTGAGATAGTGTGAGAGTGTTAGTGTTATTCGCAACCATGAATTTGTATTTGATATGCTGTTTTTCTATTGTCCAATGCAAATATGACGCCTGATCAAAAAAAATGTATTATGCATGCCATTCGTAAAGAATGTATTTTGGCAATATCATCATGTGTAGCTGATCGCATACATCAGATAATTAGTGAAAGCGATATCTACATCAAAGACATCACTAGCGCTATATGGGAGAACACAGAGCGCAGGTTGCAACTTGAAGGCCAATATGAGTTGTTTCTTCCAGCTCGGATACGAAAATTTGACCCCCACCACAAGGTCAGGACTGTTGAGCTTATATGTGAAGCTACTCAATATATGGCTTCTCTATATATGGCACCCAGGTCCCCTCTATATATACATTATCTCATGTGTGTATTCTACACACTTTGGGGTTCTACTTCTGTGCTCTCTCCTTCTCTCTCAACATGGTATCAGAGCAGTACGTTTTTGTTTCTGCTTTTTCTCCTTATCAAAATCGATTTTGCAGAAACTACCCGTGTGAGGGATCGGAATCGATGTGGTCTACAACTTTGCAAAAGGAAGTTTCTTCAAATTCTGCACCAATTTTGAGTTATCGTTCGCGGACTGTGTACATACCTGAAAAACAGCTTCCGCGTTTTGTTTTTGATTTTTCGGCTAATTGAAAACGATTTTGCAGAAACTACTCGCTGTGGTCTACAACTTTGCAGAAGGAACTATTTTCAAATTCTGCAACCATTTTGAGTTATCGTTCGCGGACTGCGTACATACCTGAAAAGCAATTTTTGCTTTTGTTTTTTGATTTTTCTGCTTATTGAAAATGATTTTGCAGAAACTACCCGCGAGAGAGACCGGAATCAATGTGGTCTACAACTTTGCAGAGAAAAGTGTTTTCAAATTCTGCACCGATTTTGAGTTATCGTTCGCAGACTGCGTACATACCTAAAAAGGAATTTCCGTTTTTTGTTTTTTATTTTTCTGCTTATTGAAGACGATTTTGTAGAAACTACCCGCGTGAGAGACCGGAATCGATGTGTTCTACAACTTTGCAGAATAAACTACCCGCGATGGGGATTGGAATCGATGTGGTCTATAACTTTGCAGAAGAAAGTTTCTATAAATTCTGCACCGATTTTGGGTTATCGTCTCGGACTGCGAATATGTTTGAAAATCAAAATTTTACTTTTTGGTTTTGATTTTTCTCATAATTGAAAACTTCTCAATTATATTTTTCTTCATCAATTATATATTTGTTACTGACGTAACTTTGCTGCAGAAGCCAGTTACACACTGTTCCGATTCAGTCGAGCCGTTGATGATCGTCCAAATTCTATCGAGCTACTGTTGGTACAAGATCTTTTGTTATATGATATACTCGTTCATTGATTCTCGTATAATTATTCTTTTAGAGATATAGTTTACGTTGTTTTATTGATAATCTCTCATTGATACCATAGTGATTTTGATGGTACCATGATGATGTTTTGTTAATACTTTGATCATGGTGATTTTCGTTGATACCATGATGATATGTCATTGATACCATGGTTATTCTCGGTGGTGCCATGATGATATTTCGTTGATACCATGGTTATTCTCGGTGATTCCATGATGATATTTCGTTGATTCCATGGTGATTTTTGTTGATACCATGATGATGTTTTGTTGATACCATGGTTATTCTCGGTGATACCATGATGTTGTTTCGTTGATACCATGGTTATTCTCGGTGATGCCATGATGATGTTTCGTTGATACCATGGTTATTCTCGGTGATGCCATGATGTTGTTTCGTTGATACAATGATTATTCTCGGTGATATCATGATGCTTTTCGTTGATACCATGATCATTTATTCATTTTTATTGATATAATGATGATATTTTGTTAATACTTTGATGGTATTCATTGATCACTACATTGATAAATGTTGTTTTATGTAGTATATACACATATCATTTGTATCACGTAATCACACATTTTGTACTTTTATGTTTATACTTTATGTACCATATGTTGTCGTGCGTATATATGTCGTCAAAATAGTGGCGTTGTGAACCATCTCTTATGGCATTGTGAACGTAATTATTTCATTAATGATGCTAATAATTTTCATGACATGTTTTTTTTTTTTTTTGGAGTCTATGATCTATGTAGGATTGATCAAAGAATTGATTTTATGAAGACAAACTTGGTGACAATAAAAGATTTATGAAGATATGTTTGGTGATGCCATATTGATAACAACATGAAGACATGTTTGGTGATGCGATATTGATGACAAGCTACACAGCAGATTCACGGAGACACTTTTGATTACAAGCTAATCGATAGCTTTTACACCTCTTTATTGAACCTTTGTATTAATTATTGTATTTGATAGGATAGGAGTAATGTAACTCCTCATAAAACATTCATTGTAAAAGGAGTGATGTAGCTCCTCGTAAACATTTGTATATTCAATGATTTTTATAATATAACGGTGGGTGTATATAGAGCTGTGGGTTTTTTCCTTGATCCCCCAAGGGTTTTTTCATCCACAATTAGGGACCCTTATTTGAGCGGGGGTGTTGAGCTTATATGTGAAGCTACTCAATATATGGCTTCTCTATATATGGCACCCAGGTCCTCTCTATATATACATCATCTCATGTGTGTATTCTACACACTTTGGGGTTCTACTTCTGTGCTCTCTCCTTCTCTCTCAACAAGGACAGTGTTGGGCAATATGAAAGTATGTTGCAGAGACTTAAAGGAAGATATCCCACCTGCCTATGACATGTCAAAATTAGAGCTCTGGGATAAATTGTGGGAAGAACAGAAGGTAAATATGAAGCGTGTGAAAGCGAAGGACCAAGCAGCCTTACCCAGGAGATTGAAGATGGCCCAAGATGCGCAAGGATCTTTGGGAGGTCGATTCGATGCCAGCGGCACCGACACAATCATGCACACTCCTTTGAATGCAAAGTGCGCTCATTTTGTCGGTATCCCTCACGAAGCCTTGGTAGAAGGTATGAGAATTGGAGCAGGCTCCTTTGGTGTGTGCACATTGTACACCATCAAAGGCATCTCATTTTTTCCAGATCACATTACTTATGTGGAAAAATGTTACAAGGGAGGGAGTGAGACGAAATTTGATAGCTTTCAAATAGAGCGAGGAATGCAAACGCTTCACCCCTCCATTGTAAGGTGCATTGGTTTTTCTACAGAAGCTCCTTGGATCAAGATATTCCCATACTACAAAGGAGGTACCGTGGGCGACATGATGTGTCACTTACCATTCTCTCACGGATTGTTCAGACAACATATACACATGTGCAACACGGCTGGAGGTCATTGCCTGTAGCAAATCTTCCTGTAAGCGAGATAGACACGGTGCGGATCAAAGCAGTGATCGAGCAGATGTTAGTAATTTGTCATGGTTTAATCGATGGGGTTGTGGCTCCCCACTTGGCCAGTATAGTTCAGAGTGACCTGCACCCATTCAACGTAATGTTGGACTTTACTCGTTCCAATAAACCCCGTGTCAACATCATTGATTGGGGTATGATGTTGAGAACATGAGCTAAGTGCGTAGCAAATAATTATCTACATCCAAGCGCACATTCAGACGAAGCAGTTTTGAATGTAGAGAGAGCAGGGAATGCCGAGATGGCTAAGCGACCGTGGATTGCTCACGAACTATACGATCCACAGTGCACAGATGCATACACAAAAGCGAGCGACTTTTATGCATTGGCCTACCTATTCAACATGCTAGCAGATTTTTGGAGTGCAGCGAGAAAAGTTTATTTTCCAGAAGAAGTTTTTCACCACCCGGATGAAGATGTTATGAGGGCTATTCGAATTCAAGTAGATTGTTTGATGAAGTTAAAAGAGCGGGACCAAAGAAGGAATGCTTCTGACATGTTGATATTTTTCAAAGAACATTTAAAGACAGACCCTAACCCTATCCAACGTCCACTTGTTGAACTTGCACCATCATTTTATCCGATTTAAACATTTCTATGATATACATATGTCTTGTCCAGTGTATTCTTTTTTTTATTGAAGTGTATTATCTGGTTTGAAGTGGTTCACTTAATTGAATCAATTATCTTTAGTCATTTCAAATTTGTCATTTAACTGTCAGTATTTCAAATTTTCCTTGTGGTTCAATTAGTCGCATTTGTTGTGGTTTGATTTAATGGATTCCGCGCAGTGTTCCAATGAGTGAGAATATATATTTGCCAATGATATTGAATATTTGTCTATCTGTTGACTGCAGCTCTAAGAGAAAATGGCCGATGAAGAACAAGATATTGGCCCTGATGATCAACAACAAGCGGCTGTTAATGCATTTCAGTGCAAGAAGTCTCTGGCACGCGGCATGTTGGCACAACAAGCGACGCATACTGCTCGCCGACTCTCAAAGTGGGCAAATCCAAACCATATGCAATGGTAAGAGATCAATAAAGAAGTGAAAAAGGACATGATCAAGACAATATGGCCATGTGAGGATGCAGAGATTAAGAAAGGAAGGTGAAGGGTTTGGAAGTGCAACCATGATGCGATCAAAGATAACGCTAAGAGGATTTATTTGGAGGTTTATGGCCATCCCCTGCACAGTGCAAATTGTGCGCTATATTTTGCATAAATGTTATATGTTCACTTTGTGCAACAGCGAAGTAGACTTCTCGTCAAAGGAGACAACTGTTGTCACTCATGATTTAAGGGAGAGTTGTGTCACTTTCACCCGAGATGAGCTGGCATTGATAGTGGAAGGCGCCAAACTACAGTTAAAAAGAGAGAAGGATATTTACACGACACAGTTGGCAGAGAAAGATGCAGAAATAAAATGGCTTTCTATAGCCACTCAAACACCGCAACCCTCACAAGTCCAGATGGAGAAAAGCATTCATCGCTTAAGTCAGGACGTTCAAAATTTGACACAGCAAGTGAATCCAACACCAGTACAAGGGATACACATCAGTCACCTTTTCTTGCATCCGGAGTTGGTCCCCTCGTCTACTTCAGATGCATCCTCATCTTCCCAATGCCCAGTTTTCTACAAGAATTTTGATGGATGGAGTGGATATTATACATTGACATGTAGTCATTATTATCATTTAGTTTGTCTTATTCGTTAGATGCAAAATAGTAGTCGGTGCGCAATCTGTTGACAAGATATTCCACAAGGAGTATACATTATGTTTGGCATGGCAAATGAATATAAATTCAAGCAAACATGCCCGGATACCCCTAGCACAATTAGAAATCTGTTTGATGAGCAAGATGCTGCTTCAGGACACACAATTGAGATAGACAAACTATGTACTATCGCGAGTATGAAGCATTGTAATTACTCAAAACACATTTGTATACAAAGTCTTTTACAATGGTTTTTGACATTTACTCATTCTACTCTCAAGCTACATTGAATCAGTTGAGTTGTTATCTGGTTCTAAGTCTAAGTGTTGTGGTTCTCCTTGTAATTTAACCTCCACATCTATTATCAAGTTCTATTCTATTTCGTCTACAGTGCATTGAGATACACCAACATTGAAGTCTTTTTCATCTTTGTTTTGACAATCATACAACCAACCTTTCAAAGTAGACATATAAATAATCATTATGATAATAATTGCATAGAGAGATTCATAGCATTGTTATAGTTATTATGCCATGCATAGACTACATTGCAATGTGTATGGTTGCTCACAATATAGGTGATCGATATGTGGATTGACTAGCGTGCATTGAAAATCTCATACTGTGCATCATAGTTACTTTTATATTGAATGGTTTTTAAATTATAATATATATTGAAAATAAGAAAAATGTTTCAAAAATTTAACATCTTGTTCTTTTGTCTTCAGTTCTAATTTAAAAGCAATGGAGCAAAATGTGGGCACAAGTGGTACGAAGAAGCCAAAGAATAAAAAATCTCCTGGCAAAGACTGAGATTATGCTCACAACATATGCAGCCGATATATGGAGTGGCAATGTAAATTTTGTCACACAACAAAATCAGGCGGTACACCACGTATTAGGGATCATTTTTCTGTGTAGCGCTAAAAACGGTTGTAAGAAATGTGAACATTCTGAGGCACCTACAGTTTCAAAGCGTTTGAGAGAAGAGCTCGAGATATATACCTCTATGCCTTTGAGTTAAAAGTTCCCATAGCGAATTATTAACTCTGCAGATCCTATAGTGATGCCAACTAACCTTGGAGAACAACCTGCCCAAGGAGAGGAAATTCCAAACAGTGTTCCTTTTAAACGTCACAATTGTTGGGGTATAGGCGTATGTGCCTTGCCCGGCCGCCCAGAGTCTGGGTGCCCACTGACTTGTATACCTTATACATAGCATAAGTGTATAGGAGGCTGCTCACTCTTTGAGTCTCCCCACCCATATCTGTGTTGTGTGTCTCCTTCTCTCTCTCTCACTCTCCGTCTGTGGTGCTCCCCGATCCCCTTCAATTGGTATCACAGAGACTGTTTTTCATGACAGTTTTGGGCTCTGTTGTTTTCTTTGCTGCAGACAGCTTACCCGTGTACACTGCAGGTAGCAGGAACATATGAAATGTTACAAGATCGGGTTTGACTCCCAGGTATAAATTGAGTCTAGTACTCCCACACGTGTTGCTAGTTGCAGTTGAGTGGTTCTTCTTCAGTGTTGTGGCTTGCATACATGGTGTTTGAGCGGGTAATGCTCTATGTATGCTTATGTGGTGAGCAGTAGATCTTGTGAGCAAGTGCAGAGGTTGGTTATGGATGACATGTATGATCACCTGCGGTACTCTTTGTGAGCATTTGTTGGACACAAGTTTGCAGAGCTTATGCATGTATATTGACTGTAGTTTGATGCGCATCGATTGCTCATTGTATTGAGCTTGCAGACAATGGTTATTTTGTGTTGATAGCCATTGTGCGTCAAAACTCTGGCGAAATTTTCCCAGGAGTTTTATGCGTATCATTTATGAGATCTAGGTAGAGATTGCGGGTTGCACTCAGCATTTGCGTGCGGTGTTCTCTGCAGGTGGGAGATTTGTGCGTGTGTATGCATCGATACCGCACAGTGTGGGCTTGGTGATTAGCTCACGGGTTTGACAGGCGTACAGTTATCTTGGCACACTCACACGAGTGAATATTGTGATGTATGCTTGTGTGGCTACGAGCTAGGTAGCCAGATTCGAGCACTAATGGCTTGAGGTTTTTCAGCAGGTTTCAGCTACAGGTTTACAAGTTTACAGGCAGGTTTGAGGTCTTATTTGGGCGCTGAATTTTCAGCCATTGTTTCCTCTTTGCAGGTGTCCATGTATGGCTCAGTTGTAGGCTGATCTGGGACACGTTTGTGACTTGTTTATGCAGCTGTTTAAGAGCTGAATTTTGGGGCTGATTTGCAGCCATATTTTACAACCATATTTGCAGACTTTTGTTGATGCGATTCGAGCTAGTTTAGGGCTGATTTGGTTGACATTTGCTACTCATTGTTGGTTGCTCTTTTGCGAGCGTTATGACTGATTTTTCATTTGACTTCCAGCGTTATGGTCTGACACAGTTTGATGGTGCAGATTTTGTTGCTTGGAAGGAGCATATGCTTGTTGCATTGGCGGATTTGGGGCAGGATAAACCCTTGCGTGGTTTATCGGCGAAGCCCAAGTCTATGCGTGATGATGATTGGCAGGATCTTGATGAGTTAGCAATGTCTACGATTCGTTTGCATCTGGTTGAGTCTGTTGACTGGCAGGTCTCGAGCGAGACTACAACTCATGCTTTATGGCAGAGTTTACATGCTATGTACGCAACATCCATGTCTACAGGGGAGTCTAGTCCCACTTCTATGTCCATGGGAGAGATTGGTCCCACACGCAAGTCTCGACGGCATAGAGACTTGACATGTTGGCATTGTGTACATAGAGGGCACATTAGGCGTCGATGTTTCAAGCGTTTGAGACAACGGAGGCGACAGATGCGTGATGAAGATTTGGGCATGACAGATGCTAGTGAGATCAGTACGGTGGTTACTGAGTATGCTTGTGACGGCGATGTCACATTTACATCTAGCTTGTCTTCAGACGATCTTATGTCTACGGATTGCATATCGGATTGCACATTGTCTTCACATTGGTTACTAGATTCAGATGCTACTTTCCATGTCACGTCGCATCGTGAGTGGTTTAGCACGTTTTCTAGTGGGAAACTTGGTTGTGTGCACATGGCTGATGGTGTTGTGTATGACATTGAGGGTGCAGGAGACGTATGTTTGTCCTTGCCCAGTGGTATGAGATTTACCCTGCGTCATGTGTGTTATGTGCCAGATCTGAGATGGGATTTGATCTCAGTCAGATAGTTACGGGATAGTGGATGTCAGATTTCGCTACGAGAGCGAGATTTTGTGATGCATTTGGGTTCGCTAGTGATTGCGAGAGGTGCCAGGAGTGGTACAGGTTACCCATTGCATGTGGATCATGCGAGAGATGGTGTTGTCTCTGTGATCACGCAGCCAGGTAGACAGCGAGAGAGCAGGCGAGTCTCTTTTGCTTGTGGGTTGCAGGGTACTTTGCATGGAGTGCAGAGTAGTGAGCTCGTTGTGCACATAGTTGGGGCACGACTTGAGCAGTCACACAGAGAGGTGACAGAGTCAGACATGCATGCTTTGCTAGTGACTGAGCAAAGCAGAGAGTCAGTTGTGCGAGATACTTATATGCAGGATAGACAGGTAGAGCGGTCTTGCTCTAGTGAGTCACGACAGGAGGACGTTGTGCAAGAGTCTATGCATACGGAGTTAGAGCATGAGAGCTCTAGTGAGTCACATCAGATTGAGTGGTCATGTTTGCAGTGGATGATTGCAGAGGAGGCTGAGACGTCAGCGATTATGCAATCATTCCTTTCTATGCTCGACAGTGAGCATGGGGATATAGTTGTGTAGGATATGTCTTCCAGCAGACACCTAGAGCAACTGGTTTGCTCTGAGGTTGCACGACAGGGTGATGCGTCTTTTGCGGACAGTCACGAGATGCATGTGGCTGACACACCTTGTCAGGCAGAGATGCCTATTGCCAGGGATATATATGTTGATGCATGCTCCATAGAGCTAGCAGGGCCCGCTAGCATTGCATCGGCATTCGGTGGTCTCATGTATGAGATGTTGATCTTGAGACCGGATATTGCAGCTGCAGTGGGAGCATTTGCAGTTGGGGTTGTGAGTCGTTTGTTGACTGATGATGGCATAGTGCACGAGGGAGATATGCAGGTATTGCATACATACTTGCAGTACATGTGCGGTAGGGTCTGGTGGTGTATAGACTTACACGGGAGCAGGACAGCCGGATGCACACGATCACAGCCAGCCAGCGGGCATCGGTTGAGAGCGGTTTTCTCTCACCTTTTGTAGTCTTTAGACTAGGTTCCCTTGCTTAAAGGCACAATCGCCTTTAAGTGGGAGGTTGTTGGGGTATAGGCGTCTGTGCCTTGCCCGGCCGCCCAGAGTCTGGGCGCCCACTGACTTGTATACCTTATACATAGCATAAGTGTTAGGGGGTTGCTCACTCTTTGAGTCTCCCCACCCATATCTGTGTTGTGTGTCTCCTTCTCTCTCTCTCACTCTCCGTCTGTGGTGCTCCCCGATCCCCTTCAACAATGAAGGTGTCAAATGCGTCAAAAATCATTACATCAAAGCTTTCGAGTGTAGTCTCTAGAAGAAGCACAAACTGTGCTCGCCAAAACAATATTCTTTACTGGAAGTGCTTTGGTCATGGTAGACAGCAATCATTGGAAGGCTGCTTGGAAGAAAATCGGTGAGTTTGGTCTAGGATTTTCAGCTCCTTCTTATCACACGATAAGAAATGTTTTCTTGGAGAAATGTTACATCGAAGTCAAAGAGGGTGTTGGCAAAATAATACTTGGGAATATTTCGCTTTCAGGATGTACGATTGTGAGTGATGGCTGGTCAAATGTTTAGAGAAGACCGTTGATCAATGTAATGCTGGTTTGTCCAAGGGGAGAAACGTTTATAAAGACGATTGATAGTTCTGGTGCAATTAAAAGTGGCAAATATATTTCTGAGGTCTTGATTAATGTAATTAAAGAAATTGGTGCTGAACATGTCATTCAAGTAGTCATGGACAATGCAAAGAATTGTAAAAATGCCAGTAAATTAATAAAGAAGTGCTTTCCAGACATTTTTGCCAATGGTTGTAATACACACAGCTTGAACTTGGTGCTGAAAGATTGGTACACTAGAGAAAAAACCACATGGTTCGCCAAAATAAATTGATACAGCATGTCAGTGATGCTGAAACTTTCCTACTGAAAATCAAAACTGTGCACACTTTTATACCTTGGAATCACTTCTCCACAATAAATGTGTTGTGATTGACACATTCAACTGCACGGCCTTTGATGAATGGAAGCTTGAGCAGAAAGAAAAAGTGAAAGATAAAATTACATGTCTACGTGGCAATGTAAACAAGGTTGCTTGGTGGTGGAGTGTAATGGATGCATACCATGTAATGATGCCCGTTATCTTTGCGATCCGCAATCTTGATCAAAGGGTGCCAAACTTAGGCAAAGTGTGGATGACATGGTGGTCACTCCAGCAGAGTCTTGAAAATCCTGAAGAGCTGAAAGAGTCTGTAGTAGAGAAGGAGTAGCGATTACCATTCTCTGGCAAAAAACAAAAATTTTTGGCTAAGTATTTTCATGCAAGATGGAAGAGCGCTTATAGTCCACTGTATAGCGTGGCTTACATGCTCGATCCAAAGTATTGGAATTTAGGTGTAATGTCCAATACAGAGGCGGTAGGTGATTTCTATCACGTGGTCAACACGTTCTACTCCAACATTCAAGACCGAATTAATTGGATCAAAGAATTGAGTGCATTTAGATTAAAAGAAGGTCCTTTTGCGAATGATTTTGTACAGGTAATGGCAAAAGAGCAACCTGCATGGAAGTGGTGGATGATGAATGGTGGAGAGCATAGCTCTACCTTACGTCCCCTTGCAATGAAAGTACTCGCACAATGTGCGACAAACTCAAGTTCAGAGAGAAACTGGAGTATGTACAAGTATGTTCACAACATTATTCGCAACAGACTATTAGCAGACAAAGCAAAAAAATTCGTGTATATGTATTGCAACAAAAAGATACTGAATCACATTGAAAGTGCTGATAAAATCTTCAATATAATCACTCAATTGAGGACTACTTGTACCCAATGAAGGATTGTAGCCCACCCATGCAACCAATTCAATATATAAAAGCTATTTTAACCCAATCAAGGATTATAGCTCTTATATTGTGGAGTGACAAATGTAAATCAGCTCTAATGCAAGACTTCAAGGATCTTTATATGCCCAGTACACTAGTAGAGGTTATTCGACCCTTGACTATCGACTCGTCATTTACATATGCTCATCTTTTAAAACCAATTACAACCCTAGTTTGGACCAATGGCTTCTTAGAAATGAGCACGATTCTCCAAGTTTTCAGTTGTTTTGGTTTTGTACCTTTATGTCGATAAACGAATTAAAAACTTTTTAGAAGTGGTTACCGAATTAAGAATCATGTTCAACCCAAAAAAAGGACCTGTGATTCTGTAACCTTAGGTCAATTCACAAGGAGATGACTATACGCGACACTCGGATACACGCCCCAAGGATTTGCCTAGCTAAAAAACCGGGATTAGCACACTATCTACTATATATAATTACTTCCACCGGGCTACTGCATATACCCGGCGGGCCCGCCGAGAAAATGGAAAAGCCGGGCGGGCCTCGTCGGGAATAATAGAAACCCCGGAGGGCTAACCGACTCTATAGGTTTTTGCAGGTCAAAATCAAAGTCACTTTAACAACAATTAACGTGATCACATGATTTGTTTGTGTAAATACTAGAGTTGTTGACGTAATCACCCGATCGTGATTATGTTAATGAAATCCTTGTCTGTCACGTGTTCTCTTTCTCTCTCTTGATGTCTGGGTGCCATGCAAGGATGCAACTCTGAAAGGGTGAGGCAGCGGGGAAAGAATACGCATGGGCAGCAATAGCAGGTGACGGTTGGCCTCTCTCTTTTAGGCGGTGATATAGCTGGTAGTGTGGAAAGTGCATTGCACTTTACACCTAAGCTGTAGTTCAAACCTCACCAATGAAACCTTATCCCTACAACGGCTATATTCCTTATCCATGCCTATAAAAGGAACTCCCCCTTGTATTGTTCTAGTGCAGTTGAGTGTGATTCAAATTCGAATTTTTCTCCTCTACTTGGTGTCATCTCCCCCTTCCCTTCTCTCATATTACACTTCTCTCCTTTCTCTATCTCCCATCTCTCTGTCTACTCTCTCTTCCTCTCCTCTCTCAATCTATCTTCTCATTGAACGAGTACGAGCGGAAGTGCGACGTGAGAGAGAGTGCGAGAAGAAGAGCACGATGATATGGTGAACTCGCTCTACTGTAATGTGTAGAGCATAGTGAGTTCTTATTAGGTTTTTACAAAAGAATATGTGTACATAGCCCACTTACCTGGGCGACCACTTTGGGCTTTATACCCCAAAAACCTCCCACTTAAAGTCCAATGTGGTACTTTAAGTGTGAGAGAAGCTACTATACAAGCTAATATACAAGAGGTGTAGAGAAGTGATGTACTACCCTACACCTCACTGCTTGCGAAAATGCGCAAAGCACTCTGAGGGAAGTCCTTTTGTAAGTAGATCAGTAGGATTTTATGTGGTGTGAACTTTGACAAGTTGAAGTTGCTTATCCTCGAGCATTTCCCTGATGAAATGATACTTCACATCCACATGCTTTTTCTTTGAGTGATAAACTGGATTGCGAGCCAATTGTATAGCACTTTGACTATCACAATATAACACAGGCATCTCTTCTTTGATTCCCAAACCTGTTACTAGTCGATTAAGCCAAATTGATTCTTTGCATGCCTCTGATGCTGCAACATATTCAACCTCTGTAGTAGACTGAGTAACACAATCTTGTAATCTAGAACGCCATGATACTGCTCCACCAGCCAATGTAAAGACATACCCTGACGTAGACCTTCGGTTGTCTAAGTCACCTGCATAATTTGAGTCTGTAAAACCCTTTACACTTAGCTCCTGACTCCCATAGCATATGCGCATACTCTTTGTAGCTTTCAGGTATCTCAATATTCCTTTCACTGGCTCCCAATGTTTCTTGCCTGGGTTTGACATGTATCGACTTACTACTCCCACTGCAAATGCAATGTCTGGGTGAGTAGCAATCATTACATACATCAAACTACCCACTGCAGACGCATATGGAATCTTATCCATTTCAGCCTGTTCTTCCTCAGACACAGGACAATCTTGTTTGCTAAGTTTCACATATGGTGGCAATGGAACACTCGATGCCTTTCCCTTCTCCATATTGAAACATTGCAAAACCTTGTCAATATACTCTGTTCAGTGAGATAACCAAATCAACTTGTTTGATCTGTTTCTCTCAATGTGCATACCAAGTATATGACTTGCCTCACCCATGTCTTTCATGTCAAACGATTTTGCCATCTTTGACTTCAAAGCTGAAATTTCTTCCAAGTGCTTGCCAGCAATCAACATGTCATCCACATACAAAATAAGGATCAGCCAACTGCCATCCTTAGCCTTCTTTGTATATAGACAGTGATCAAACTCACTACGTTTGTAGCCTTGAGAAAGCATAAACTTGTGGAACTTATGGTACCATGCCCTCGGTGATTGTTTTAAGCCATAAAGACTCTTTAACAACTGGCATACCAAATCTTCCTTGCCTTTCTCAACAAACCCTTCTGGCTGCTGCATGTAAATTTCCACATCTAAATCACCATGCAAGAACGCTGTCTTGACATCCATTTGGTGCAACACCAAATCTAATATGGCAACCAATGCAAGAAAGCATCTCAATGTAGTCATCTTGACCACCGGAGAGAAGACTTCATCAAAGTCAATGCGTTGTTCTTTCTTAAAGCCCTTGGCAACAAGCCTTGCTTTGTACTTTGGCTGACTATCATGAGCGGTGATCTTATACCTGTAAACCCATTTACAAGGTAGAGCCTTTTTGCCCTGTGGTAATTTAACTAGCTTCCATGTCTGGTTTTTATGTAGAGCTGTCATCTCTGACTGCATGGACAATTGCCAATTCCCAGAGTCCTTCATTTGCACTGCTTCCTTGTAACATGAAGGCTCATTGCAATCAGTCAACATGACATAGTTCATAGATGGAAAAAACCTATCAGGAGGTCGCATGATACGTCCAAATCTACACACAATAGGTGGCTCAGGCTCAGCCACAACCTGTGGTTCCAATCTATCATGTCCTTGCTCCTCTTGATCCCTGACATGTTGTGTTGCACGTGCAGGTCCATCTTCTTGGAAGACAACTCTTCTAATCTCCTCAACCCTCTCTGGTTTAGAATGATATTGGATTCATTAAAGTGAACATCATTGCTGAGGATAACCTTTCTGGATTCGGGATCCCAAAGTTTGTACCCCATCTCACCAGAATTACCATAGCCTAGAAAGATGCACTTTCTAATCTTTGGCTCAAGTTTGTTCCTAAATTCCTTTGGAACATGAGTATATGCCTCACAGCCAAAGACTCTGAGATGCTTGTACGAGGGCATTTTGCGTGACCATACCATCTCTGCCACTGAATCCTTCTGCAAAACCTTGCTAGGAGATCTATTTATAAGATGAACAGCTGTTGATACAGCTTCAACCCAAAACCCATTTGGTAGTTGTGCATTAGACAACATACTTCTGACCTTCTCTTGTATGGTCCTATTCATCCTCTCAGCAACACCATTTTGAGGAGGATTGTAAGGAGCAGTAAGTTCACGTTTTATACCTTTTGACTCACAAAAGTCCTGAAAGGCCTTTGAAACATACTCTCCACCATTGTCAGTGCGTAAGCATTTAAGCTTCTTGCCACTCTGGTTCTCCACAAGTTTCACAAACGTTTTGAAAACAGTAAACGCTTCATCCTTGTGCTTGAGAAAGTAAACCCATACTTTCCTCGAGTAATCATCTATAAATGTCATAAAGTAAGAAGCTCCCCCTAGAGATAGGTTAGGCATAGATCCACACAAATCACTATGAACAAGTGCCAACTGTGTATCTCTTCTACTGCTTCTATGCTTATGTGGCTACTGTGTTTGCTTACCATACAAACAATGTTCACAGAATTCAAAATCATTAAATGAAAAGCCAGGAAAATAACCAAAACGAAACAAGATTTCCATTCCCTTCTTGGACATATGTCCTAACCGGCTATGCCACAAAGAAACGTTCGGCTGCTTGGTTACATTGATTACATTTTTAGAGACATTTGATACATAAATCATGTAAAGTCCTCAAGACTTTACTCCATGTGCTACTGTCATAGAACCCTTGGATATCTTCCACATGTTCTGTCCAAAAGTGGTGACTCAGGGGCATCACTTCATGTGTCTCCAAACAAGGAGTGGTTTACCTCTTATGTGACCACTAAAGATCGTGTTCGGCTAGGCAATGGGCAGACATGTGAGATCTTAGGTGTTGGAGATGTTCAATTGAAGTTTCAGAATGGCTCTTCTTTCACGCTGAAGAATGTGAGACGTGTTCTCGCAATTACAAAGAGCTTGATCAGCACAGGTTTACTTGATGATGCTGGCTAGCCAAGGATGGCATAATCCCTTGTCAAAAAAAATCAACCCAGCAAGTAGGTATGATCCTACTAGCAACACATCAATACCTTAGAGAATAATGGCGAGGATGGTGGCCATGGAGCATGAGAGAAGACTCCTTATTTAGGTTACAGTCACTCAGTGCATTTCCATCAGATGCAGTAAGAAGAGCTGAGTCCATTGTATTCCTCAAGAAGTAGATGTCTCCTGACACTAGACTTTCATCCTCTGCAACAATGTTTGTCACATTTATTTATTGAATCTTCACTGAGGACTTGTTCTTCTCACCATGGTCTTCTGCTTTCTCTTTGCCTGTTTCTGCTTTCCATTCTCCGCAGTCTCTTTTCATGTGACCCTTCTTGCCACAATGGTAGCATTCTATGTCACTCTTGCCTTTAGCACTGCGGGACTTGCTACGAGACTGATCCCTCTTTCCACCTTTGTACTTTTCTTTGGTCCTTCCCCTGACAACTAAGGCTGTTCCTTTGCCTTTGTCCATTGTCTTTCTGTTGGTTTCTTCACTAAGCAGACTGCCTTCTACACCTGCTATGGTCAAACCATCTGGAGGTGCAGAATTACTCAAAGCTGTGCGAAAAGTGTCCCAACTTTTTGGCAATGTGATCAACAGGAACATAGCTCTAACATGTTCATCAAACTTGACACCTTGAGCTGACAACTGACTGTAGATGGTGTTGAATTCATTCAGATGATTGGACATAGGGGTCCCTTCTTTCATCTTCAAGTCAACAAGCTTCTTAAGCCAGTATACCTGTGAAGCAGCACTCTGCTTCTCATAAAGATCACTCAGCTTTAACCATGCTTGATAAGCCGACATCTCGTCTGCTACATTGAAGTAAACGCTTTCTGCCAAAGTCAGCATAATGGTAGAAAGTGCCAATTCATCCATTTCGCTCCATTCATATTCGTCCATATCTTTTGGTTTTATCCCCTTGAGCTTTATAGGTTTTATCTGCTTCTTTTGTACCAACACGTGCCAAATCTGTTTCTTCCACAATGGGAAATTGGTTCCATCCAGCTTCTTGATATTGTAAAGAGAAGTGTCCTGTGATCCAGCCATAACTACGCTTCAAAGTAGTTTACTTTCCTGGGAAAAATTCAGAAGAGTTTCCCCTGTAAACTGACCTCTAAACCAATATCAACCTGTCAAATGAACCAAGAAAGCTTCAAATTCTACATAAATTTCGGCAGAGTCTCCTTTGTAAAATGGCTATGGTGTACTAAAAGCCAGACCAAAAACAGCTCAAAAAACCATTGTCTCTCTAACACTATAAGCTGTGGGTAAACTTGTCCTGCACATGTACTGTCTCTCACTGTCCTGTCACTGTTCTGTAAGCATAGACTGTGACAATGCCTCAACGGCAGTAAAGCAAAGATGCAATCCCAACTGTCTAACTCACAGTCAATACATCCTAGCTACCTATCTAAGGGTGCTCGAGGGATCGCTCCAAGACCTGTATCACCGAAAGGATCTCAAAATTTGAGAATCCCCCAGCTCAATAAAACCTCACTCGACCCTCAAAAAAGGCTGCAGTAAATCTGACAGTACATAGACTTCCCACAAAGTCATACATCCACAAATTTCTCACTGTATGTTGTAACCGCTGCGGCGGTTGTTTGCTACGTGACTCACAGCCAGCAAACCCTCAACAGACATACATCATCTCTGACAATACATCCCATGTGGAAGTACCTGCAATGTCAGAATAAAATCTGGAATATCAAGCAGCAAACACAAGCTACTTGATGAACTATTGGATGTCGCCTACAATCTGTGTGTAGATGCGTCCGTGTCGAATGTGACACGCCTCCAAGAACTGTGAGCCGTCCTTGGTTGTGTAGACAGCCAAAAATCAGCACTCTGGAAGTGTAGATATCCTCAGCACTTGCAGTCGTAGGCCGAAATCCCAAATTTGCAGAGTCAGATCTGCACCCGCCGAGACCACGTAGTCGAAAATGGCCTGCACAAAACTTTGTCGAAGCCGAACGGTGGCCGAGATGACCTCAGAATGAAATTCTAAGAACACCAAGCCCTTTGGGCATTCCCACAAGAATTGGGGCCGTGTCTTCGCATGTCGAATCTTACTCCAATCTGAGCAGGTGACTCTGGCTACCTGCAAATGCTGCCCCGAGCCTCGATCTGGGCTCTAATACCAGTTGGAGGAGTACGAGCGAAAGTGCGACGTGAGAGAAAGTGCGAGAAGAAGAGCACGAAGATATGGTGAACTCACTCTATTGTAATGTTTAGAGCATAGTGAGTTATTATTAGGTTTTTACAAAAGAATATGTGTACATACCTTGCGGCCCGCCCACTTACCTGGGCGACCACATTGGGCTTTATACCCCAACACTCATTATCGCTCAAGTTCACATGGTATCAGAGCTCAAGAACTTGAGCTCCTAAGTACTCTAAGAGCCTTCTCTCAAAGCAACAGCCTAATTTTACAACCATCTCTCACTTCCAAGGATTAGTCGGATAGCCTCGTCACCTATGGTTGCAACCACCAAGTCAAGGTATTTCACCATTGATAAGCTCAATGGGAAAACTTACAATGTGTGGAAGCTGATAATGGAGCTATATTTGAAGCAACTTGGCCTCTGGAAGATTATTTCTGGAGATGAAATAAGACCAAGTGAAGAGGAGTACGCCTCCGACATAGAACTACACTAGGCATGGGATTCAAGGGACATTACGGCTCAAGTGGAGATTATTTATACTCCATTGTGAGGATAGGCAAGTCCAAATAGTGCGGACTCTATCCAACTCTAAGGCTATTTGGGAGTTCTTCAACAACAATTATGAGCACACTTATCTTGTTTATCAAGTCTCCTTGATCAAGGAGCTTGTAAACAATACTATGCAAGAAGGACAATCTGCAGTCAAGTTCCTTGACATCTGGCAGCCACTATTAGATGAAGTTCTCATCTCTGAAATGGGATTTCAAAGAAATTTCAATGTATGCTTCTATTGTTGGCAGCTTTACCCACAAGCTGGAGAGCCTTTGCTACTACTCAAGATCTGTCCCAAATGCAATTGCAAGGTCTTGTATCCAAAATCCATCAAGAGGAAGCCTTAAGAGACCAGTCTAATGGCTCTATTCCAGTGTCTCTAGCCACTCATATCAATTCCAAAAAAGGTGGTCCTAACCACCACTACAAAAATTCAAAGCAGCTGCATAAAGGTAGTTCTAAACGCCCTAGAAATGCGCCTTTGTCAATTTCAATGCCACAACTACAAGAAATTCGGGCGCATTGCCAAGGACTACAGGTCCAAAACCAAGCATCATGGTAGTCATGGAGGATTCAACGGACATAAAGCAAATGGAGGCTATCATCAGAAAGATCATGCTCATTTCACTAATATTTCAAGCTAGGATGGTGATACACACCCTACTTCTATACAACTTTTTGCTGCAAGCTTCAACTCCTCTAAGCCACATCACAACTCTTCTATCTGGTATCTAGACACTGCAGCTACACATCACATGACATATCATTTTGATTACCATGCACACTACACTCCTCTTCAACACCCACTTGAAGTCCTCATGGGGGATAGCAAAATTCAACATGCTCAAGGATATGGCACTGTTGCCATTACCCTACCAAAATGCACTATAGCTCACATAGACAAGGTATACTATGTACCTGGTTTAAAGCAGAATCTTATCTCCATAGGAGAGATCACCTCCAAGGGCATTACAATTTATTTCACGCATGATATGTGCATCCTGCACACAATTGATACAAATCACAAGCCTTTTTCTATATCTTGCCCCTAGGAAGGACACTTGTATCCTCTTGGCTCCAGCAAGGTCCAACCCAAAGCACTTTCATCATTCATCAATTCTCCTAGGCAAGAGGAGACACTTAATTGGCACTATAGGCTAGCTCATGTCTCGCAACAAGTGCTCAAGGATATGCAGCAGAAGGAGCTAGTGGTGGGTCTACCAACCACAATTACCCCAATCACATTTTGTGAAGCATGGATACTGGCCAAAGATAATAATTTTACAGTGCCAACTGTAACTAAACGCACACACCCCCAATCACATGCGCTTATCTCGGCGCCCTATCCACCAGTGCCACTCATGGGCACTCCCATGCTCCTTAAACAATAGTGAAACATGATACACAATGCCCACACACACACACACACACACACATGCTCATCCCTCTGTATCATTACAATCGACATCGCATGAGCATCAATTGAAGCACTCTTTAGCTCTTCCAGCAGCTACACACCATCTCAACCCCCTACCTCGCTCAAAGACGCCCCAAAACAGACCTCATTTCAGCCCCTCAGCTTCTCCTTCATCGCCTCTAAGCATGGCACACACCTATTGTAGTCTCATCCTCATACTCAACCCCGCCTACTTCTACTACTTGTAGAAACACCATCACTCCCATGAGCATTTCCTCTTCATCCTCAGCCCTCAAGGCCTCTAATGAACACTCTAATCGACCATCCAAATCAGCCCCATTGGATGATGAAGACATCTTGTCTCCCCTTCACCCTGGACACCGCTCTCGCAAAGCCATCTACGAAGCAACTTCCTTCTCCACATTCTTGATTCAAGAAGAAGCAGACCTCTCTATCAAAATCCTCGATGAGCTCGAGGAGAACATGCTCTCACACCGGAAATACATTGAAGACATATTTGGTGAGGTGTTCTCTCTTCTAATGCACAACTCTCCACCCCCCACCTTGTCAAGCATAAACTATTCACATCTCTGCCACCATCTGATGATGATACTGATTTTATGTCAAGCTTTCCCTATGCTCGCTTGATTGGCCAACAAAGGTACCTCATTTCATGCACAAGGCTTGACATTAACTTTACCGGTCATGTATTATCTTGCCATATGAAGGCACCTCACAAATGACATGGTCTCACTGCCAAGAGATCACTACGTACTTACATCACACTCGCCATCATTCTCTCACCTATTATAGTCAACACCATTCATCAGCACTGCAACTCAAAGGTTTTGTTGATGCGGACTGGGCCGGGCAAGACCCGAATATGCATAGCATTTCTAGGCATGTATTTCTTCTTGTAGGTGGTGCTATTTCTTGTCAAAGCAAGCGCAAGACTTCTCTTTCTCTATCATCTACCGAAGCAGAGTATATAGAAGCATCCCTCGCTGCTCGTGAAGCATTATGGCTTCACCAACTCCTAGAAGAACTGCCAATTCCATGTGCCACTCCTCCCATTAGGGCCAAAAACGACTCAAAAAGGGTTGTTTGTTAATCTAAGGATTAAGGAATATTCCAATAGTTATTTGACACGTATACAAAATTATGGCACTCTTGTCTCCTCTATTGTGGGTTTTGGTGGTCCTATTTTGATAGAGAACCGCTAAATGTCTTGATCATAAGGCTGAAACTGCGATATTTGGATGCTTTTGGCGAGAGAGCTCATTAAATTTGCGGCTCAAAGTAATGAAGTCTCATCTTTTATTCTATTTTATATTTCACAAAAGCGTTGTCAAAAGATACGAAATCTATGTTAGAAGGCTCTCAAAACAAGGGCATTAATGAGAAATCACCTACTTTTTTCAAACGTATACCTTTTTCGCTCTCTCTCTATTTTGTGAGAGGTTTAAGTCTTTCCGTCTATATTTTCTTTCTTCTTCTCTAATCTCTGAGTTTCCATGGCGTCTTTTGCACATCGCCCTTAACATTAGAGAGGATGGTGTTTGGAATCCCATATCTTTTCATGTCAATGACTGGGTAACAATGCTTCCATGCAAAGGTGTACACAGAGTGAAGAGAACTAAACGTGATAAAGTAAAAAACCATTGGAAAGGTCGTGTTCTTGCTGTCAAAGTGACCGACAATGGCTGGCTAGCTAAGGTTCAACATGTGTACATGGTCAAGGATATGGTGTTAGATTGGGAAGAACATCCCACACTGCATTCTTACTGTAAGTAAAAAAAAATAAAAATTGATACAGTGAATTTTTCATTATCCCATTGTTTTTCTCATTTTTTGATTCCATTCCAGATATATTTCCTTCAACAGGTAGCTGTGAAATGGCAACCTGTGGAGAGTCTAAGTGGGACGTTCAAAGCAATGCATAAAAGACATATTTAGGAATTTTGGGAATTATTCAAGTCCCATTTTTAAAAATGAGACTTGAAATTGTAGTATTTTGTGTTAAGTTTGACCTCATGGTTGTTTGTGGGGACCCTTTGTGCCATATAAATTGAACTGGGGGCTCAAATTTAAGTTCAACCCTCACTTGTTGCTACTATGCGGGATATTAAGAAGAGTATTTTATTTGAGTTTGAGCCTCACATGGCTTGCTTAACTAGCAAGTGGACACACTCAAACTTAGTTCAAGGCACTAGCACATGGATGTGAGACTCAAACTTAAATTGACTCCTCACTTATTGTTGCTCTATAGGATATTAAGAGGAGGTTTGAAGCTAATTAAAACATCACACACCTCACTTAAACTAGCAAGTGGGCATGAGGTTCATACCTAGTTCAAGATAACTCTATGTGACTAGAGAATGGTTTCAGGAATTGAGCCTTAACACATAGCCATATCCTCAACACATAGATATGTTGTTGTGCTTGTGTATATACAATGAGAAATTATTTGGAAGCATGACTTTAATATTGTTGATAAGGAAGAGTAAGTTTTAATGAATAACACTTTCATCCAACATTGCACTAATCACATAAATATATTGTCTGCAAATTCAAGACATTTTAAAGGAACGCCAATGGAATCAAAAGAATCATCAAAGAGTACAATGTTAAGAAACTAGGATAACAAATGAGCAAAAAAATTGGACTTGTTCACAAGCAATTTTCATGTTGAGGGGCTCTCAAATGAGTATGGTGTTTAGAAACACCAAGATAACACATGAAGAACAAAAAGATATTCTTAGTTATGTAGGCAATTCATATTTAAAGTAAGATAGATGTGATCTTTGAAGCAATATCAAGCGGATAACCTAATACATATGTCTCCTTAAACATTGTGTTTCCTCTTGTAGATACTTTAATGTTTCTCTATTGCAAGCTAATTCATTTACTAGAGTGATACAAGTATATCCTTGCTTGTCCTTGCATATATCAATCTAGGTAGCCATGCAACTACCTTGCACATATCAATCTAGTTAGTCATGCAAATATTGTTCCCCTCAAAAAATTCAGTCTCTTCACTTGATAGGTTCCACAATTTTGCAAAAATAAAGTATATTTGTGCATGTTCCACTTACATGAGGGGGGAGGGCATCTCTTTAATCACAAAGGCCAGGACTCTCTCTCATGGACAACATGAGCATGCTTACTATCCCAGGTGAATAATATGTAGATATAGGATACTTCTATGATATAATTTTCATGTATTTAGTACCCTTTGATTTTGTTGTATATCTTAAATATTAAAATAACAATATAAACACATCACTATCTAGCAAATCAAAGAGGATAGAGATGTAGTTCCGAGTCCAAATAAACCACTACTCGTCACATGCTAGATTGTGGAGGGCATCTCTTTGAGAGAAAATCAAGGAATTTTCTCTAATGAAGAGCACAAGCATGCCTGCTTTTGCAACTACATAATACATATATGAAGGATATGTCCATGAGACAATTTCATGGGGAGGGTACCTTTTTCTTATCTTGAATAGGTTAAGATTAGCTAAACAAACAAAAAAGCATCATTATCAATTATCATCAAAGAGGAGATGAATGTGGTTCATCACTCAAATGCACAACCTTATATCACATGCTTGATTGGAGGAGGACCTCTCTTGAGCACCGATGCTAGAAATGTCTCTTAATGATGAGCATAAACATGCTTGCTTTTGGGAGAGATTAGTATGTATTATGGGATCTAATTCCATGAGACAGTGAGATAGTTCCATGGAGCCTCGAGCGGTGCACTATGCCATACCCCCCTATATTGTGTGCATTCATAGGGTAATTAAAAACTCCTATTTTAACATGTTTGAGTGAACTTTAAAATTACTATGTATTTAAGGCAATTTTTTAAAAATTGAATGTAAAAACCCCTTACTTGAATGTATCTTTGTTAAATTGCTTAAAATTTTTGCATTAAAAAACCCTCCCGTTGAACTCGTGAGGTGCATTAACATGACTACATAGTACATCCCCTGAGCATGGAGTGGCCTCTATTTGTTTGTATTGATCACTTGAATAGAACATAAGAGCATTTTTTGAGAAATTGATGAAACTCCAAATGTGCTTTTTAGAAACACGATATATAGTCAAAAACCACAAAAAAAAGAATATATCATGAAGAAAACTCTTAAAAGTATGAAAAAATTTACAACAAGATAAACAAATATCATTAATACTTCTTTTATGTTTGATTCATTTTTGAGTGCTAGACATAGTTGTGCAAATTTCATTCATACTTGAGGACATGAATACTTGGGCATATAACCTAGTAATAAGATGACACAACATAGCTGTGAAAATTTCATTCGTACTTGAGGACATGAATACTTGGGAATATACCTTAGTGATCAGATGACATAGCATAGTTATGTAAATCTCATTTGTATTTGAGGACATGAATACTTGGGCATGTACCTTTAGTGATAATATGGCATAACATGAATTTGAATAGGTCCAAATCTTGAGTCAAGCTATCACAAATGTTTAGAGAATAACTAGGCCCAAGGTTGAAGTTTGAGCTCTATCGCTGATGTAGATAACTTTTAGCTATTTTACAAGCATTTTTGAATCATGAGGATTAGACTAAACTCTGGGTCTCATCTTATAGAGACACTTGGGGATGGTTTCTGGTCAAAAAGAGTGTTTGTGGCACTCTTTGGAAGATGACTTTCAGTTGGAAAGACTTGTCCAAGAGTCTCTAGCTTGTGAGACTCTCACGCTTAGTGTTGTCGATAGTCTTGTAGATAGTTTCTAGATAGAAAGTGTCCTCCTAGAGTTCTCATGAGGATTAATAATTGATTCTAAAGGTCATGAGGGTCAAGAGTGTAACATTTAATGGCCTAAAATCTTATGTGTAGCGGAAATTAGCATGAACATAGTGAGCATTTCATTAGAGTTGATTCCTAATGAGAATTACAAGAGTGCTTGGGTGGAGAGAGCAACAAAAAGCATAACACCTAATTAGATAGCATCGACAATACTTTCAAAATAGAGAGCAATTAAGCTATTGACAACAGTTGAGGACAAGATTTGCATGGAGCCGGTCCCCCCTCCAAAAGGCTTTGTATTATGGTTTCTCCCATCAAGAGAGACATTGTACAATACAATTCTTTGTGTTCCTTCAAGACTAGCTAGTGCAATGAAGATGGAAGCTTCATACACCAAGCAAAACACTTAATCAAACACAACTTGAATTATCCCCGTTCTCAGACCCAAGACCTCACACACCTTCGAAGATTGTGAGAGCTAGCAGGGTATGAGAGTAGATTGAGAGGAAAAAGAAGTATCTTACGAGAAAGAAGTACATCTCCTCACATAATCACTCATATTAGCATAGCTTAGCTTAGTAATTAGCTTGGTAGAGAAGATGAGCATGCATTTGAGCTTGGCTCTTGGTTGGATTTGCATCCACATGCCAAGAGAGTGTTGATGTAGGCTTCTATCTCACAAGCTTGGAGTAGGTGATGAGCTCTCCATTAAAGCTTGGGAGGAGATAGAGTATTTTCCCTTCACACATAGTCAAGTGTGTGAGTGTGTGTGTTCATGCCAAGCAAAAATCAGCCCCCCCCCTCTCTTGGGCGAGCCCTAGCTGCTAAATTAGTCTAGCTTTTGCCTCATTGGACCTCCCCAGGTCAAGCCAATAGGGATTAAGCAGCATAAGTGATAGCCTTCTGACATGTGTCCTCCTTTCCCCTTTTGTGAGAGCTTTAGGTAATTAAATAATTAAACTAAACTCTCATTGGACCCCTTTGCCTCCTGGCCAATAGGAATCAGGCAAGCCATGGGGCTCCTGAATGCTCATTGGACCCCTTTGGGAGACTGCCCAATAGTCTTCTAGGACACTTAATTCTTATTGGTTTCTTTTATTAAATGTTTTTAAATTAATTAGACTAGATTTACTCTAGCTTAATTCTCATTGGTCCACTTCAAGGGTCTTCCAATAGGAATTGGGCACACCTTGTGGGCATCTGGCCTAGGGAGCTGACATGTGTCCCTCATTCCCTTTGTGTAAAGGGAGCCTGTGTGTGTGTGTGTGGCTTTCTCTCTCATCCCCTAGCTTTGGGGCTCGCCCCCTCCCATGTAGGGATATGCAAAGACTTATTGGGCACACACTAAGCATCCAATTTTTCCTAGGGTTGACCTTTGGACACAACCTTTGAATTTTGGAACCTTAGCATTTTGGAAGTCTTAATGGGCTGAACCTTAGGGTCTTTTTGGCCCATTGTTTCACATGGCTCTTTTGCAGATGGCCCCCCCTTTGGATCCCTATTTTCCCTCCTTTGGATCCCTACTGTGGCCGGTCTGCTAACTTAACCAATATTCTAGCTTTTTCTCCCTTGGCACTTCCCCACATTAAATGATCAGTTTAATATGAGAAAATCATTTAGGACAATTAGATATTGATTATTATGACATTACCTCTCTCTTGAAATCATAGTCGTCCTCGACTATGGTGTAGAGAAGATAAAGCATACGCATGAGTCCTTTTCTTAGCGGGTAGAGGATCCCTATGTTACCCTACGACATCATTCCATAATGGATGACTAGTCCATTTGGCGCTTGAGAGCCTGAGGCTACCGCAAGCATGTCTACACATTAGTCCTATCAGTCTTCCATAGTAGAGTGACAAGCCCTACTTTGGTGTTTGGGAGACGTCGTCCCCGCAAACTTGATCTAAGCATGCATACTACTTCATTTTTGTGCACAAATCAAGAAAAAGAGAGTCTTATAAGACAAAAATTTTTGTTCATTTTTAACATTTTGTACATTTGCTTACTCTTGGGAAGCATTGTAAGCATTGACAAGGTTTAGGTTATCCTTTAATTGTATGCCTTGCATCCATCTAGCATCTTCAAAAGGATAATTCTTAAACTTAATAAGATATCGTCGGATAGTCTTACCGCCTCTTAATACCTTGTCTTCATGTCGGAGAATGGACTCGGGCTGCAGCACCTCCTCGTGGTCCTCGATCTCCGGTGGGTCTTCAATAGTTGGTTCTTGAGGTGGCTCTCCTTTGTAAGGCTTTAAGAGGCTCACATGAAAAGCATTGTGTATGAGCCAATGATTGGGCAACTTAAGTTGATAGGCCATCTCATTGATTGGCCTAAGAATCTGGAAGGGACCATAGTACCTTTTTGCTAGTTTAGCATAGTACTTTTGGTGGCCCGTAGGATTCTTGCCCGTAGTGTGCCTTAATCGAGCCTTGGGAAACTTTAACAAGACCCAATCGTTTTCTTTAAAGGCTTGGGCTCTTCTGTGCTTGTCAGCAGCAGCCTTTTGCCTTTGCTGTGAGATAGAGATAGCATCCTTAATCTTTTGGAAAGATTCTTGTAGGTCTCGGCTATACTCATCTGCAGCGAAGATCTTCCCATGTACCTTAAGTAGCAAGGGACTTTTTGATCTTCCCTCAATTACCTCGAAAGGTGCTTTTCCTGTAGAAGTATGTACAGTGTTATTGTAAGCATACTCTACTAGGGGTAAGTACTTCTCCCATTGGGATCTTTGATCTACTTCCGTTACATAGGCTTTTAGTAGATCGAGAATAGTTAGGTTAGCTATTTCACTTTGGCCATCAGTTTGTGGATGATAGGCCGAAGAGAAGTTTAGCCTTGTTCCTAAATTCTCAAAGAGACCCTTCCAGAAATTACTGGTCATTCTAGGATCTCTATCCGACACTATGGAGATTGGCAAGCCATGGTACTTGAAAATTTGTGAAATGAAGAGGGTTGCCATTTGATGGGCTTTGATAGTCTTTTTGACAGGTATAAAATGAGCTTGTTTACTGAACCTGTCTACTATCGTCCATATTCCCGTATTCCCATGGATAGACTTAGGCAATCCAAAGATAAAATCCATGGATATGCTCTCCCACGGTGAATTAGGGATTGGCAAGGGTTGAAGCAATCCAAGTTGCTTCCCTCTATCAAATTTTGTCTTTTGACATACCACGCATTTGGAAACATACTCATGTATGTTCACTTTCATGGTAGGCCAATAGAAATATGTTTCAATTCCCTTTAGGGTAGACTGAATCCCTCTATGCCCCGCATATGGGGGAGCATGAGATTCATACATTACTTTCTCACGTAGTGAGTTAGTAACGCATAGTCTATTGCCATAGAGAAGATAACCATCTTGTAAAGTAAATGGTTCTTCTTTCTTCCCTAATGCAAGGGCTGAAATCACATCTCTAAAATCGGGATCAATGGCATACTCATCTATCATTGAAGATAGATCATTGTGAGTTGCTATGGAAACCGCATTCACTCTCGGTCGTCTTGAGAGTGCATCGGCTACTTGATTATGCTTGCCAACAATGTGAGCAATATGAAAATGAAATTGCGAAAGGAAATTTGCCCACCTCATTTGTTTGTCGGAGAGCTTGGTCTGCGTCATGAAGTACTTAAGACTTTGGTGATCCGTTCGCAGAATGAAAGGAGTCCCCAATAAATAGTGCTTCCATGAGTCTAAGGCATGTAGAACTGCAAGGAGTTCTTTTTCGTATATGCCTAGAGCTTGCTCAACAGGGTCGAGCCTTCGACTCTCATAGCCTATGGCGTGCCCTTCTTGGAGCAAAACAGCCCCAAGGCAATCACCACAAGCATCACATTGGACCTCAAATGGTTTTGAGAGATCCGGTAGTGTAAGCACAGGTTGAGAGATAAGCTTTTCTTTAAGCTTTTCGAAAGCATTGTTCTCTTTAGCAGACCACGTATACCTAACATTTTTCTTTGTTAGGTCATGTAATGGTCCCGCAATTTGTGAGAACTTTTCTATGAAGCGTCTATAGTATGCACACATACCTATAAAGCTTCTTAGTTCATGAAGATTCCTTGGTTTAGGCCATCCTTTTATTACCTCTAACTTGGATGGATCCATTTGGATTCCATCTTGAGAGATAATGTGACCTAAATATTGAATCTCTTGCAAGAAAAATTCACTTTTCTTTCGATTAACATAAAGTTTATTCTCTCTTAAAACTTGAAATATTACCTGGAGGTGTTGCTTGTGTTCCTCTAATGAATTAGAGTAGATGATAATATCATCAAAGAACACTCCAGTGAAGGTTCGATGAGGTCTGAACAGCTTCTCCATCAAGCGGTTAAATGTGGCTGGTGCATTAGTCAAGCCAAAAGGCATGACAATGTATTCGTAAAGACCAAATGTAGTACGAAATGCGGTCTTTACAATGTCTTGATCAACTATCCTTATTTGATGATAGCCACTTTTTAGGTCAATCCTACTGAAGTAGGTCGATCCTTGTAGCTTATCAAATAGGTCTTCTACCCGTGGAACGGGAAACCTATTCTTGATAGTGATCCTATTTAGTGCTCTATAGTCGACACACATACGATATGTGCCGTCTTTCTTTTGCACTAATAGCACAGGTGAGCAAAATGGAGATGAGCTAGGCCTAACCATGCCCTTCTCAATTAACTCATGCACTTGCCGCATAATCTCCTCTTGTTGAGCTTGAGAAACTCTATAAGGAGGTTTGTTAGGCGGTGAACTTCCTGGAAGAAGTTCAATTGCATGGTCGTCATTACCTCGTTTAGGAGGTAGCTCACAAGGGATGTCGTCAATAAAGACATCTTGAAACCCCTTGAGAAAATTGGATAACTCTAATTCCTTTTGGTTGCTTTTATTTTCTTTTGCTAATGCATTAGGTTCATTTTGAGAATCTTTAACAAAAATCATGTACACGGAAATAGAGCTCTTTATTGACTTGTTGAAAGCTGGTGTATGTACAATGGGGATGGTGTTACCCATCTCCCTAGCATCTATATACATGTCCTTTTCCCTGAACTTAAAGGAGATTCTCCTTTCAGGAAATTTAACATGGGCAGCCAAACGGTCAAACCATGGTGCCCCTAGGATTACATCCTCATGCTTGAGAGGAGAGATAAAGAAGTCCTCTTTGTCCACATAGCCTTGAACATGAAGCCTCAATTTCCCGATTAAGGGAGTGACTGAAGCTTCTTGCCCCTTGAAGGCACTGTCTGCGGGTAGGATATCTCCCATCTCGTAGGATTGTATGCCTAGCTTGGTGGCTAACTCCATAGATATGAAATTGTGAGTAGAACCAGGGTCAAAGAGAATAAAAGCATCATGTTCTCTTACCTTTCCCCAAGCATGGCATAGAGGAGATCCTTTGTGGTGAGTTTGATGAATCTCCTCCTCTTGGATTTCAACCAAAGAAGCTCTAGGAGGATCTTGGCGGTTGTTCTTTTGGGGACAAGCGCGGTACGCATGCCCTTGTTCGCCGCACTTGAAACACCGGTTATCTTTACGATAACGCTCAAGCTCTTCAGGAGAGAGTTTATTCTTTCCTTTGTAAACTCCCTTCTCTTTAGCTTTGTTGGAATTGCCCTTAGGAGACTTTTGGACATTGTCCTTCCCCTTAGGCTCATTGGAACCTTTGTTTTCCGGGGGCTTATTATTTCTTTTACCCCCCGTTTGGAAATTGATTCGCGAGGCCACCATAGTATGGTGTATTACCGCCGATATGGTACGTGGCCTTTGGGAGTTGACATACTCCGCCATTTCTTCGGTTAAGCCCGCACAAAATTGTTGCTTTTGCTCTCCAAAATCCAACTTTTTGAAGACAGTGGCTTTGAGTTGTAGGTCCCAAAACTTGTCTACATATTTGTGGATGGATTCATTGGGAGAGAGCTTTAAGCTTCGCCATTCGGTGAGTACTTTGTCTTTGGCATCGGTGGCCAAAAACTGCTTCATAATGGAAGCTCTTAAAGCCTTCCATGTTCGTGGAGCTTCACCGTTGGCTCGTAGGCTAGACCACCATTGTCTGGCGGACTTTTGAAAGTGCATAGCTACATGGCGTAGCTTAGAGGACTCCGTGAAGCCCTCATCTCCAAATGCCGCATCGAATTGCTGGATAAAGGCCAAAACTTTGTCTGTAGCACCGAAGGTGCCATCATAGGTAAGGAAAGAGATGCTCTTCCCTCCCTCTTTGAATTTCTTCAGCTTGGACGACCTCTTCCATGCGGCATAGGATTTCCTATGGCCTCTTCTTTTTGATGGTTCAAAAGTTGCACCATCACTTTCTTCAGAAGATGAAGAATTTGAAGAAGGTGGAGAAGAGGGTGACCTCTTTCTCGCCTTTTTCTTGGCTTGATCTTTGTCGTCCTCACCATAGCTTTCATAAGAGGAAGAGGATAAAGAAGATGGAGAAGAGGGTGTCCTCTTTCTCGCCTTTTTCTTCTCTTGCTTTTTATCATCCCTCTTTGAATTATGGCGTGGAGAAGAGTGTGATGGTCTTCTCCGCTTTGGTGGTGATGGAGAGCGTTTAGCCCGCCGTCTTCGTGGAGCCATCTCCGCCGAGGTGGCGGGAGACTCGCTTCTTTCTCGTTCCTTCGGTGGAGGCTCTTGAGTTCTCCTTTGGGAAGGAGATGCATCATCAAGAAGTAAGTTCTTGAGCCCTTCATATGGATTCTCTTCTTCTTCCCGAATCGGAGAGAGACCTCTTTTGGTAGTCTCACAAGGAGGCTTCCTAGGTATTCTCTCGTCATGGTGATGAGCTTGGAGAATCCCGTGAGCACGGAGCTGCCGTTGCACTTCACTTTGGAGAGATGGATTGCCCATGGCTTGTTGAAGCCTAGAAACAAGATAGTTAACAAGCATTGAAGCATCATTAGTAGCTTGCTCATGAGCAAAATCAAAGTTATCAACATTAATTTCACTCTCTTTACTATTGTCAGCCATTCTAACAACTTTTAGGTGTAAACTTTTTAGGTGTACTTTGGCACTTCAAGCCCTAGTTGCTACTCCTCTTTACCCCTTTAGAAAAAGCACTCAAGCTACTGTACCCGCGGCACGAATACCATTAATTGCAAGGAATAGAAGAGAGGGTCTTTCGACACCAAAACAGCACCGGCTCCTGTCAAGCTTCTAATAGCTCAATAGTGGTTAAGCCGTAGGCAAGCCCCGTAGGACTCCACTATTAAGACCATAGCTCTCGACGGTGATGCCCCGTTAACTGCACAAAGGCAGGCGCACTACAAGGCTGAAAAATCCCTATTCTAATTACTCACAGGCAATTAATAATACCAACCATTTGTAGCTAGCTTGAGGGCCTCCCTTCTTGAGCAAGAAAAGAGAAACCTTGAGCTCTGATACCAATGTAACATTTAATGGCCTAAAATCTTATGTGTAGCGGAAATTAGCATGAACATAGTGAGCATTTCTTTAGAGTTGATTCCTAATGAGAATTACAAGAGTGCTTGGGTGGAGAGAGCAACAAAAAGCATAACACCTAGTTAGATAGCATCGACAATACTTTCAAAAGAGAGAGCAATTAAGCTATTGACAACAGTTGAGGACCGGATTTGCATGGAGCCGGCCCCCCCTCCAAAAGGCTTTGTATTATGGTTTCTCCCATCAAGAGAGACATTGTACAATACAATTCTTTGTGTTCCTTCAAGACTAGCTAGTGCAATGAAGATGGAAGCTTCATACACCAAGCAAAACACTTAATCAAACACAACTTGAATTATCCCCGTTCTCAGACCCAAGACCTCACACGCCTTCGAAGATGGTGAGAGCTAGCAGGGTATGAGAGTAGATTGAGAGGAAAAAGAAGTATCTTACAAGAAAGAAGTACATCTCCTCACATAATCACTCATATTAGCATAGCTTAGCTTAGTAATTAGCTTGGTAGAGAAGATGAGCATGCATTTGAGCTTGGCTCTTGGTTGGATTTGCATCCACATGCCAAGAGAGTGTTGATGTAGGCTTCTATCTCACAAGCTTGGAGTAGGTGATGAGCTCTCCATTAAAGCTTGGGAGGAGATAGAGTATTTTCCCTTCACACATGGTCAAGTGTGTGAGTGTGTGTGTTCATGCCAAGCAAAAATCAGCCCCCCCCCTCTCTTGGGCGAGCCCTAGCTGCTAAATTAGTCTGGCTTTTGCCTCATTGGACCTCCCCAGGTCAAGCCAATAGGGATTAAGCAGCATAAGTGATAGCCTTCTGACATGTGTCCTCCTTTCCCCTTTTGTGAGAGCTTTAGGTAATTAAATAATTAAACTAAACTCTCATTGGACCCCTTTACCTCCTGGCCAATAGGAATCAGGCAAGCCATGGGGCTCCTGAATGCTCATTGGACCCCTTTGGGAGACTGCCCAATAGTCTTCTAGGACACTTAATTCTTATTGGTTTCTTTTATTAAATGTTTTTAAATTAATTAGACTAGATTTACTCTAGCTTAATTCTCATTGGTCCACTTCAAGGGTCTTCCAATAGGAATTGGGCACACCTTGTGGGCATCTGGCCTAGGGAGCTGACATGTGTCCCTCATTCCCTTTGTGTAAAGGGAGCCTGTGTGTGTGTGTGTGGCTTTCTCTCTCATCCCCTAGCTTTGGGGCTCGCCCCCTCCCATGTAGGGATATGCAAAGACTTATTGGGCACACACTAAGCATCCAATTTTTCCTAGGGTTGACCTTTGGACACAACCTTTGAATTTTGGAACCTTAGCATTTTGGAAGTCTTAATGGGCTGAACCTTAGGGTCTTTTTGGCCCATTGTTTCACATGGCTCTTTTGCAGATGGCCCCCCCTTTGGATCCCTATTTTCCCTCCTTTGGATCCCTACTGTGGCCAGTCTGCTAACTTAACCAATATTCTAGCTTTTTCTCCCTTGGCACTTCCCCACATTAAATGATCAGTTTAATATGAGAAAATCATTTAGGAGAATTAGATATTGATTATTATGACAAAGAGCCTCATGCGCTAGAGACGTTTAAAGATGGCTTCAACTTGAAAGAGTTTTAAATAAGTCTCTGGTCCATGAGACTCAAGCCTAAGTTCCAACCTCATGAGATAGGACTCTTCTAGATATAAAGTGTCCTCCTAGAGTTCTCATGAGGATTAATAATTGATTTTAAAGGTCATGAGGGTCAAGAGCCTCATGCTCTAGAGACCTTTAAAGATGGATTTCAACTTGAAAAAGTTTTAAATGAGTCTCTGGCCCATGAGACTCAAGCCTAAGTTCCAACCTCATGAGATAGGACTCTTGTAGATGGATTCTAGGTTGGAAGATCAGTCCTACTAGAATGTTCATGATGCTTATAAAATGAGTCTTTAATCATGAGACCGAAACATAAGTTTGGAACGCATGAAGACTCAATTCAAACCTTGTGAGATACAAACCCTTTAGGATAGTTTCTAGATCGAAAGTGTTCTTGAAAATTGAGTGTCCGTGTCATGAGGCTCGAACTTAAGTTCGAGCCTGATGAGTTCTACTAGAGTGTTCACGAGGCTTGAAAATTGAGCGTCTATGTCATGAGACTCGAACTTAAGTTCGAGCCTCAAATCTTGAGATTGGATTTTAAGCTAAAACAAGTTAAATTCAAGTAATCATGAGGCTTGAAAACTTAGGATCCAGGTCATGATGCTCAAACTTAAGTTTGAGCCCTGAAACTAGAGATTAAATGCTGAACTAAAACAAGTTATATTCGAGTGCTCATGAGACTTGAAAACTAAGCATCCATGTCATTAGGCTCAAACTTAAGTTGGAGCCTCATGATGCTTGAAAATTGAGTGTCTATGTCATGAGGCTCGAACTTAAGTTGGAGCCTTGAATCCAAAAACTGAATGCTCAACTAAAACAAGTTATATTGTGCTCATGACGCCTATTGAAAACTATCCAGGTCAATATGAGGGTCGAACTTAAGTTCGAGCCCAAGAGCAATAGACTAAATGCTCGACTACTTAGAAAGATCTTTGCAAGTCTTTGTTTCAGGAAGCATGAGAGAGAGAGAGAGAGAGAGAGGAGCTAGCATACCTGCCCAAAAACACAAGGGCAACAAAATAGAGTGTGGAATCTTTGGCAATGAGAGAGCGAGTGTCACTATCTTTGTAGGATGTGGTGAGCATGGATGACAGTTGCACACGCGTATGCATGCAGCTCTTGCTCAATATTTATCCTTGTCACTTGCTTCGTATGGAGGTCCTCTTTTCCATATGATGTGCCCACATTCAGGTGCAGACCATACAAATTCCATGGATGGACGCTTCTTAATTGCCTCCACAACAGGTATCAGGCGAGCAAGCTCTTCCTCGCTTGTAAGCTTGGTGGAAAATGACAGTGTAGACTGCACATCCAAGTCAAATATCCGCACACCTACACGTCACTTGAGTTTTCTTATACCACCTCAGCACACATTAAAAAAAGGTATTTACAAGCTAGTTAATGTGTAGCTTAGGACTTTACACGTTCAACGACTCAATTGCTACAGAAGAGGAAGCAAGGATTGGCCATCTTCTACATCATGCTGCAGAAGTAGGCACATGCTTTATGAGAGGCAATCGAGGCTTTTTGAGACCTGTAGAAGCTTTGAGGCGACCACCTGCAGGCGCCTTTGGGGGCCAGCGAGAGGACGAGGGAAGCAGGCATAGCGGCAATTGAAAACAGCATGGGGCTTCTCGTTTATACACACAAGCGCGCTCTGCAGCATTTTTGGGATATAGGCGAGGATTTAGGGCTCTCCAGTGCAGACATTTCTCAGTGTGATTTTGCGCTGCAGGTTTGGCAAAAAATTAGCTCATGACAAAGGCAGACAAATCATGGCTCCTCCAGGGCGACTGAGGCGACGTTTAGCTCATGCATCAATTCATGGTGGGATCAAGACATCACAGTTTAGGGCAGGGTGTTGTTTCGGTGTATCAGGCTGAAGGGTAGCGCCGATATTGCTTCACCTGCCATTTTCCTCTCTCTCCAATAGCTGGGCCCTCAACTGTTATGGAGGCCCTCTGCTTTCCACCTGCCACCTTATCATCGGTGCGTCATGCAACAGTTCATGACGAGAGGCATGGCTGACATGGATTGACAGTAAGAGGCGTGGCGGCTGAGGCGATAGACATGTAGCAATGCGTGGCAGGCTCAAGCTGGCATAACAGTTCATGGTGCTTCAAGATATTTTCTTAGCCTAGTTCATGGGGAGATCACAATAAAGCAGCAAGCAACATGGCGGGCTTAGGGGATAGCAGCAAGGCGCCATCGTCACTTCCAAATTTCAAAACTAACGTTGGGTTTCAAATTTGACGGAGAAACCTAACATAGTCGTTAACTTAGACGGACTTAGTCAATGACTATAATTTCCTCCAAAGCTTGCTCAAACTAAAGCTCAAGCCTCAACAACACTCCCCAAAGATCCATCAAAGCTGATTATAGAGGGCCCTGTAGTTACGACATGATGTGTACATACGACATGATGTACATGTAAGCTGGCTTTGCAACTCTGTGAAATAAGTTGTCTCCTTAGGTGCCCCCAAGCTAGGGGCTGGTTGAACCACCCTCCACAATAGATAATCGTCTCCAAACCTGTCACAACCAGTCAAAAGGAGTCTTCAACCACCTCGAGGGTGTTTGGGTTGCTTTGTGTTGGATTGTAGCATTTAGGTCATATGCAACAATGATATTATGGGCATGCATATCTCGCCTAAGCAGCCTTTCCAAAGTTGAAAGGCCCTACACATAGTCAGCAGGCTATTGGGGGGGGGGGGGGGGGGGGGGGGGGGGGGGGGGGCGCTCTAACAATTGTAAAAGAAGTATCAAATCCTAAGGTAAGGGGGCCAATATTGTAACGGCCCCCATTACTAATGTTATTGAATGTGTATCATATTGCACCAAATCTCCAGGCCTACGAGCAACAAACTAGTGGAGTGGTCTACGCATCGCACTTTGGTAAGGATGGGTTGGTTTTGTAAATTCCATATCTTTGGTTCTCTTGTGCAACAACATCATTTTTCTCTCAAGTTTTCTATGAGAGACTCCATTCATGACAATCATCTCAAAAGAGTATAGCGTCTCATGAAGGAGACAAACTATACGAAATAGGAATACAACTTCAGTAAGTGCTTCATCTCCATTCTACTCCAATAGTATTTTCCTCGGCACCTTAATTATGTATCACAAGTGTGTTTATACAATTTCTCATCATAAATTCTAAGCAATGACCTAAAAAAACGCATGAGCTTTTGTGAAATGTGCACCATATACCTAGCTAGGTGTTGTTGGGGCAAAGGATCACAATGTTGATGGGGGACACATGTGGTCCCTTTCCCTCAAATGTTGCGCAATGCCTCCCAAGTAGAAGCTCATTAATCCGAGTTTCTTACACCAGGAATGTCTAAAATCTATCGCAAATTTCATCTTGTTTTGATTTCACTGTCCTCTTATAGTTTTCTATTTCGAAAATTTTAGCTAAAACTCAAGTACCAAAGTGGAATCTTTGACTTGTGGGTGGCACTTGACGCCTCAATCTCTAGTTTGAGCCTTGTTGTAAGAGTGTACAAGAGTAGTGCTATAGATTTTGCGAGGGGTACTATTGGGGAAATTTACCTCGAAACTGATGGGGGGTCAGTAGCCCCTTGGCATAATGGAAACTCTACCTAGGAACTTGACAACAATGGTTTACAACACCACAACCTAGCATAGTCCAGCCACCACCCAAGAACTTGGTTCACAAACATTTGTCCCAAAATTACGCATTTTTCCCAAAATTCCTAAATATGTGTTATAAAGGGATTGCGGATGCCATGTATGCTGACAAGCCACCTTCCTTTTACAAAACAATGGATTTGTTTGTCTATTCTGCAGAATACAAAGTTCCATCACGAGAAGGTGCATATGGAGAACTACATCAGTTACCTGTTCCCACCATAAGTTCACTTGACTGGGAAGCTCCTGATGCATGGACTATATCAAGCTTCAAATCCAAGATCAAAGAAGACATCCTTAAAGCTATTTCTCCGGGAAGGATATCAAGAAGGATTAAAGTTCAATGGTTCTTGCCTATACATGTCTTTGTGGCATGTTTCAAAACAATGGACTTGCAGAGGAAAAAGACGGTGTGTCTTAATAGGAGACTTTCTATGACTGAACTGGATAATGTACTTGGAGACGGATGGAGCACCAAAGAAAATTTCCATATTGGTGATAATATTAGTTGTAGAGTAAGCCCAAATTCTATGTCTATCTCATATCAACTATGTCGTCAATCATTAGTTCTGGGCTACGACTATAGGAGATGGAGAAGCAAATTAGGTAGCTGGGTTCCTCTCGAGTCTCAGGAAAATTGTCTAGAGATTGAACTAAAGGTCATAGTCCATCCACACACCGAGTATAGAAGCCTAATCGTAACAACAAACTGGAGACTAAATGATGTTAGAGAATCTCTTGAGTTTCTTGATGAAACATCTCCCGAGTATATATTCAAAGTGGATGAAGTTGTGGTAAGCACAAGGATGGAGATTTCAACCTCTTGCATCACATGCCTTCCCCCAAAACGAGTTGTATTTGAGCCACTTGCAAGGACTTGAAAAAACAAGTTCAATATTGTAATCATTTTGTAAATATATTTATCTTCTCTCTGCCTTATTGTGAACATTAATTATGTTGTTTTAAACTTCCATGACATCATGATACACATTTAAGAATCGATAGTTGGAATTAAGTATTTGAAGTAAAAAATTATGAATCACCAAAGGGTATATATATGTTCATATGGACAAAATGAACAAAAGTGTACATAGATTTTGTGGAGTAATCAATCATGAAACTCCACTTTTCTTTTTGCCTAAGAGGATTCTGCATCCTCAGAGACCCTTTTTCTGTGTGTTCAGAAGGGGGTGAAAGTTCAGGAGTGGGTGTTGGTGGTGACTTGGGCTCCTCAGGGCTTGGAACGGGTGACTTGGCAGGAGTTGGTGCTTTGGGCTCCTTAGGGCTTGGCACGGGTGACTTGGAAGGGGTTGGTGCTTTGGGCTCCTGAGGAGTGGCTGGCTTGGGTGACTTGGCAACCTTCTTTCGCAACATGAATGGTAGCTTTAAAGGTGAGCTAGGTGCCTCCCCCTTACCGTTCTTAAGTGTACGACATTTTTGAACCTTGAATTTCAATGGTGAGTGGAATGGATGGCCCTTTGTATCTGCTCTTTTTTTTGCAGGGCTCTTCTTCTTGGTGGGACTCTTCCCCTTGGCAGTCTTCTTGGTGGGACTCTTCCCCTTAGCATGGATCTTCTTCTTGGTGGGACTCTTCCCCTTGACAGGACTCTTCTTTGCATGGCTCTTCTTTGTAGGACTCTTCTTGTGATCCTTTTTCTTTGCATGGATCTTCTTTGCAGGACTTTTCTTCTTCTAATCCATTTCTTTGCATCCAAACCTTTGGCGGCTCTACCTTTCTTTGGTCACAAAGGAGATTCTGGATCATTTGGATTTATTGATCTTTCCAAAACCATAGAAACAGACTTCTCTCTCACCCACGTGACCCAAGACTCTGGATAGTCATGCAAGTGAAAAAAATAGAAAAAGGAACTAAAGGTCATGTAGATACATACATAGTTAAGACATCAAAATAAATACATGAGCCACACACTTACAGTGAGTGTAGTCATCCAGCACCTTGACTCAAGATATCTCCATGCATTGGCAAGCACCCTCCATCCACAAGATGTTGAGTCTGTCTGTAAAGGCACTTTTTGATTGTAGTACTTGAAAGCTTCTATATTGTAATCCTTATTTGTGGTACTCAGGTGAACAACAATAAGTTTGGCATCACTGCAAGAAGACATTGAATCAAAAAGCTACTAATAAAAAACAATGGGCCATCAAGCATAGATCATACTTCATACTTACAGTTTACTTCTCCCATGGATACTTGACAATGAATTCATAAATATAATATCTTTGTCCAAAAGTTGAAGATAGTAAGACTCCAATGTCCTCTACAAAAAATAACAATTAGCTAGGAATACCACAAAATGTTTAAAATAACATGTAAGGAGTTAAGATTTACCCTTCAACATAGGGGTATACTATGTAATTGCAAGTCAGCATGTTAAAATCTTCAAAAAAAACTTGAAAGGGTTCCTTGCTTGTTAAAAAGGCATTGTGTCACTAGAGGGTCAAGTATGGAAATTTTCATAGCTAGAGCCTCTGGAAGATCCCTCATAAGACACCTGAAAAAGAAAACACACCCCCCAATGAGGCCCTTGTGCCTGCCTTTCACATGCACTAATAATTAGCAAAGGAGTAACACATACCTGAGATAGATAAAGAGCACAGTGTCACCAAGCTCAATGTTGGGATTTACAAGAATACTTGTGTCTTGAGGGAATATGTCCAAGTACACCTCATTATCTCCAAACAAGGAGACATCCACCACCATTTGGCCTGTAACTTTTTCATAAAGAAGAGAGTTGGATGCTCTCAAAATTTTTGCTTGCTCTTTAAGGATAGCATCCTCTGATATCATGTCTTGCTCCTTCTCAACCTCCTTTCCTGCTTTGATATCTTGGGCCTTTCTTGTCTCATACTCACGTGTAATATCCTCAATGACAACCCCTGAATCTTTCTACTGCCTGGAAGGAGGGATATTTAAAATTTGGAAGGCTTTAAGATCCTCACTAGGAATAAGCTCAAGAGCCTTATCAAACTTGTACCTCGGACTTGACACAAGCACAAAATCTTTGCTCATAAGCGTGAACCTGTGAGCAAATGTAGCTGCAATGTAGCTATCATTCATGAAGTCTATGAGAAAATCCTCAGCAGCTTCCTAAAGGCACATGACAGCTTGAGATTGCCACCTTACTGAGACAAAAGTTTTGATATTCATCATGCTTACAAGTCTATCTGATATCTCTTTGACAACTCTCATGAAAGGTAGCTTTGGAATTAGTAGACAAGTAGACTTTTGTGCTTTTCTTATTTCTCTTAAAGATTTGACCTGATAATTCAACCTTTTTCTAGCAGTGGGCCTCTAACGAGGTAGTGGAGGTGGTGCTTTCTCTGGATCTTTCTCTAATCATCTTTTTTTGGATCATTTGGGGCTTGGTAGACTTTCCTTGCAGTCTGCTTCATCCTCGCCATTTGGGTTACAAAACACCGCACGACGCGATAGCTGGGTCACCAAAAATCTACAAGCTGTCCCTATGGTGCCATATGTGAAGCAAATGATTTTGGGTAAGAATCATGGAGAGACACCTACACGACGCGATAGCCGGGTCAGCCACACTCTAGAACATGTATGTATCGCGTCGTATGTGAATCCTTTGACCTTTCCAATAAATCAAGGAATACCTGCACAATGCGATAGCCAGTTCACCCACATCCTAGAACAGGGCAGGATCACGTCGTATGTGAAGCTGTTAAGCCTCGACAATGAATCAATGGACACCTGCACGATGCGATAGCCTGGTCACCCACATGCTAGAACATATTCCTGTCGTATGTAAAGCTACTGATCTTGGCAATGGAAAGGGAAGGACAATCGCACGATGCGATATCTTGGCCACCCACTGTCTAGCACTTGCTCATATCGTGTCGTACGGCATAGAAATAAGAAACAATCCAAAAGTGCAACGGATTGGGCGAGGATGGGTAGCACGGGTCAGTGGAAGAAAGATATAAGAAAGTGCGGATGGTGAGGGTGGGTCGATCAAAGGAAGTGCGGGTCGTTTAGGAGGAACGACAGGACACGAATGTGAGGTATGGGGGAAAGTAAAATATGAGCACGTGAGAGAGCTTTATATACATCCAACCGTCCGTACGAAGACCGTTGTAAGCAGGCCACGTGGCACGTCTGCATGGCTAACACGTGTCCATAACGGTAATATTTTGCACCTTATATAAAGCTTGATCTTGATTTTTATTGGTGTTACACGTTTACTTGTCCCACACGATGCGAGAAATTGCGTTTACTTTACTTCCCTCCACTAGTGCTACGCATCGCTTTGGTGTCTCAAGGTCCCTTCGTCCCGCAGGACATGACAGTACCCGTTTGCAAACCCCGGGTGGCGCCTCTATCGCATGGTTTGGGCTTCTACTTGGCTCCATTCGGGAGCTCTGGCACGATGCGATCCGAGAAGGTTTCACATCCTGGAACCCTCCCCTATCGCTTCGTTTGGGCATGCTAGTGAGGTTCTTAGACACCTTCACCCAGTGCTCAGAGCGCTTTGCTCATCGTGTAACCCTCTCCCCTTATTGCTCTATAAATCATTTTGGCGTGTACTTGTCGATCTTCACCCTGTGTCTAGGTAGCTTCATCGGTTCGATTTTTCCTCTACCATGAATGAAGGTCGGGAGGAGATTTTGGAGGAGAGTCCAAATGAGAAGCTATTGGTTTCTGTGATGGATGGTGGTGACATGGAAGTGTACACCAAAGCATATGAAATATTCAACCGTGTGTTTGATCTTGCAGCTTTGTTAGACCATTTGAAGGACTTCTTGTCAGAAGAATTCAAAGAGTTTGAAGAGGCAGTTGAAGGCAAATGTTTGTTTTTAGATGGCAAGACTTATTGCCATCTAGCCGAATTTACTACCAACTCAATTCAGAAAGGCAAAGTAACAAGGAGGTTTAGAAGATTTTCTAAGAAGACTTCCTTTGTTTGTCCACCTACCATTTCTTGTCAATTACATTTAAAGCCTTGCAACCTTGTTCCAAAAGAAGTAGCCTTTATTTTCTTTTTGTTCCTTAAAGTTGACATGCAAGGCAAAGCTGATGAAGTGAAAGATACAGATGAAGAGGCAACAAATAAAAATGTTTCCACAGTTTTGCAGCTTGAGAAAAGTGAAATTCTAGAAGAGGAGGAAGTTGATGTTGCAGTTGAGGAGCAAGAGAGTGCACATTTTGATGTGGCTCAATTTAGAGCTATTACTGTCATTGATGAGCCAACAGATGAGGTAGAGGTGTCTGAAGCTTCCCTTACTATTTCAAACCTTCCCTACTTCTATATCAATGGAAAGTAGTATATCCCTCTCCATCATATCCAGTGTCTGCTTAATATGAGGGAGGACTACTGTATTGCAACCATTTCTGAAGCTTCTGAGGTGGCCAAAGATTTTATTGACACAGAAGAAGAGTCAAAAGAGGAGTTTTTGGCACTTGATCTTCAGACATCCAATAAAGATTTTATGCCTGCTCCTGATGCACTTGCTCTATGCATGAGAAGAGTGGAAGAGGAGAAACCTTCCCTCAAAGATGAGGATTTGAGAAGAGACTTGTTGAGCTTGGCATCCAATCTTTTGGCAGAGACTTTAAGGTGAAAAAAATTGGAAAGGAAGTTGACATAAGAGAGATGACCAGATCATGCAATCTCCTTCAAGAAAAATTCATTGCCGAAGATGAGTTGCAAAAGGTGATCTCCCTTCTGAAATCTTTCTTTTTTTTCAAGTTTGTTTTATTTACTCATTCTGTCTTGTTTTGTAGATTGAACTCCTTGACAAAGACAATTTTCTTGGGAGATCTAAAGGCTTGAGAGGGAAAGCAATAGAGGGATCTTCAAGAAGGGATTCCTCCTCTCTCATGCACTACATGCCTACATTGGATACTGCCACCTTCTGTGCTTTTCACATGCAGTATTCTGAAGATCCTGAGTTGCCAATGTTTTCCCTAAAGATATTGTGACGGTTTTTAGGGTACACTTCCCTTAAAGTCAATGCAAACAAGATCATGCTACTTGAGAGAGCAGCAGCACTTAGAATATTTGGATATGTTGCAGGATTCAATGCCTCAAGAGCATGATACTTTCTTTGCTACTCTAGCTATGCAGCAGCAGCTCAGGAGACAAATGTCAACCTTCTTGGGGGCTATAAAAGAAGAAAGTTTTTGAGATATAGGGGCAAAATGCCTAGAGATATTAAAAAAATCAAAAACTGATTTAAATTTGACAATTTTTTGCACCAAAATATAATTTCTTCCTATAGAACCAATTGAATAATTCCTTTAGTGCATTGCTCCTTCTTTGTCCCCCTCCCTTTCTCGTACATTTGAAAAAAGAAGTCCTCGCTTGATAGTGAGATTTTTCCATTCCTTGAGTATTCCATGTTGCAAGGGGTCCTTGTTTTGCAAAATATGGTCCATGCAGGTATAGAATATGCTTTTTTTTATAAAAAAAAAAGTTGAACTCAATAGGATGCAAAGTAAAATACTATCTAGACTTTAGAAAGTAATTGAATACTCACCAAGTAATATGATGTATTTTGCTCCCCAAGCATTTGTAATAGCAATTATTGAAAGCTTTGTTGTCTTTTTAAAGTCATCTGCATAAGTAGCAGAGCTAACTTGTTGTCTCAAAATATTCAAAAATTTGTCGAGATTCTTCCACACTTCCATGTGTTTGTTGGGTACATCTGGTCTACTTTTGACATTGGTTGTTATAACACAAAGATCCTTCCAGCAGTTCCACATACCATCAACTTGTTTGTTGTCATGGTTACTCAAAAATCTTCTGGCTTTTGCTCCACCCATTGAAACATCTTGAAAAACATCACCGGTTCCTTTTGAAAGAGTGGGATCTTTTTTTAGATGCACTTGACCACCATGAAAACCCATTTGAGAGAGCAAAGCCTCGCATTTTTCTATGCACTCGTCTGCAAGTTTAGTTGGCTTAATAGAATATGCATAGTCAAGATGGAGTTGAAGCAATTTGTCCAAGATTCTAATCTTTGCATGCATTGTGCATATATGTACATTTTTTAAATCTATTGTTAGAAGTGGATCCCAAATCATAGAAGACAATGGGTAGTCAATGACGTTCACACTATTTCTCGATGGTGGTTTTCCAACCTCATGTTTTGCAAGCCATCCTTTTGTTCCAGTGCTTTCCATGCAATATAGACATGGATACTTGGTATTGGCACCTCCGCATACACCAAACATGCACTTTAATGCTTTTAGGTCGGCACTCAAGTGCCATTCTACAAAAAAGTCACCCATGCCATCTACAGAGAGGTTTTCACCTGCATTTTGGTCCTGTATTACAGAAGGGATATCGGTCTGCAAAAACAACCATTTCAATGTATCGTGATTTTCTACTGGTATTTGAGCTACTTCGATCCACCAAAGCTCCATTTCTGATCAAGTTTTGTGGTATGGGGAATCAAGCTTACCCTGGATATGGTCCAATGCTCTATTCATAAGGGATATGGATACTCTTTCCATTTTTTGACATTTTTAAATTTGAGCTTCATCCAATTTCAGAGCAGATATAAGTTTTCCTTCACAATCTACTTCTTGCATATCACAGTATCTCACCATAGGAGATTGAAAATTTTTTATACTCATCCAAATGTTATTAAAAACATTATACTCAAAAGAAGATTTTTTTTCCTGTTTTTCATATGGCATCGTTCCTTCTATATGATAGTACTCTCCAAAATGTTCACGTATTTCTTCGTTTAATAGAGTCCTAACTTTCCCAACATTGTGAGGTCTAGGCAACCCAAAAGCTTTAATCTTGTAATACTTTAAAACCTGAAACCAGGTTTGAGAGATGGCCCTGTAACCCCTTCTACTCACCCCCATTGTGTCACAAACTTCTTGCATTTGAGAAAGTTGGACCAGTAAACCCATATCTTTTAGTAAATTTTGAAATACCAATTTCTTCTGAGTTTGATTTTCAGGAAGTTTCAAAAGTTTAAGAATATCACTTTTGTTCATTACCTCATTCAAAAATCTCACCCTTTCTTGAATATTGGACATATCAAATCCTAAAAGACTAGTCACATGTTTTCTAGTAATCTTTAATCTTTTTTTTCTTTGTCCAAAACCTTTTGTTAAGTTTACTACATCTCTCATTCGTTATACTCGTGCTCTTAATCCTATTGGAGTTTCTTTTAAAGTCCAAAGCTGGTGATTTTCTTGTTTTAGAGATGCTATTTGGTTTTCAAGTTCTAAAATTCTTGTTGCATTTGAAGACAAAAAAGTTTTGAGATATTGAATGTAATGTGTATGATCAATGTGTAAATGAGATAACCTAGAACTATATCCTAGTAAGCCATCAACCCCATCACCAACAAATCTCATCAAATCATGAGGTGGGTGAAAAGATGGATACGGTGAAAAGATGGATACAGGTTCCAGTGCTTTCACCCACCTTCCAGTGGGTTAACATGCTTTCACCCACCTTCCAGTGCTAGGATCCGGTGGATATAAGCTCCCATATGTCCATATATCGATGTGTTTCTTTCCCTCGTTGCAAAGTTGTTGTGCTTCATTTGCAGTTGTAACTGGTCTTTGATAGACACTCCGCGTAGTAGAATATTCTTGGCTTAGCTTAATGTTCAAGTGAAACTTGCGGTTATCACTGATGGAAGATGTATTAGTCATTGTAAGTAATGAAGGAGCAGAAAGTATAATGGAAATAACGTAGCAGTAGAACAAGGTGCATCAGAGAAGAAGAGATAAAGCTCACGAAAGGTGATAGAAAAAAGAGAGATTCAAAAGTGGAACAACTATTTGCCGCCAAGTGAAGTAAATGAAAACAAATTTTGAGGTGAGCCACAAAGGAATGTGAAGAAAACGACATCTTTTTGAATATTTAGAGATATGTACCTAGATACGCTTTAGATTGCGTACATATGCTTTAAATGACCAAAACGGACAAATTTGGAGCCGTTTTGACCATAAACGGCTCTGCTAATTAGTAATTTAACCAATTCCTTACCCAACCCTTTTTGAATTGTTTTTGGCCCTAATGAATCATTCTACATTGTGAAAATCAATCAACAATTGCAATGGCGAAGAGTCCTCAGCTTACCGAGTGTACAAAACACACCAAGCTTGCATATCACTTCATCAAGGAGCTAGTAGAAGACAAATTCATCCACCTCAAATACATCTCTACCACAGAGAATGTCGTTGATTTCCTTACCAAGGCAGTTCCTCCTAACAAACATATTCTTTGCTCAACAAAATCCGGTTTGGAAGCTCCCTAGATTCATCTTCAATTCATTGTATTTCAACATGGTTTTATTTTTATATTCGCATTTGAGGGGAGATCTCCTCACAAATGCTCTATGCTTTCTATTATGGTTTCGATTTGAGGGGGATGTGGAAAGTGCATTGCACTTTACACCTAAGATGGAGTTCAAACCTCACCAATGAATCCTTATCCCTACAATGGCTATATTCCTTATCCATGCCTATAAAAGGAACTCCCCTTTGTATTGTTCCAGTGCAGTTGGGTGTGATTCAAATTTGAATTTTCCCCCTTCTACTTGGTCCTAGCTCCCCCTTCCCTTCTCTCATACACTTATCTCCCTTCTCTATCTCCATCTCTCTGTCTACTCTCTCTTCCTGTCCTCTCTCATTCTATCTTCTCATCATCAATCAAGTTCACAGGAAGCTCTCTGGCCTCTTTTTCATGTAAGTTGTAGGAGGACCAGAGAGTAGGCAGAATCGTGGCCTCTGTGTGTGTGTGTGTGTGTGTGTGTGTGTGTGTGTGTGTGTGTGTGTGTGTGCGCGTGTGCTAAGCAGAGGGAGCTTTGTTGCAGTGCTACAGGCATCTGCAATGTCCTTCTCATGCAGTGTGGGAGGCGACGATAGTTCTTCTGTTTTGCTGCATTCCGCAAAGCAGGCATTGGAAGAGAGGAGAGGGAGGGGGGGGGGGTGTCTTGAATGTGTGGCTGAGGTCTCCTCTCTCTCTCTCTCTCTCTCTCTCTCTCTCTCTCTCTCTCTCTCTCTCTCTCTCTCTCTCTCTCTCTCTCTCTCTCTCTCTCTCTCTCTCTCTCTCTCTCTCTCTCTCTCTCTCTCTCTCTGTCACGCCAAGTAGAGGGAGCTCAAGCGAGCCCAACACTGTCCGCTATGGCTGCTACCCAGGAGGCCTCTCATTGTAGCAACGAGTTGCAAGGGCTGAGAGAGGGAGGTAGGTGCAAGGTGTTTTTTTTGGGTTGGCTGGGGGGGGGGGGTGGGGGGGGGGGGGGGGGGGGGGGGGGGGGGGGGGGTTTGGTTGTAGCTAGAGCTGGAGCTGCGCTAGCAAAGGCAATCGAAAGAAGACCATGGCACAGTCGGGCACTGTACAAGACAATGATGGCGCTGAAGGTGTAGGGGCCGCGGGGGGATCTTCGGGAGGTATCCCAAAATAATTGTCTTTAGTCTTTGACAAGCATTCTCATGCTTCTCCTTTGCCCCGGAATCAACTTCTTATTGACTTTTTGACTTTGCCTAAGCTTCTGCTAAGCCAAATGCAAAACTATATTGAGGCATTGTAATAGATGCAATGTAAAGATGTATAGATATCAAACAATGTAATATAGACAAAGGATGTGTGTGAGTGAGTGAGTGTGAGAGAGAGAGAGAGGGAGAGAGAGAGAGAGAGAGAGAGAGAGAGAGAGAGAGAGAGAGAGAGAGAGCTTCTATGAGGTGGAGGTCTACTTACTTAAACAAGCCACTCCAGTGAAAATTCCTCAAGAAAAACGGTCAGGGACAGTAAATTACGGCATGGGTATTTATGAAGGCTTGGCGGTGTGATCGACGACAACCTTGAGGCCAATGAAGGGATATGAAAAATGCACTCTCATTGCTCATGCAAGAGAGCCATCTAGATGATTCTAAACTTTGAGAAGGCATGTATATGACAAGGAGGGACTTTGCAAAGGATTGGATTTACTTTGTAATGGATTGTAGTAGTCAAGGCTCTTATCGCTTTGCTTCTAGTGATGTTACTATTAGAGGCCACATTGGATGACAATTTCATCTATCTAGCCCGATATGGGTTTGTCTATCTCAAATTGCTAGGGATGCCAGTAATTTTTATAATTTTTCTTTTGTTTAATTGCTGAGGCTATGTCATAGTTGAGTGGTCTTTATATACTGATTTCTCTCTATGTTGTTGATGGGTCCTAATTTGTTGGATCAAAAGTAGTATGCAAATGATACCCAACCTAAGTATGATCCACATATCTTCAACAAAATACATGCAGGATCAGTTCACTTCCTTTGTCCAAAGGTCGAACTTGTATATATCTCGGTTTTCATGTTGGCATTGATGTATCACAAGAGTAGGAATTTCATCCATTCTTCGAGTCTATTAGAGGATGCTTTGCCAATGGTTTTCTTTGCATTGGTCTTTCAGTTCAAGCAGACAGACTTCAAACAACCTCGAATGGGGGGGGGGGGGGGGGGGGGGGGGGTCATATTATTAGGTGAGCCCCCCGGCTAGACAACAAATCATATAGAGACAATGATCAATGAAATGGAAATGATATTGGAACTGGATTGTGTATTCAAATTAATGAAACTGGAATGTAATACGACAACACGAGCCAAAGGATTTCTTTGAGCTTAATAGAGTACAAGAGAACTATGAGTCCTAGCAATGACACTAGACTCAATAGCTCAATGTAGTAGCACAATAGTATGAGCCAAAGGATTACTCTGAGCTTAATAGAGTACAAGTGCACGATGAGTTCTAGGAATGGCACTAGACTCAATAGTACAATGCACTAGCAGAATACACTAGCCAATGAAATGAAGTAACGGGCCCTATTTATAACTTTTGGGATGGGCCTCTAATTGACTGTCCACTGTGCAATTATTGCAATAACTGGGCTTGGTAATTACCAGTTCAACCACTAGTTTGAATCCCCACCCGGGGCCTATTCCCAATGTCTACATTTTCTTCCCCCCTTTCTTTGAATTTTGGAATCTTCCCAATTTTTTTTGATGTGCTACTAAAATTTGATAATATGAAAGTACTCTGTACAACTTGATTTTGGCTCCACTGTAGACATTTGGTAGAAGTAACCCTGATAAGTCTTTCAATATAATTGTGTCGTTCAAGAAAATCAAATCCACCTCATAAGGTCCTGATCATGCTACTTTCACATTATGTTTCTTCAGGTCCAACTTGGACTAATATAGCAACAATAAGTCCCCCTTTTGGAATTCTATGACTTTGATCTTACTGTCAAGCCAATGCTTTCTTCTCTATTGAACCACCTCTTGTTCAAACACATCTTGCCGCTTGATATCATCCAATCACAGTAACTCATCCAGTCGCTGCTTTAGATTTGCGTTGAATTCCATACCACGCTTAATTGCTAGTTTGAGACTGCAAATGGAAAACTCTATAGGTATCATTTCTTATGTACCAGAGACCATATTGAAAGGTGTCATTCCAATGGTGACCTTATGAACAACCTGATATGCCCATAGCGCAGTTTGTAACTTCTCATCCTACCTATGAGGGTCTTTTTGCAAAATCTTTGTTAGTATGGTTTTTATAGTTTAGTTGTTGCTTTCAGCTTGTCCATTGCAAGGAGGATAATTGTTACCATATACATGTGGTAGTGATGTGTGTAAACACACTTAAGACCACCGGGGCATTTTTTCCCTCATTAGGAGGTTCTTCCACGGTGCATTGTATATACACCCATCATTATAGGGCTATCTATATTTGCATTGCACACTAAGTAAAACACTCTCTATTGTGTGTCTTGAGCTTCCTTCATCTTCTCCAAGCTGTGTGTGTTTTCTTGCAATGCTAATTCCAACAATTGGTATTAGAGCAGGTTGCGTTCTCTTAAGCTTAGACACTGGTAGCTTCAACATACATCTACTCAAATTTTTGATTCGGGCTCATTTCGGCCTCCGTTTCCACTACACGCAGTATTGTACAGGCTATTTGGTCATTTTGTAAGAATTTTTGTCAGTTTCGTTTTATATTGTAAATGGCCTATGAACTTTGGAAATAGCAGAAATAAGAGAATTAGAGTGAGCATTTTTGTGAGATTAATTTGAGAACATAGGGGGTGAACTTAATTGATAGTGGAAACATAAACATAGTACTTAATTAACTTGGCATGAACTATAATTTTGCAAGAGAGAGAGAGAGAGAGAGAGAGAGAGAGAGAGAGAGAGAGAGAGAGAGTATTAGAGAGCACAACAGTAGTTGAGCACCGGATTTACTTGGAGCCGGTCCCCCTCCAAAAGGCGTTTGTATTATAGATTCTCCCATCAAGAGAGACTTGGTACAATGCAATCTTTGTGTTCCTTGTGACCTAGGTGATGCAATGAAGATGGAAAGCTTCGTGCATCACAAGCATAACATAAACTTTGCAAAAAGCATTAACTATCCCAAGCCTCAGTCCCAAGGCCTCAAACACCTTCGAAGGTGGAGAGAGCCAATAGGAAATGACGGTAGGAAAGAGGAAGAAGAATCATCCATAGGAGAAAGAAATAGTTCCTCGCTTATCATCACTCTTGTTGCTTAGCATAGCAAAGGCACAAAAGATTTGGATGATCACCAAACTGGATAAAAACTAAAGTTTGTACTAACTTTCTGAAACTTGAGTGTAAACTGGAAAAAAATTGTCTAAACTCAATGAAATTTGATTTAAAGGCTTGTATTGATGTGATAAACATGTGTACATGCTCACTTGACCAAAAAGATGAAAAAATTTGGCAATTGTAAATAATCGCGATTATTTACATCTGCCCCATTTTTCAACTTTTTTGACTAAGTTAGCATACCACTGTTTTTACCATGTTGTCATAAGACCACAAACCAAATTTGGTGAGTATGGATCTTTGGATTGAGATTGTGACCAAAATTGCAAAGTTAGTCTACGGACAGAAAACTCATGACCATTTGACCAAAATTAGTCCAAACTTGATGAAAATTGGGTAGATACTTTAAGTTGAAGTGCTTAACAGATCTGTGTCAAGATTAAAATAGCCAAAGTAAATAATTTTGATTATTTACATCTACTTCAAAATTTGGTAATCTTGCATATTTTAGCATACCACAAGGTTAAGCATATCAAGTAGACCACACAAATCAATTTTGGTGAAATTTAGATCACAAAAGTGAGACTTAAGCCAGATTCTTGAAATCAGAGTCTTTGGACACAAAACATTTGATAAACTTGAACAGATTTTGTCCAAACTTGTTGAAACTTGTCCAAGGACCTAAACAGGTTGTACACGTCCAAAAGTGCAAAAAGCTGACAAAAGTAAATAATCACAATTATTTACTATTGCTACACAGAGCCACCCATTTTGACTTTTCAGCTTGCACATTTCTAGACTAGCATAATACAAGGTCAACAATTTTTTTTGGGTTCAATCGGATCCAAATTGGTACATGTTCGCTCAGTTTTTGAGTTGCAGATTAGTCCTTTGAATTTTACCAAAGTCGAGTTTGAAAATTGCAACGGTTGACTCAATTAGGTCGATATGCAGTGATACACATAGAACAATCACAACATCTAGCAAAAACTATACTGTCTTTATAGAAGAATAGCTAACTTGATCAAATTTGTAGAGGAATCACGTTGCAGACGAGGAATCGGTAGCTTGACAGAAAGTTCAATCCAGTCAAAAGAAATTGACAACAAGTCAATCCAAAGACAAGTACTCTATTCAAGGCTTCACAAGTCTATATGAACCTTAGATCTGGTCATGTACTAGAAAATCCAGGGCATACTTGGAGAAACCTCCAGTAGAGTATCCACTGAAGAAAGCGTGAATCAAGGCAATTCCTTGTACACTATCCTTGAAGAAGTCTCAGACACATTTTTTGATTCAATGTCTGAAATGTCTTCCTATTTATCTCACTCAAAAACTGGAATGACAATGCGCTATAAGCATATAGTCTCTTTTTATGAGACTAATCGCTATGGAGCTCAGGTTTACCTGGATCATAACGAAGAGTATGCTATTCGCATTGATGACCATGGTATTGAGTTCGAAGAAAAGGTTAGGGCAAACAAACAAGGAAAAATGTACATGGATCAAAAAGGAACTCAGTATTTACAAGTTAAAGACCCTGACGTGATAGACAAATGGGGTTTAGAACTAAACACCATAATTCCAGATATGAATGCAAAAGAAGGACCACCAACTTTAGAATTCGAGGGATACGATTAAGTTGATTTGAAGCCCTTGAAACGCCTTAGTACTGATAATCCTAGGATCGAAGTCTATTGTTGGGAGGATAAATGTCAAAGATCTCATGTGGACCTCGCATGCCAATTCAGGACAATTGACGACCATGAAGATCATCTATTATCTTCAAGATCAAGGATAAGGGATCAACAGACCTACCAACCTACCTTGTTAGGGATTTTTATAATAACAAATTTTTTATGATGACTCTTGAGGAGGTGGAACAAACCAAATACCAAGGGTATTCCATAAGGGATTGGATATTGGGATAAGGACTAGAAACAATTCCAAGAGATGAACATCGTGAGAGATCATCTGAGAGTAATGTTAGAAACCAGAAACCACCTCATCACACAAAAACTCGGGTGATACTAAATCTAGTCCAAGGCTACATGAGTAACTATTTCCAATAGACTGGTTTGAAGGACTTGGAACATGACCAACTGTCAGAAGACCACGAGTTGAACCAAATAGACGCGTCAGACCAGCAAAAATGGGTCAAAAAATACAGTGGATCAGGGGATCCATATGACCACTTACCAATCTTTAAGCAAGTTCTAAGAGAAGAACGCATATTCAATTCGAGAGGTTTGGAACGACATTAGAAGGAAAATCATTGACATGGTTCCAAAATATTCCACCAAGGTCAATCATGGACTTAAACACATTAGCTCAAGGATTCGTAGATGCTTGTTCCGAAACGGGGATCAAACACAATACGCCGAGCTCAAATCTACAGCTTTAAACAGAAACATGGTGAGTCTGTTAGGGATTGTGCAACTCGAATGAAACAATACATTGCTAGATGCCCATGGCTAGAGATACTTGTGAAGAAAGAACGACTAGTATCATTATTTCTAGAGGGACGGCTAAATAAAGGACTTCATGCTATACTCTATAGCAAGAAGCATACAGCCCTAAAAGAGTGTGTGTCAGATGCTATTGACTTAGGGGACAATTGTGATATTTTCAACGAAGAAGATGTCCCTAAGAATAACCAAAGTGAGAAAACAACATCCACTAAACCATCACAAGTGAGAACATCTGCTGCAACACCACTTTCAGCCATAGAAGACATGCTCAAAAGGATGAATGACATGATGAATAACATGCAAAAAGCACCTATGAGGGGACCAAGACAAGGGATACCTCAACAGGGAAAACCAATTAGACCACAAAAATGGTGTGTAATTGAGGGTAAATGGACCAACCATGAGACCAATGAGTGCTATTTTTGACCAAAGTATGATCGGAATGTTCAATACATACCCATGTACAGATACCAACCTAGCATGGCACCATCTCAAAGACCACCGATAGGGATGGAAAGACCTCAACCCGCGTTGGGTCAACAACCTCGATATCAAGGACATAATGCAGTGCTCGTAAAGTACATGCATTTAGAAGGTATCATAGATGAACAAGCACTAGTGCATGTTATACCCTATGCTGAGCCTAGTCCATCTATAGTAATGGTAGAAGGAGATTGGTATAATTCACATCCACCACCAATGGAAGAACCCGTGACTTATGCTCCACCAGAGCTTGCACCAATGTATTATATGGCTAATCAAGGTGCTAGACCTCCTATGGGGGTAAGACCCATGATTAAGCCAAGAATGGGAAATTGTCATAACTATGGTGCAAATGATCATTGGAAAAATGAATGCCCAGATCCTGACAAAAACCTCAAGCCGATTGAAGCTTATTGAATACAATGCTACAAAAAGGGAGGACACTTCCCAGAATATTTCCTAAAAACTCTTTATACAAAGGGAAAACAGTAGTAACGTAGTTCAAATGATACCTAGTAGCTCATCTGAGAGTGATCCGATTGTTCCAATCAAGGTAATCACTAGAGCCCAAGCTAGGAAAAAGAAACATAACTACTTTGATCATTCGGAGAATACAAAATTTGCCTCTCAAAAGACTAAAAGAAGCAGAAGCAAAAGCTATGAGTTGAGAAAATAGAAACAACGAGCTGAAATCAAGGAGAAAGCAAAATAGCTATTCCATGAAAAGGTGAAAGAACCTGGAAGTGAACTCAAAGAAAAAACCGTAAAATCTAGAGGATCAATTTTGGTTGATAAAATTTTGAGCCTATTAATGCATTCTTGGAAGCCTACGAAGTAGGACTTAAAGAATACCAAAACATGAAAAACAAATGGAAAAGCTATCCTCTCCAGACATGGAAGCAGCTAAGCTTGAGGCTTATCAAAATTTTATAGGAATCACACAAGCAATGCTAGAAAAAACAAAAACCCAAGCTCGAAAGTATGGAGAAACCTGAGGATCTTGTGGTAAGCGACACTAAAGAAAAATCCAAAGTGATGGTAGAACCCCACCTTGAAACAAAAGAGCCTGAACGTATAGTGTCGGACAGCAAAGATGCCTTAGACAGGATTCCATTCGTAGAGGAAGACTCGCCAAGACACTTATGGAAAAAATTTCGAGAGATCAATGATGGGAGCCTAACTCTAAAGTCAACTCCTATAGAGGAAGTTTGGTTAGACAACCTATCTCCTGATATGGACATGGATGTACAATCCCTGTATGGGGATTGCGGATCTGAAGCTTCAGGAATGTCTAAACCATTGACCTTGAAAACATTACCCTCTTACTTGGGAGATAACAAATATGAATCCATAGTGTGTAAGACCACTCAAGTAAAAAGAGCGGAAAAGACCGTGGAAGTAGACAATATTCATTCAATCATGTCTACATCATCTAATGCACTCTTACTTTGGAAGAACTGTTAAAAATCAGACCATATTTATGGAATGATTAAAGAACACCCTAAAGAAGGTGGGGATAACGGGGCTAATCTTTGGAAAATTGAGAAACAAAATGGACAACAAAGAGATTTGATAGGTTCGAATGAACAAAGATGGAGAATATTACGAAGGGAAGAAGGAAACACCACCCTTCCGATGAAATATAATGACATTGAAACCATGGCAATACTGGATAGTGGAGGAGGCATAGCCATAGCCACAAAAACAATATGGGAATCCTAGGGACAACCAGTCATTAGACAAACTCGAATGAAATTGCAATTGGCTAATAGATAAATTGAAAGACCCTTAGGATTTCTAGAAATAGTGATAGTTAATTCCTGTGGAGTTGAATATCAACACACTTTTGCCATAGTAGACTTTGAGAAGACCTTTTATGTGACAGAACAGCTTATCCAAGACTGAGAAATAATTATCTGTACTTGAAGCAAGTGGGATCTAGAACAAGGGTTAATCTAAAAGATTGCACTTATAGAGATGTCATGCAAACGCCCATACAAGAGTTTGATTTAGTCTCTTCGGCTAAACTAAGCTTCCCTCCTGGTTAAACAAAGACACTCCTATTTGGATGTGCGGAGCTTCAAAAAATGGGAGCTTAAAAAGAGAAGAATGTATTTTAGAAAGGGATTGCACAGACGAAGCCTATGTACCTGAACCCTTTCCAGAGCATTTGTTTAAGCCATTTAAGTGGACTCAAATTTTAGCGACAATGGATGTAATTGTGAATACGTCTATGCCTACTCAATTTTACAATGAGGACGGCTACGACATAATTCTCATCCAGATGATTTCAATTCTCAACATTGAAGATGAATTTGAGGAACCCAAGGACTTGATGAAAGCTCAAAAAGTCTTCTCAGACCTCTACTACGATGATGTCATAGATGAGTGAGAAGAACACTCAGCTACCTCAGAAGATTCGGGGTTGGAAAAGAACACGTGAGAGCTAAGCTACTCTTGAAAGGAGGGGAGGAAAAGTTTTTTGTCTTTCCTAACCAGAAATCAAGAAGACAAAAATGGTATAGAGGAAAAAGAGACACAAGAAACATGAAAACAAGACCTATGCCATCAGTCTCCAGTAGAACACAGTTCTTGATGCAGATAGACGCACATGATTGTGTCAAGGACAAAATCACTGGCAGATATCCTTCAAAAGAAAACCCATAAATATTGAAAACATTGAGAAAAAAAAGGAAGGATATTCAAAGAAATATCAAGAGTCGAAAGGAAAAAAGCTCTAAAGGAAATGGAAACCACAAAAGAGGATGGAAAAGATGTAATGAGTGTTCCATTCCATTACAAAAAGTATACTCTCCAAGATCAAAAAATCATCGTTGAACAACCTGTTAGAGAACTAAGAAAATAGGGCTAGTCCTACGAAGGGCCTGAAAATGCGAAAAAAGATAGATTTGGCTGAACCGGGAGAAGACCCTAGGCCTACCTACATTGCAAATGACCTAACAAAAGCAGAAGAAGATCTTTTGTTAAGCTTTCTAAAAGAATTCCGAAATATCTTCGCTTGGTCTTACAAGGATCTCAAGGGTGTTGATACATATATTTCCCAACATACCATACCCATGAGAGATGATGCTAAACCAAGTAGACAAAGGCCATACACATACAATGAAACATTGTCATAATAATCAATATCTAATTCTCCTAAATGATTTTATCATATTAAACTGATCATTTAATGTGGGGAAGGCCAGGGAGAAAAAGCTAGAATATTGGTTAAGCTAGCAGAATGACAACAGTAGGGATCCCAAGGAGGGAAAATAGGGATCCAAAGGGGGGGCCATCTGCAAAAGAGCCATGTGCAACAATGGGCTAAAAAGACACCTAAGGTCAGCCATTAAGATTCCAAAATGCTTCCAAAATTCAAAGGTTGTGTCCAAAGGTCAACCTAGGGAAAATTGGATGCTTTGTGTGTGCCCTAAAAGTCTTTGCACATCCCTACATGGGAGGGGGCGAGCCTAAAGGTAGGGGATGAGAGAGAAAGCCACACACACACACACACACACAGGCTCCCTTTACACAAAGGAATGAGGGACACATGTCAGCTCCCTAGGCCAGATGCCAACAAGGTGTGCCCAATTTCTATTGGATGACCCTTGAAGTGGACCAATGAAAATTAAGCTAGAGTAAATCTAGTTTAATTAATTTAAAAACATTTATTAAAATAAACCAATGAGAATTAAGTCTCCTAGAAGACTATTGGGCAGTCTCCCAAGGGGTCCAATGAGCATTCAGAGATGGCTTGCCTGATTCCTATTGGCCAGGAGGCAAAGGGGTCCAATGAGAGTTTAGTTTAATTATTTAATTACCTAAAGCTCTCAGAAAAGGGGAAAGGGGGGACACATGTTAGAAGGCTATCACTTATGCTGCTTAATTGTAATTGGCTTGACTTGGGGAGGGCCAATGAGGCTTCAAGAAGAGCATTTAGCAAGAGGGCTCACCCAAGAGAGAGAGGGGGCTGATTTTTGCAAGGCATTATCACAGCCACACTCACACAAGCTCATGTGTGAAGAAAGAGAAGGATATCTCTTCCCAAGCTTTAATGGAGAACTCATCACCTACCCCCTTCAAGCTTGTGAGATAGAAGCCTACATCAACACTCTCTTGCCATGTGGATGCAAATCCAACCAAGATCCAAGCTTCAATGCATGCTCATCTCCTCTACCAAGCTAATTACTAAGCTAAGCTATGCTACATATGAGTGCTTATGTGGGGAGATGTACATCTTTCTTGTAAGATACTCCTTCTTCCTCTCAATCTACTCTCATACCCTGCTAGCTCTCACCATCTTCAAAGGTGTGTGAGGTCTAGGGTCTGAGAACGGGGATAATTCAAGTTGTGTTTGTTAAGTGTTTTGCTTAGTGCATGAAGTTTCCATCTTCATTGCACTAGCTAGTCTTGAAGGAACACAAAGAATTGTATTGTACAATGTCTCTCTTGATGGGAGAAACCATAATACAAAGCCTTTTGGAGGGGGGACCGGCTCCATGAAAATCCGGTCCTCAACTGTTGTGAATAGCTTAATTGCTCTCTCTTTTGAAAGTATTGTCGATGCTATCTGACTAGGTGTTATGCTTTTTGTTGCTCTCTCCACCCAAGTACTCTTGTAACTCTCATTAGGAATTTACTCTAATGAAATGCCCACTATGTTCATGCTAATTTCCGCTACACATAAGTTATTAGGCCATTAAATGTTACATTGGTATCAGAGCTCAAGGTTTCTCTTTTCTTGCTCAAGAAGGGAGGTCCTCAAGCTAGCTACAAATGGTTGGTATTATTAATAGCCTGTGAGTAAGTAGAATAGGGATTTTTCAGCCTTGCAGTGCGCCTGCCTTCGTGCAGTTAACAGGGCATCACCGTCGAGAGCTATGGTCTTAATAGTGGAGTCCTATGGGGCTTGCCTACGGCTTAACCACTATTGAGCTATTAGAAGCTTGACAGGAGCTGGTGCTGTTTTGGTGCTTTTTCTAAGGGGTAAAGAGAAGTAGCAACTAGGGCTTGAAGTGCCAAAGTACACCTAAAAAGTTTACACCTAAAAGTTGTTAGAATGGCTGACAATAGTAAAGAGAGTGAAATTAATGTTGATAACTTTGATTTTGCTCATGACCAAGCTAATAATGATGCTTCAATGCTTGTTAACTATCTTGTTTCTAGGCTTCAACAAGCCATGGGCAATCCATCTCTCCAAAGTGAAGTGCAACGGCAGCTCCGTGCTCACGGGATTCTCCAAGCTCATCACCATGATGAGAGAACACCTAGGAAACCGCCTTGTGAGACTACCAAAAGAGGTCTCTCTCCGATTCGGGAAGAGAAGAGAATCCATATGAAGGGCTCAAGAATTTACTTCTTGATGATGCATCTCCTTCCCAAAGGAGAACTCAAGAGCCTCCACCGAAGGAACGAGAAAGAAGCGAGTCTCCCGCCACCTCGGCGGAGATGGCTCCACGAAGACGGAAGGCTAAACACTCTCCATCACCACCAAAGCGGAGAAGACCATCACACTCTTCTCCACGCCAAAATTCCAAAGAGGGAATGATAAAAAGCAAGAGAAGAAAAAGGCGAGAAAGAGGACACCCTCGTCTCCATCTTCTATCCCTCTTCCTCTTATGAAAGCTAGGGAAGACGACAAAGATCCAAGAA
>NC_140959.1:132848276-133000964 GCF_014529385.1 Adiantum capillus-veneris | reverse complement strand
CCAATGTAATGGAAATGGCCTTTAAACTTTGAGAGTAGCGGAAATTAGAGATAGCAGTTTGTGGAATTACTTTGTGAGCATAGAGGGTGTACTTAATTGATGGTAGCAACATAAACATAACATTTAGTTAACTTGGCATAAACAATACTTTTACAAAAGAGAGAGAGTTTAGGGAACATGACAACAATAGAGGACCGGATATTATGTGGAGCCGCGGTCCCCCCCTCGATAGACTTTTATATTATAGTTTCTCCCATAAGAGAGACTTGGTACAATACCATCTTTGTCTTCCTTGTGACCTAGGTGATGCAATGAAGATGTAAAGCTTCATGCATCAAGAGCATAACATAAACTTTGTGGAAAGCATTAACTATCCCAAGCCTCAGTCCCAAGGCCTCAAACACCTTCGAAGGTGCAGAGAGCTAGTGGGGAATGAGGGTAGGGAAGAGGAAGAAGAAACATTTCATAGGAGAAAGAATTAGTTCCTCACTTATCATCACTCTTCTTGCTAGAATACATAATATCATAGTAATGAAGATGGAGAAGATGGAAATCTTAAGCATTGAAGCATGGCTCTTGGTTGGATTTGCATTCCATAGCCAAAAGTGTGGGTGTAGCTCTCAACTTCTCTACTTGCTCGGAGAAGGAGATGGAGCTCTTGCACTTTGCACTTCACACAATGAGAGTGTGTGTGGGAGAGTATACCCTCCCAAGCATGCCCCTAGCTTCCTTGGTCGACCCCCCCTTGTAGCTCATGCTTGAAGCTCATTTTACCCCTCCACGCCTAGCCAATCACAAGCAAGAGTCATATCAAGCAAGGATGCTAGTCTTGGGACAAGTGTCCTCCTTTCCCCTTTGAGAGAGAGGAGTTGATAAATGTAAAAAATTTAATTAAATTAATTAATTTATCATTGGACCCCTTGAGAGGCCAACCAATAGGCTCTAGGCACACAATGGGGGCAACATGAGGAGGAGCTTGACAAGTGTTCTTTTTGCTTTCTTTGTACCAAGCTTGCCTTGTGTGAGGGAGCGTGTATTCTCTCTCATCCCCCTAGCTTTAGAGCTCGCCCCCTCTCTTGTAGGGATGGGATTTGAATTTTTGGACACCTTACCTTCAAGCACCTTATTCAACAAGCATGACAAAGCACCTAAAGCCTGGGTAGTGTTCCCACAAGCACCTTAGGCTCCCTAGTCGGCAAGCACCTCAAGCATCTTAGTCATCAAGCACGACAGCACCTCAAGCTTGGGCCGGGCTCTCACCTCAAGCTCATTACCTAAGGTCAAAGGACTTTTAAGCACTAACTTGTAGAGTTCTTTAAGTGTGTGCAAGATTAGGTGTACCCAATTTTGGTAGTTAGGTGGAAAGTGTGACACTCAAGGTGTTCAACACATTTGTCTACACCTTGTATGCTAGCATGGCCAACTAGGACTAGGACTAATTGATAGTATACCCTTGAGAATGAAAAATCGCAAATTTTTTAATCTTTGATAAATTTTTGACCCTAAGATGTACACTAAGGATAATCCAAAGGTTGCACATAAGTAAAATGGATAAAAGATAAGCTTATGAAGCCAAACTACACACACTATTTTTTCTATGGGTTCCTTGTGCCATAAACTATAATATATATCAAATGCATGAGAAAACAATAACTAATTAATTTTTTATAATTTTTAGAAGAGTTGAATTTTATTTATTGATATTCTATGTAAATTTTCCAAGGAAGATCTGTCAATATTCAACTGTTAAAGTATGGTTTTTTTTTGTCTCACCACATTCCGCATAATTATATCTATCAAATGACCGTAGGATCTTGAGAAATTAGCCTTGCATCTATATATATCTTGTGTAGAAATAGTGATGTAAGAATTGTTGAAATTCTTCACAAAGATAATTACTAATAGTTTAAAGAAATGAGTAAAAAAACTTTAATAATTCCAAATATTCTCTTTAAGCATATGCAAGATTCATGTGCAATTTTATTTCAAAATTAAGTAAGTGATAAGAGACTTATATAAGAATCTCTGTTAAGATCACAATGTTGTGACAGGACGTGACAGATCAAACCAAGACATTCCTTACACACAAAAACTACTATTTTCTTTAGTTTGTTTAGAAATCGGTCCTTTTTGGTATGTTAGTACCTAAGCCTTTTATGTGGCCACCAATTCTTGGCTCTTAGAAATGAGTATAGTTAGGGTGTCATGCAATAACGTTTACATAAAAAGCTTGATTTTTGCAGTCTAAAGCTGCATAAACTACCAAAAGTGGGTACACCTGATCTTGCATACAACCAATGAAGCTAACCCTAGGGTCTTTAGGCTCCATTAGCATTGCTCTTTGATAGACCATCTCCCATTTGGACCCAATACCTTTGGTCCCGTGTTGAGATGCATCTAAAGCACATACCTATATTCTAACCCTTGTTCCCGTTTATTCTCCCACATAAATGATCACTTTAAAATGATTGGTTAGATATTAGTTTTTATGACACTTTTTCTCAGTTGATTCAGTCTCAATCATCATCATCATCAGCTTAAACTTTGTTAATCTTACTGTTAAATCATGGCGTCGTTAACGGCCCGCGTAATCTTTGTAAGTAGCTTAAACTCCTTAAATTTCAATCAATCTAAGTGACAGCGTCGTTAACAAGCCGCCTTGGCTATTGATAATTAAGTTGTACTCAAAGCTTTACTAAAGATTTCTTGATGATTACAGTGATTGTTGAAGCTATCTGTGTCTGTTGATCTCTCTCACACACATCTCTTGAAGTATTGAATGATCTTGATGCTTTAGGAGAGCCTGTAGACTAGGAGGCCTTAGAGTCTTGCTGATCGATTGAGGTGAGACGTTAATATGTGTGAGTTGATTTAATTAAATAAGTGTATGTGAAGTAATATCAATACTAATTTTGTGCTTTGTTCTATGTGCAGGTTGTGACGCCTAGTCATTAGTGGATTTCATATATGGTTATGGTTTTGCACAAAGTTCGTTTCATTTCTTCCATCAAGTTGTGCCTTAAATCTCATGTCAGATCCTACATGGATAGCATGTAGGAGGCGTATACATATGGTTTTGTTTGAAAAATTTATGTTAAAAAACGAAGGGAACTTTGCCAAAATTTCTGCGGGAGCACGGTTGATTTTGGTGCTGCTCGCTTTCTTGGGCAGAGGACAGTCAGTCTGGTTGTGGCTGTGTCCATCTTTTCACTGGGCACAGGATAGGCTGCTTGTCCTCTGTCAAAGAAATTTTTTTCCTGTTACGATCGTCGCAATCTGCGATGCTAGACACGTGGAATTATGCGTCGATAACAGTACCTTTCGACGCGTATATCGACGCATATTGCGACGTTTTTGTAGGGACGCGTATTTCGACGATTTTTTCGACGGGGTGCGTCGAAACCTGCGTCGAAGACCCCCTTTTTTGTTGGAGTGACGATTTTCGAAAAAGAAAAGAAGAGGAGAATCAAGGCAGATTCTCCTCATCCAATCGTGTGGAGAGAGAGAGAGAGAGAGAGAGAGAGAGAGAGAGAGCACAGAAAGTGCTTGAACAGCTTCTTGTCAAGGGCGTTATCGCTTGAAGTCAACGGCAAGGCGGCAGGCAAAGTGGAAAGCTGGGCAATCTTTTTTATTAATGCAATGGGCTGCGCTAAAGCAGTTGATGACTAGCGCTGTGCAACTGGTTAGATGATGGGGCGTAAGGTCCTTGCTACCCTCACGCGCAGGTTCGAGTGTTCGCTCTTCTGCCTTTTTATGAGGTGAAGGTAATATGGTGACCTTTCAGATGGAAGGAAGGAAATCATAAATAAAGAATCTATGAAATAAATGAATAAAATAAAGGGAGAGCGAGTAGGTAGTACGTATGAAATTATATCAAAAGGCAATTTTGAGTTTTAAGAAAGAGAGTTGCATGTCATGAAGATTTTTCCAAATTGAGAGGGGCTTCGCCGAGGCCGCGTATCGACACTGCGCCGGGCATGCTCTTTCCAAACTCATCTTCCAGCTGCGCGCTACTATAAAAGGCGACCACTGCACTCCTGCTTCTTTATGCGTAGCAGGGTGCCCACTAGATCAGTTGTAGCTATGGCGAGCGCAGGGAAGCTAGTGCTTAGTCTTCTTCTGCTCCTTGGTCTCTTGACCACCTCCTTTGCCTCTTGCGAGGCTAGTCGTGGTGGCAGGGAGAGGGAGCCCCGTGAGCGTGAGGGAGAGGAAAGGGGAAGACGCCCTCATCGTGGCCGCGAGGAGGAAGAGCGTGGCTATCCTCAAATCGAGCTCGGCCGGCCTCGGGAACAGCTTCAGTCAGAGGGGGGACGACTTCGTGTTTGGAGTGAAGAGATCGATGCCATCCGCAATGCGCATGTGGGCATAGCGGAGCTCGAGCTGGAAGAGAATGGGTTGCTGGTGCCACAGTATTCGGATGCGGACAAGATTGCCTATGTTTTGCAAGGTCCATTTTGACATTACCTTTGTAGTTTGTGATTAATGGTCTTTCTCTTGCTTAGCTCTCGCTGAATGGTAATTGTAATCTGCGGTGCAGGGTCCGGTAAAATGGGTGCTGTCATCCCGGTGCTGAGAGCGAGTATCAGCGAACTTATATTCGGAAAGTGCAGCGGGGGGATGTTGTTGCCCTGCCCAAGGGAACTGTTTACTGGTGGTATAATGACGGCAATGAGCGTCACCGTGTTCTATGCGCAGGCGATACCAGCTACGGAGCCAATCCCGGGCGCTTTCATGTAATCAGCAAACCCCTTGCTAGTGCTATATGAGATCTGGAAAATTGTGAATGAATTATAACATGATTAGTTATTCACTGCTGGTAAAAGTGGAATCAATGTTACTTATAGTAAAAACTGCTGGTAAATGGACTTTTGTATGCAGCAATTTGGACTTGCTGGTAGCAAGCAGGCCAGGTTTGGATCTGTGCTTCATGGATTCAGCAAAGACACTCTCGCCACCGCATGGGGCGTCGACGAACAAACGATCCAGTCTCTCCTTGAGCGCCAAAACGAAGCGGGCATTGTGAAAGCGAAGCAAAAGATCCACTTCCCACAGATACCCGAGCGGCGCAGCAGGAGAGAGGAAGAGGAAGAGAGCAACACCTTCATGGAAACTTCAGGCCCTTCCCACTTTGAGGAGCTCAAGTACAGCATAAGGGATGAGTTTCCGGACCTCTATGTAAAGAATGGTGGTGCTCTCAATAGAGTCAATTGCTATAAGCTGCCCGCTTTGCATCAGATTGGATTTAGTGCAGTGAAGGTGTCCTTGGAGAAGGTAATTAACAGCTTTTAAAAAAATTATGCTTGTTCAATTAATACAAAGTAGGACAGCGATAAATTAGTTAAGGATTGAAGACTGTAATTAATAAAGGATAAGACAGTCTGCTGAATGTTGAATTCTCGCTTCCATCAGAATGCAATGATGGCGCCTTCGTTCGTGCACAATGGGCACGAACTTTTCTACTTCACTCGAGGGAACGGCCGAGTTCAAGTGGCGAGCGGAGACGGGGAGAATGTGTTCGATCAAGAAGTGCGTGAGGGCACTATGCTAGTTATTCCTCAGTTCTTCCCTTCAGTGAAAATTGCAGGAGACCAAGGACTTGAATGGATCAAGCTAGTTACATCATCAAGGTTTCTTTTGAACATAATTGCTCAGCATCATGTCGTCGCACAGTATTGAATGATAATGCAGCGCATTTTAAGTGCATGTAATGCATTTTTGATCTCCTCAATGGTTTTCCTTGGATCTCCTGAATGCTTTTTGCAGCCCTCGCACCACCTTCCTGGCAGGCAAGAACTCGGTCTACCGTGGTATCCCTAAGCAAGTTGCCGCCGCCGCCTTCAATGTCGATGAACAGCAGCTCAGAGAACTTGGCAGGGATGAGGAGGTCTTCTTCCCCCCCTCCAAAAGAGGGCGACGAGGTGACCGGGGCAATGAGAGTGTAGGCAGAAAGGAGAGCGAACAGCAGCAGAAACAACGTGAAGAGGAAGAGCAGAGGAGACTGCGGGAGGAGGAAGAGGAGAGGCGCAGGCGTGAAGAAGAGCGCAGGCATGAAGAGGAACGCAGGAGGGAGGAGGAGCAGAGGCGGAGGCGGAGGCGCGAGGAGGAAGAGAGAAGGAAGCATCGACGTGAGCTGCCAGCTTGGGCTCTGGCTTCTCTTGAGGTGCTATGAAGACTGTAGACAGCAGAAGTAGTGGGGTGTCATGTGTCTAGATAAATAAGAGCTGCAACTGGAGCTTTTATATTACCTTCCGGCCTACTTTTTGCTCGTATGTCATGCTCACGCGCAGCAAAGCCTGAGTTTTGGAATTATATATAATAACAGAATCTATCGACAGTTTTGCAAGCCTGCGTCTCAATTTTCTTTTTTTACCATAAATTTTTGATGCACAGGGCCGCTTTGAGAGAGTTTCTAGCAACACAGGGCCGCTTTGAGCCTCAAGAGCGTACCTAAATAATGCTTTTTCAAGTTTAGTAGAACTTTCTTGTAGAAAATCCATATTTGGCTCCTCGAGTCGGGTTTTCACTCTGTTTCTAGGATGGAAGTTTGTCATGCTCGATATACTATTGGTACCTTCGTCCGCACACTTAATTATAGAACTTGAGAGCTCGAGTATTGTGCCAAATATCGACGGGGCTCTAGTGACTATTGTAGCATCATGATATATAGCCCCACACATTAGCCAAGCTTTATATTGCTTCTTTTATTTATAAAACCTTTTTGCTCCTTCAAGATAAGTTGGTCCATAAGGAGACTGAGTCTTCTAGCTAAGGATACAGAAAAGATTTTGTAGACAGTAGCTAGACAAGTTATAGGTCTAGGTCTCCTTTATCCCCTTTCTTGTGTATCAACTTAGTAACATAAGGTGTTGATATTTGTAGACAAAGCTCCTAGACCCACAGCTTCTTGCTAGACTAGAAGAATATAAGGGGCTAAGAAATCTTGAAACTGGATATATAATGCATTAGGAAGGCCCTAAATTCTTGGTGTTTTGCCAAGCTCCAATTTAATAATAGTTTCTTTATTATCTCATAACAAGATGGGCATGTCCAAGGTTTCAACAGTTTTTGTGGGGAAACTCTTTTTTCCTCTTGATGGGGAAACTCTTTTTTCCTCTTGATAGCAATTTTAACGCTTGCTCCTAAAAGATAAGTTGGTCCTTTAAAAGATTCAGTCTTCTAGCTAAGGATGGAACAAAGATTTTCTAGATAGAAGTTAGACAAGTTATAGGTCTCCAATTTTCTAGGTCCCCTTTATCCCTTTCTTGTGTATCAACTTGATGACACAAGTGTTGATATTTGAAAGCTCCTAGATCAACAACTTCTTGCAAGACTAGAAGAATATAAGGGGCTAAGTTTTAAGAACTGGATATAAAACTCATTATGCAGGCGCTGAAGTCTTGGTGTTTTTCCAAGCTCCAATTTGATAATAGTTTCTTTAATCTCTCCTAACAAGACAGGCATGTTCAAGATTTTAACAATTTGCGGGGAAACTCTTGTTTCCTCTTGAGAGCATTTTTAGCGTTTTCTCCTGAGATAGTGTCATCCCCTTTAGGAGGATTAGAGAAGCTATTAGTAAAAACAAAGTCCCTAGACCTTTTTTTAAATCTTGAACATCTCTTTAGAGTGCCTGTCTATTTTAATAACCCAGAATTCCCTAGTCCAAGCAAGGGCATTGTGGGCTTCTAGGAGCTCTTTCCTTAGAGTTTCTTTGAACATAACCAATTCAGTGGGGGCTTTCCTTAGAGTTTCTTTGAACATAACCAATTCAGTGGGGGGGGGGGGGGGGGGGGCTAGCATTGGATTGAGGTCTTCTAATTGAAGAATCCTTCCTTTTATCATCATCTTTCTTTTGGCTCTAATTTCCCTAGCTCTTTTTCTAACATCCACAAGATAGGATTGTGTTTCCTTCATAGAAATATCCCAAGCTTGGAAAGGAGAATGACCAGTCATAAATTCATGATAAAAAAATGATTCTAACTTTCTCTTTGACAGGTATTATGCCCCCCCCCCCCCCCCCCCCCCCCCACCCCCCCCCCCCCCCCCCTCTCTCTCTCTACATCGTGTGTGTGTGTAGGAAAGAGAGAGAGAGAGAGAGAGAGAGAGAGAGGAGAGAGAGAGAGAGAGAGAGAGAAATGTGTGTGTGTAGGTAATCAAAGAGAGAAGATAGAGAATTAATGTATGCTTAGGAAATTAAAATTAAAGAAAAATAATTAAAGAGAGAAATGAAATGAAATGTTATATTAACGTCTGCGAAAGGCCAAAGTGACCTATGAGACATGAGACAAGAAAGTTACAATGTGATGGATCTGATACAAAGTCAGAGTAAGAAGATGACAAAATAAAATATTATGGAATCCTAAACTCTTGGGTATGGACTAAACGGTTAAACCAGCTAGCTGGGATAGGTAGATCATAGGAGATCCAGCAGCTGTCGCTGGCGGGTCTCATCAATCTCCTCCATGGTCAGTAGTCTGACCGGGCGTTATGCATGTCGAGCCAAAGTGACCTAGCTAGATCCTCTGATGCAGCCTCTGTCGATGTTGTGTAGTCCTCCGCAGTCGTGGACATCTAGATCTCCCTAGCTCAGTCGCTTGTTCGATCAGTAGAGAGAGAGAGAGAGAGAGAGAGGAGAGAGGAGAGGAGAGAGAGAGAGAGAGAGAGAGGACAGAGAGAGGAGAGAGAGAGGGGGGGGTAGGAAAGTGAAGAGCGAGACAGAGAGAGAGATAGGAAAATAAGAAAATAGAGAGAGAAAGAGAGATAGCAAGAGCGAGATCGAGAGAGAGAGAGAGAAAGAGAGATAGCGAGAGTGAGATCGAGAGAGAAAGAGAGATTGAGATCGCTTTCTTGAGCAAGAACCATGCAAGGCTTCTGAATCTTTCTCAAGTTGCTCATCCATCTCCACATTATCTTCTGGCTTGGACATGGAGGCCCGTCCGGTTTACAATCAGGCAGAAAACTTTCATTGGGCTGAGAACTTCCATGGCTTGTGCTTTCATCAAGTGCGGCATTGGAAAGCTTTCTCTGACAGGCTACCTCGGAATGGAGGCAGGTGAGTTCGTAGATAGAGAAGAAACTATGGAACTAAAAGAGGGAAAGGGGTTTTGTCTGCTACATGCATTGCCATGTTACACCTGGGAGTGCACGTATGTGTCTACCCATATAGGATTTGACCAATAAAGACGAGATTTTGACCCGGTGGTCCTGATCTCCGTACACCTCTGGACCGAGGTGTACGGAGATTGGGCAAGACTAGAGATTGCGAGGTAGTTTACATTGTGAGGAGTATATATATATATATATATATATATATATATATATATATATATATATATTTAAAACAACATTCATAATCATTGTAGATGGCAACGTCATCAACTAACATGGAGGAAAAGATTGCATGCTCGTGCACGCTCTGCAAGTATCAAATCCTGCACAAGCATAGGATATGTAATGAGCATGTGCACAAGTACGGAGAGTTTGCTAGAGAAAATCGTCAGAATCTGCGATACGACTCCTACGGAACGGGCATTGATTTCGCGACATAGCACCTACATCTGGGAGAGAGAGAAAAAGGATTATGCATAGGATATGTAATGAGCATGTGCACAAGTACGGAGAGTTTGCTAGAGAAATCGTACAGAATCTGCGATACGACTCCTACGGAACGGGCATTGATTTCCGCGACATAGCACCTACATCTGGGAGAGAGAGAAAAAAGATTATGCGTGAAGGTCTGACCAATATAGACCAATATAGAGCCACGGATGGAAGCAGAAAAGGGCTTACAGACAGAAGATGACGGCATGGAATGGAGGAGATGCTGGATGCCTTCTTCAAGACAAGCGAGGAGAACGCGAACGTAACAGCACCAGAAGCCGTGCGCCTATCTCCTGAAGACATGTTGAGGAAGTTGGCACGTCAACAATCTATGGAAGGCGCCAAAATATCTGTGCTTCGTACTTGTCTTGCATTTTTGAATCTTCAGTCAGTGTATGGGTGGTCAGATGCAAGCGTTACTACTTTGTTTAGGTACGTAATTTACAAAAGAGATTTTCCGATTGCAACGGTGATGTGCTCGGAGAGCTCTTTAATTTAATGTGGCTTAAACAGGTTATTGCGGGAGCAATTCTCCCAGTTGGCAATGAAACCCCTCTAGGCCAGACGCAAAGCAACTTCTGACCTCAGTTGGCTGCACTACAACAAGATTCATGCATGTCCAAATGATTGCATTCTTTTTCGCAATGAATTCGCAGATCGACAGTTTTGCAAGCCTGCGTCTGAATTTTCTTTTTTTACCATAAATTTTTGATGCACAGGGCCGCTTTGAGAGAGTTTCTAGCAAACAGGGCCGCTTTGAGCCTCAAGAGGGTACCTAAATAATGCTTTTTCAAGTTTAGAACTTTCTTGTAGAAAATCCATTTGGCTCCTCGAGTCGGGTTTTCTAGACTATTTCTAGGAGCATATTAAGAGCACCTGCATCGAGTAGTTTGTGGCAATAGAGAAATAGTAGCTTGCTAGCCATGGTGCCGCCAACTAATGCCCTCCCTTGCATTCATATTGCGACCAAAGTAGCAACCTTAAAAGACTCTGGAATGATAGGATGGAAGTTTGTCATGCTCGATTACTATTGGTACCTTCGTCCGCACATTAATTATAGAACTTTGAGAGCTCGAGTATTGTGCCAAATATCGACGGGGCTCTAGTGACTATTGTAGCATCATGATATATAGCCCACACATTAGCCAAGCTTTATATTGCTTCTGTGCGTGTGTGCTTGAGCATGTGTGTGTTGCATTTTGTGTGGGGCAAGTAAACCCTAACCTAAAAATATGGAGGCAGTCACACACATCCATAAAGGAGAACATTCATCATGGGTTATCTTTTTACCAATTTAGACAGGATGGACTCCAAGCATAAACTTAGTCCACACACATCCATAAAGGAGAACATTCATCATGGGTTATCTTTTTACCAAATTAGACAGGATGGACTCCAAGCATAATTTTTTGGAGGGAGTCAACACACATCCATAAAGGGTACGATGGACTCCAAGCATATAAACTTTTGGAGTTTACATAACATCTGGCCATTAGATGGTACCATTGAATGTCAATTCATAATCAATATGGAACTTCTTTAATGAGCAGTTGAAGTCTTTTAGTAGCCTTGATGAGATCATACCCCCTCGCGATGTTTATTATTGTAGATCATCACATTTTAGGCGCACCCACAAATGCCATGCCATAGCCTTGATGAGAATCATACCCCTCGCGATGTTTATTATTGTAGATCATCACGTTTAAGCGCAGACCCACAAATGCCATGCCATAAGAAAATAAATCTTGACATCGTTCCAAGTAAGAATATCCACGTTTCTGCATTTCCCAGTAAGAGCTCTTTCCATGTAAAGGAATTGGATTCTCCCCCAAAGATCTAGTGGAGCGAGGCTAGAGAGCTCTCATTTTTTCGACAGTCAAAAACAGGTGGATTGATTCATTCAACCATGAAGATGCCTGATTTAATACCAGACCTAAGTACGTTACTACCTATCCAGAGGCCTTGGTGAAAGATGAGCTACAGGAGAGTGTTGTGTTTGATAGCAAATAGGAAAGGGCTACACACACTGAAATTTGCATTGCCTTTAGTCCCCCACCTTCAGTTGAGCTTTACTTTTAGAGACTAGTTGACGGTTGGATTAGCTTGAGAAATTGAGAGTAGATTTGCTCACAAGTTTTTGTGAAAGTAAAGGAGCATCGTATGAGGTGATATTTATACGTTTGAATCTTGCAGGCTAGAATATTAGCAATCAAGTTGAAAATGGTTATCAAGACAATTCTTTGAAAAGTGGAGAGTTGTCCCTTATCACATGCTTCCAACATCTAATACCCTTTTTGAAGCAGATATGAGCTCTTCTAGAGATATCAGTCCCATCTGAGCCGAAGTGATGTCCATACCATGAGTAGTCTTCTAAAAGGAATTCTCTAAAACACATAAGGTCCATAGATGGTTTCCATTTGTGTTTCAGAGAAAACATGCATTCCATTAGCTGCAAATGAGGGTAGATCCTACAAGTTTGATTGGAGTAGGTGCAGTAATGAGATCCATCAGGTGTAGCTCTTTCCAAGCTTTATACTCAGGAGGGAGAACTTACTCATATTATTTTTAATCAACAGTGCCCAATAATCAGTAAAGGGTGCAGTTCTTAGAATCCACTGAGCTGCCAATTTGGTTGCTTGAGCCTCCAAGTTGAGTATACCAAGTCCTCCATTACTTTGGGTGAGGAAGAGATGTTATAGGCAATTGGACTCTATTGACAAAGTTGCTGCCTCCCCACAAAAATATTATAGCAAGGCCTATTGCCTTGTTCAAAGGCTCTTTGCAAGTTTCCAACAGGATATAAAAGAAATCAATAGAGTATAATGAACGTTGCATAGATTGCCAACAAAAAAATTTCCTCCTGGATTTCTCAAGAACCCAGTTCCATCTTTGTGGGATCCCCACAAGTCTGAAAATTTTTCTTCATCTTTTGGCAGCCAACTATTAGTAGAATTTCAGGACTATCCTACAGAAACTCTAAAGGCAAGTTTAGTATGGTTGATGAAAGATCCACTGCCTAGAAAAAGTGTTTGCAGACAATCCCAAAGAAGCTGCATTGGATGCTCCTCTCCTTTTTGCAATTGCTTCAAATGCATTGAGTGCAAGCAATTGCAAAAACGAGAGGAGCAAGGGGGCAACCCTATCTGATATTCTCTTTAAACAAATAGAATCTGAGAGCATTCCATTGATAGAAACCTTGGAAAAATCATTACCAAATAATATATGTACAAATTTAATAAATTTTTTTACCAAATCCCATGCAAAAAGAGATTGTAAAATAAGTTTTTGAATCTATCATGTCATAGGCCTTATCAAAATCTGAAAAATTACATAATTATGCATGTTGCATTCCTTCCCAAATGCTAATAATGGAATCAAGAATGAATCTTTTATTTATAAAACCTTTTTGCTCCTTCAAGATAAGTTGGTCCATAAAGAGACTGAGTCTTCTAGCTAAGGATACAGAAAAGATTTTGTAGATAGTTGCTAGACAAGTTATAGGTCTAGGTCTCCTTATCCCCTTTCTTGTGTATCAACTTAGTAACATAAGGTGTTGATATTTGTAGACAAAGCTCCTAGACCCACAGCTTCTTGCTAGAATAGAAGAATATAAGGGGCTAAGAAATCTTGAAACTGGATATATAACGCATTAGGAAGGCCCTAAATTCTTGGTGTTTTGCCAAGCTCCAATTTAATAATAGTTTCTTTATTATCTCATAACAAGATGGGCATGTCCAAGGTTTCAACAGTTTTTGTGGGGAAACTCTTTTTTCCTCTTGATAGCAATTTTAATGCTTGCTCCTAAAAGATAAGTTGGTCCTTTAAAAGACTCAGTCTTCTAGCTAAGGATAGAGCAAAGATTTTGTAGATAGAAGTTAGACAAGTTATAGGTCTCCAATTTTCTAGGTCCCTTTTATCCCTTTTCTTGTGTATCAACTTGATGACACAAGTGTTGATATTTGAGACAAAGCTCCTAGATCAACAACTTCTTGCCAGACTAGAAGAATATAGGGGCTAAGTTTCAAGAACTGGATATAAAACTCATTACGCAGGCGCTGAAGTCTTGGTGTTTTTCAAGCTCCAATTTGATAATAGTTTCTTTAATCTCTCCTAACAAGACGGGCATGTTCAAGATTTTAACAATTTGCGGGGAAACTCTTGTTTCCTCTTGAGAGCATTTTTAGCGTTTTCTCCTGAGATAGTGTCATCCCCTTTAGGGGGATTAGAGAAGCTATTAGTAAAAACAAAGTCCCTAGATTCCTTTTTTTAAATCTTGAACATCTCTTTAGAGTGCTTGTCTATTTTAATAACCCAGAATTCCCTAGTCCAAGCAAGGGCATTGCGGGCTTCTAGGAGCTCTTTCCTTAGAGTTTCTTTGAACATAACCAATTCAGTGTGGGGGGGGGGGGGGGGGGGGGGGGCTAGCATTGGATTGAGGTCTTCTAATTGAAGAATCCTTCCTTTTATCATCATCTTTGTTTTGGCTCTAATTTCCCTAGCTCTTTTTCTAATATCAACAAGATAGGCTTGTGTTTCCTTCATAGAAATATCCCAAGCTTGGAAAGGAGAATGACCAGTTAAAATAAAAAATGATTCTAACTTTCTCTTTGACATGTATTATGGCCCCCCCCCACCCCCCCCCCCCCCCATAAACCCCCCCCCCTCTCTCTCTCTCTCTCTACATCGTGTGTGTGTGTGTAGGAAAGAGAGAGAGAGAGGTGCGCGCGCGGTGTGTGTGTGTCTAGGAGAGAGAGAGAGGAGAGAGAGAGAGAGAGAGGTGTGTGTGTGTAGGAAAGAGAGAGAGAGAGAGAGAAATGTGCATGTGTAGGTAACAAAAGAGAGAAGATAGAGAATTAATGTATGCTTAGGAAATTAAAATTAAAGAAAAATAATTAAAGAGAGAAATGAAATGGAGAGAAATGAAATGAAATGTTATATTAACGTCTGCGAAAGGCCAAAGTGACCTATGAGATATGAGACAAGAAAGTTACAATGTGATGGATCTGATACAAAGTCAAAGTAAGAAGATGACAAAATAAAATATTATGGAATCCTAAACTGTTGGGTATGGACTAAACGGTTAAACCAGCTAGCTGTGATAGGTAGATCATAGGAGATCCAGCAGCTGTCGCTGGCGGGTCTCATAAATCTCCTCCATGGTCAATAGTCTGACCGGGCGTTATGCATGTCGAGCCAAAGTGACCTATCTAGATCCTCTGATGCAGCCTCTGTCGATGTTGTGTAGTCCTCCGCACTCGTGGACGTCTAGATCTCCCTAGCTTAGTCGCTCGTTCGATCAGTAGAGAGAGAGAGAGAGAGAGAGAGAGAGAGAGAGAGAGAGAGAGAGAGAGGTAAGTAGAGAGAGAGAGAGATAGGAAAGAGAGAGATAGAGAAAGAGAGGTATATATATATATATATAGAGAGAGAGAGAGAGAGAGAGAGAGAGGAGAGAGAGGGAGAAGAGAGAGAGAGAGAGAGAGAGAGAGAGAGAGAGAGAGAGGTAGGGAAGTGAAGAGCGAGACAGAGAGAGAGATAGGAAAATAAGAAAATAGAGAGAGAAAGAGAGATAGCGAGAGTGAGATCGAGAGAGAGAGAGAGAGAAGAGAGAGAGATAGCGAGAGTGATATCGAGAGAGAAGAGAGATCGAGATCGCTTTTTGAGCAAGAACCATGCAAGGCTTCTGAATCTTTCTCAAGTTGCTCATCCATCTCCACATTATCTTCTGGCTTGGACATGGAGACCCCGTCGGTTTACAATCAGGTAGAAAAACTTTCATTGGGCTGAGAACTTCCATGGCTTGTGCTTTCATCAAGTGTGGCATTGGAAAGCTTTCTCTGACAGGCTACCTCAGAATGGAGGCAGGTGAGTTCATAGATAGAGAAGAAACTATGGAACTAAAAGAGGGAAAGGGGTTTTGTCTACTACATGCATTGCCATGTACACCTGGGAGTGCACGTATGTGTCTACCCATATAGGATTTGACCAATAAAGACGAGATTTTGACCGGTGGTCCTGATCTCCGTACACCTCTGGACCGAGGTGTACGAAGATTGGGCAAGACTAGAGATTGCGAGGTAGTTTACATTGTGAGGAGTATATATATATATATATATTAAAAACAACATTCATAATCATTGTAGATGGCAACGTCATCAACTAACATGGAGAAAAATATTGCATGCTCGTGCACGCTCTGCAAGTATCAAATCCTGCGCAAGCGTAGGATATGTAATGAGCATGTGCACAAGTACGGAGAGTTTGGTAGAGAAACCGTATAGAATCTGCGATACGACTCCTACGGAACGGGCATTGATTTCCGCGACATAGCACCTACATCTGGAGAGAGAGAGAAAAAAGATTATGCATGAAGTTCCAACCAATATAGACCATATATAGAGCCACGGATGGAGCAGAAAAGGGCTTACAGACAGAAGACGACGGCATGGAGGAGATGCTGGATGCCTTCTTCCACACAAGCGAGGAGAACGCGAACGAAACAGCACCAGAAGCGTGCGCCTATCTCCTGAAGACATGTTGAGAAAGTTGGCACGTCAACCAATCTATGAAGGCGCCAAAATATCTGTGCTTCGTACTTGTCTGGCATTTTTGAATCTTCAGTCAATGTACGGGTGGTCAGATGCAAGCGTCACTGCTTTGTTTAGGTACGTAATTTACAAAAGAGATTTTCCGATTGCAACGGTGATGTGATCGGAGAGCTTTTTAATTTAATGTGGCTTAAACAGGTTTTGCGGGAGCAACTTCTCCCGGATGGCAATGAAATGCCCCCCTCTAGGCCAGACGCAAAGCAACTTCTGACCTCAGTTGGTTGCACTACAACAAGATTCATGCATGTTTCTTTTTCGCAATGAATTCGCATATTTTCTATTGTGTCCTAAGTGCGGAGCAATGCGCTACAAACAAGATGCAGTTGGCGAGACAGTGACAGCTAAAGTTGCTGCGGCATTTCCCTATTATTCCTAGGATAAAAAGCATGTTTCGTTGTGGTTCCATTGCAAAGTTGATGCGGTGGCATTCTATGAATAGATCCACTGACGCAACATTTAGGGTGGCCCGCTGATTCGAAGGCTTGGAGGCACATTGAAGATACCTGGCCACATTTTAAGAGTGAACCACGCAATTTTGCGTTTGGGCATGGCAATGGATGGAGTCAATCCATTTGGCTTGAGAAGAGCTTGTCATGGGAGCACTTGCCTGTGTGCCTTATCAATTACAACCTCCCGCCGTGGCTTGCTATCAAGAAGGGTCATTTGATTTTAAGCTTGATTGTACCTGGTAAGTTCAAGGCAAAAAAACATGGATGTTTATCTAGCTCCACTAGTTGACGAGCTCCAGGAGTTATGGCATGGGATCGACATAGCAGATGCGGTTGAACCAGTAGGACAACAGCATGCATGGACCATGATTTTAAGCTTGATTGTAACCTGTAAGTTCAAGGCAAAATACATGGATGTTTATCTAGCTCCCTAGTTGACGAGCTCCAGGAGTTATGGCTTGGGATCGACATAGCAGATGCGGTTGAACCAGTAGGACAACAGCATGCAAGGATCCACGGACTTCTATGTGGACTATGCATGATTGGCCAGGTACGGAGAAGCTTCTGGTAATGGTTATTGATTTACAAATTCTCGCTATTCGCAAGCCCTTTGCCTTGCCTGATTCATGCTTGATATATGCAGGACTAACAACTTCGGGATACAATGCATGTCCATTTTGCGGGCAGTCTTGATGGGAGCAACATGAGGGCATCCTATTCCAGGAATGAAACGTTTGTCCATTCTCCATAACGTTGCCGTATTGGGTGATCTACTAATTAACCATTGCTGGATCCAATGCATATTTCAAGAATGTGGGAGAGCTCCTCTGGAAGACAATCATGGGAATGAAAGAAAAGCGAGCTTCACGAGATGATTTGCAGTCGGTTGGAAGATGCCAGAGTTTGTGGCCTTTCACCAATGCAGCTGGTCAAACAAAAACTTCCAAGAGCGCCATGGGTATTGCTAAAAAACGAAGAGCGACAAGTGAAAAGGGGATTTTAGAGTTCAGGACGCCAACAAGATATATGGCGATGTCTGAAGACACCATTCACCCTGACGATCATCTCTCAGGGTTGAAATCACACGAATGGCATAAGTTCTTGCAATTCATTCTTCCAATTGCGATCAAGGGTGTTTAACGGAGAAGTGCGGACCTGCATATACAAAGCATGAATCAGGCCAAGGCAGTGATTACTTCTGGTCGCAATGCAACGGTATGCAGAGATGGAAACAAGCTTGTGCAAATAGATTCTAAAAGACTTGGACAGATGCGAGCGACACATTTGCTCTCCCCGAACATTGTGCAAGTAGTCTTTGTACCGAACCCTCGAGAGCGACAATGGTGGTTTTTGTTCAGGTTGCTTCAAGAAATAAACAAGTATTTGAAGGGCAAGATCTCCTGGAGGAAAGTCAGTTAGACGACGTCCATACTACTGTGACATTAAATGAGATGGACGAAAGGTAATGGCAGAGGAAGCTGATAGATATACGAAGATAACGCAGACGAGCCAGAATTGACACTTGTAGATGAAGATGCAATGGATGAAGAAAATATGCCAGAACGAGTGGGGCAGAGTTATCACTACAAAAGGCTCTTCATATTAACGACGCTCACACAGCGACGCTCAAAAAAAATTTTCCCGGCGTCTCTATGAGCGTCGCAAATTTATTTGTAAATTTGCGACGCTTATAGCGACGCTCATAGCGACGCCAGCTGGGTAAAAAAAATAACCGAGCGCGCCCAAAAACTCAGATCTCAGATCTGAGTTTTTCGGCGCCCTCAAGCAAAGAGCAGGGAACACTCTCCCTCACTCTCTCTCTCTCTCTCTCTCTCTCTCTCTCTCTTCTTCTCCACACACACACACACACACACACACACACACACACACACACACACACACACACACACACACGAGGAGAGGAAGGAGAGCCAGGTATGCTCCTTCCCTCTCCTCATTCTCATGTTCCCTTCCCCTCTTTCTCTCTCCCTCTCTCTCTCTCTCACACACACACATACACACACACATAGTGTTTTTGAGAGAGAGAGAGAGAGAGAAGAGAGAGAGAGAGAGAGAGAGAGTACAAACCAAAACAAAAACGCACACACAAACATAACAAAGAATGCACACACACATTGAGAGAGAAAAAGAGAGAGAGAGCATGCATAAACAAAAAACGCACGCATTGAAGAGAAAAGAGAGAGAGAACATGCATAAACCAAAAAACGCACACATTGAGAGAGGAAAAGAAAAGAAAACATGCATACGATCCAAAAAAACGCACACACATTGAGAGAGAAAGAAAGAGAAACTAAGGAGCGTCGTAGGAAACTAATTAAATTAAAAGACCTAAAGATCTAGCCGACGAGGAGTTGAACTGAAGACCTATTATTCAAGAGGGAAATGGCATAATCAAATCTATCATACTTGGCATGGGTGATAGAATTATACCATTATCTCTTTTTATGGCACACACATCCACACACACGCACACACACAGGAAGAAGAGAGTTATAACGTCGTAGGAAACTATCTTAAAAGACGTTAAAGATTAGGTTATATGTAGACTTACATTAAATTAGATTTAGGTTTATTTTTAACTAGATTTACGTTTATTTAAGCTAGATTTAGATTTACGTTATATTAGATTAGATGCGGGGCTGCGATGCCTTCACTCATGGAATATAGGGGGCTCACCGTCGATCCAAAAGTACTGGTGAAATGTCTTCAGAAGATAGGAAGAACGTGGATCTTCAGGGCGACAAGAGTCACTACATCCCCGACACAATGACCATCTAAACAACCTCTAGTCATTAGACTTACGTTAAATTAGATTTAGCTTTATTTTTAGTTAGATTTACGTTTATTTAGATTTACGCTTATTTACGTTAGATCGAGTCCACGCAAGAAATTACTTACGTTTAGGGTTTAGAGTTAGACGAACAGTGAAAGATCTACTGTGAAAAGATGTTAAGATGAAGTGAAACGCTACAGCTAGAGAAGAGGCAAAGGATTTTGTCCACTACATGCAGTATCATGTAGACGTGGGTGTGTAGATTTCTTGTACCCACAAATATAGGTATTGACCAATAAAGACGAGATTATAACCCGTGGTTCTGATCTCCGTGCACCTCTAGACCGAGGTGTGCGGGGATTGGACATGACTAGAGAATGTGAGGTAAGAGAGAGAGAGAGAGAGAGAGAGAGAGAGAGAGAGAGAGAGAGAGAGAGAGAGAGAGAGAGAGAGAGAGAGAGAGAGATAAGACGAAGAATGCCAATAGAATATTAAATTTGTTGTCCAGGTTATAAGTTTTTTATCCTCATTATGAGTAGCGACGAGGATGTGGGAGTGTCCAACCGAAACACCTATCTCTCAACGAGGGTCTTATGTCCTTGTAATCAATGCAAGCATGCTGTGCGACGGACAAGACGTGTTTCTTTGCAGCACGTTCGCGAATTTGGCGAGTTCGATCCATCTATTATAGATCGAGTTGTTGCCAATTATAACTCGTCGGACTCTGACGCTGGCCAACAAGCAGCAATCTTGCAACCCAATAGACGTATTCGCAGGCGCTTTGGTCAAGCAGCATATGTGAGGCCACAAGATGTACCCTCTGACATCTCGGGGGATGATCATGCAGAGCACATTCCCAACGAGGCAATGTTTGAGCCCGAGATTGATGAAATGATCGAGAAGATCATGGATTCAGAAAGGCTTATCTATGATGATATGAAAAGTGAAGCCGATACGTCATTGTATAATGAAGCACGTATGTCTAGATTGAAAGCACTCCTGGTTCTTCTCAACATGCAGGCAAAGTTTGGATGGAGTGACACTAGCGTCACAGCGCTTTTCAGGTGATCTATTACAATTAGTTTACTTTAATAGAACTCTAAATGTATAATGATCTGATAGATTTTTACACGACTGTATCATATTTTTATGTTGTGTAGATTGCTGAAAGAGCACATTCTACCAGCTGACAATGTGATGCCAGATTCCCGAGATGAAGCAAGAAAGATTTTGCGAAACTTGGGGATGGATTACAATTCTATCCACGCTTGTCCTAATGACTGCATTCTTTTCAGAGGGAATACACAGACATGGAGAAGTGTCCGAAATGTGATTCCGAAAGATATCGAGTAGATCTCCACGGGACAAAAATTCCACAAAAGGTTTTGCGACATTTTCCTTTGCTTTCTCGCATCAAGCATTTCTTCGAATGTAAGTCCATGGCCGCCCTAGCATCATGGCATGAGGAGAATAAATCTTCGGATGGTGTGCTACGAATTCCTGCAGATTGCGCAGCCTGGAAACATATAGATGGAACATGGTCGGATTTTGCCAGGGAAGCTCGAAATTTGCGCTTAGGCCTGGCTATGGATGGCGTAAATCCATTTGGTCAAAGATCAACATCTTACAGTGTATGGCCCGTTGTCATCGTCAACTACAACATTCCCCCGTGGTTGACTACGAAGAAGGGGCACCTATGGCTAAGCTTGATTGTGCCAGGGCGATATAAAGTGGGGAATATGGATTGTATCTTCGTCCACTATTGGAAGAGCTACAACAATTGTGGATTGGCATAGAGGTGGGATATGAGCCGACACACAGGACGACGGAATGCTTTGATCAGAGGTATTCTAATGTGGACCATGCATGACTATCCCGGGCTAACAGAATGCTCAGGTGATCTATTGACACTCCTCACTCAGACACTGTAAATCTTGTTTTTTCCCCATAGTTGATCTATTATCATGTGTATACATGCAGGGATTCAAACAAGCGGATACAGAGCATGTGTCACATGTGGACCTAGACTGAATGCACGTAGGGCACCCTCACTGAAGAAGCAAATCTACGAAGGTCATCAAGCGTATCTTCCGGAGAATCATGTGTTACGCGACGGCATTTTGGGAAGAGAGCCACCAAGGATGTCTGCACAAGCATGGTTAGAGCAGAAGGAGATGTGCGATGACGGATTGCCTCCAGGGATGAAGAGACTATCTCTATGGTACGAGTTACCATACTGGCCCCGACTCGTGATCAATCACTTGCTCGATCCAATGCACATATTCAAGAATGTGGTAATCTACTATGGGACCATTTGACCGGCAAGAAAGATACTTTGGGAGCCAGAGTTGACCTTAGAAATGTGGATCGTATGGAGCAATATTGGCTGCAAACAGCGTCTGATGGATCGATAAAACTTCCTAAAGCACCATGGATTTTCACAGGAGCCCAAGAACGCAAAGTAAAAGAGGCCATTCGATCTTTGCGGACCCCCACTGGCGTAATGCACTCGCTCCGAACGTGTTTTACTAAAGAAGGAAAGCTTACCGGTTTGAAGTCACACGATTGGCATAAAATGTGTCAGGTACGTTCATAGTGGACTTTAATATCATTGCATAAAATGTGGACTTTAATATCATTGCTGCACATACTTTACAGTTTATTTTACCGGTTGCCATTGAGGGATGTTTGTCTCTCGACATCCGTAACACAATCTACAAACTTGCAAAGCTGGTGCAATGGATCTCACAAAAGAGATCGACGTAGACTCCATACCATTCGCCAAACTAAATGCTGCGGAGCTTGTGTGCATGTTTGAGAAACATTTTCCTACTACAATACTAACCATTCAGGTGCATCTTCTTGTTCACATAGTTGATGAGGTGGAAATAGCTGGCACAGTTCATTCCAGATGGATGTTCTTCTTAGAGCATTTCATGAAAACGCTTAAGGGATATGTGCGTCAAAAGGCACGTCCGGAGGGTAGCATGGCAGAAGGTTGGTTGGTATCAGAGTCCCTAGTGTACATTGGAGAGTGGCTAGACGGATTTGATAAATCCCAGGACACGCTATGGCGAACCATAGATGATGAGCGCATATCTGGGATTGTCATGTGCAATCTCGGTGTTGAGAAGAAGATGACGGAAGATCTAGAGGCTAAAATCAACCGATTTTGCATGCTTCACAATCCAGTGATGCAAAAGTGGATTTCACAGTATGAGGATGCAAAGCAAGAGCGACAAAGGGCACGAATCGAGTGGAGACGGGAAGACGACCACCGATGCACTATCCAGCGGTTCTGGAGAGCCTACCAACCTTCATGAGCTTAAGATGGTTGCACAACCAATTGAAAAGCGCACAACAATGCGGTGACGAAGTGACTGAAGAAGAGTGGGAGTACTCTCGGGGTTGCGCGACCAAGGTAAGTTTGCAATGTACGACTAGCAAGTGACTTTATTTATAAACGTTTGAACGGCCACTCATAATCTTTGTTCGTTGTAGTATAAGTCATACACAGCAGCATGGTGTAAAGGTCGACATTTTAGGGTGGAACGAATCGACAAAAAGCGTTTTACTCAAGATTGTGGAATCATGGCAAAATTTGAACAGTCTAGTCGACGACGTTCCTATGATGCAGATCCCGTGGTGGCGGAACTCACTTACTTCGGCACGCTGCAAGAGATTTTGAGGATCGATTACAGAGGATTTTTTGTCGACTTGTTCGATGTGCAATGGTTCAAGATAATCATGGAGGGTCGAAACGCTACTGTGCGTAGAGGAGAGTTTGGTTTTCTTGAGGTGGATTCTACTAAGAAATGGACTGACCTAAGAGACACTTTCGTACTACCCGAGCATTGTGAACAAGTAAGTATATAAATAGTTAACATCCCCCTTTTACAAGTTATGTGCTTGAAAGCTCTCATGTAAGTTATGTGGCTCTGGCAGGTAGTATTTCATCCTACAAAGTCTACATCAAACTGGTGGTACGTCATAGAGGTAGCCCCTCGTAGTGCAAGGACGTATGAAGGCTACCATGTACCATCACAACGACATCAATGGAGGAGATCAGAGAAGATGCTCAATCAGAAGCCGCTGCGGTGGTGCCAGACGAGCATCAAGATGCTACTACTCTATATGGGGTGCATGCAGAGGAGCTACAAAATGAAACAGAGGATATGTGTTTAAACGGAGAGCTCTATATAGATATAGGAAGTTATGCTGAGTTATGCGAGGATGAGAGAGAGATCTCTTAAAGCCACAAATATTGTATTTGAACAATTTTGCTCCGTGCTGTAAAAGCTCTGGCTCTCTAAGTAGCTTCCATGGTGTATAACGCTCTTTTCTACTCGCGCTCACATCTTTTGATTGAAAATTCTGAGTTTTCGACTTGCCTCTTTTATCACTCGATTCATTGCGTCATTGTATTTATATGCGTCATTACGTCATTGTATTTAATGGTCTTTGCGTCATTGTCTACTCTATTCATTCAATATTAAGTTTAAATATTCGTGTGTTTAATGCAGGTATGGATGATGAGGAGTTTCTTTCTTCTTTGTCACCGCAGCAGAGACAGTGGTACGTGGAGCGTCATCGCTCTGGCGCATCATCGCACGTTCCTACACCATCCGCATCTCCCTCTCTTTCGGAGCATTCGGCACGCTCTGAAGCTTCGGCGTCGACGAGACGAGCGTCACACTCGTCTAGACACCGGCGCTCTAGTGGTGGCGGTGGCGGTTGTTGTGGGGATTCCGCCACCGATGCCTCCACACCGCCTCGTGTTCGACGAGGCTCTTTACCCTCCCCTTCTTTGCCCGCCCCCACACCAGCCACAACATCGCCATCTACGCCAGGTTTTGCACGGCTGACTGTTCCTAGAAGCTACACACCTCTACCTACTCCGCCGGGAGCCACCCCACTCGACACTCCTCGCTTCGGCGCCCAGACGCCGGTGGAGACACCTGACGTCCGTACCCCCATCGACACGCCGCTAGAGACCCCTGCCGGGACACCCAGGTTCACGCGTCACCGGCCAGAGGCTTGCCTTACTCCGTCGACATCAGCGGCGGCATCATCATGGATGATGACGGCAAGAAGGTGATCTCGCGCATGCGTGGTCTTTGCTCTCAGCTGTTTAGACACTATATACTAAACAAATGGAGTGAAGTACCAAGTGATTTAAAAAACAGAGTCATCAGCATACTTCATGATGAGTTTCCCGTTCCAACACGGGATCAGCGCTTCAATGAAGACCTGATGAAGATTCGAATGCGCGAATACTGCAAACACAAGTGTTCCGAAGTGCAAAAAGCAATCAAGAATGGTGGAATAGGCCAGATTGGCTGGCCAAAGAAGATTGGAAGAATGCGAAGAAAGCAGCGCGCGAGAATCCCGACAAGTGGAAGCAACAAAAGGATGCAGCCAGAGCGCGAGTAGAGGCAGGGAGCTCGCACCACTTGGGGAGCGGTGGATGGGCATCATTTGAGGCCGATTTTGTAAGTCTTTTCACATTGCTCTTTATGCATGTTCGATAGTTTAGGGTTTATGAGTTTTTTAGTTCTAACATAATGAAATCTTTGTATGTTTTGACAGTGGTCGATGACAGGACGTGATCCCACACCGTACGAGCGCGAGTACGCAGGCAGGAAGGGCTTAAACGCCCTGATGGACATTCTCAGTTCTCGCGGCGGCATGGTTAGTATTAGGGTTTACTCTTTTTTATTTTTTGTATTGTTTTATAAATGTCGTTATATGTTTATATTTACTGAAAACTGTCTTATTGTCTTTTTTTGCAGAATCCGACAGATACGCCGCTTGGACGCGATGAGACGTCTGATTAGACGACGTCAGTTTAGCCGTAGCTAGATAGCATTAGTTTAGGGTTTCTCGTAGCTTATGTATCATGAGACGGATTTTATACGTCTTTTTGAACCATGTATATTATTACATTTGTCACCGCAATTCCTTTTGCCAATCAATTCTTTATGCCTATGATGTTGTACAATTGTCATTATTACATTTGCCAATCAATTCAGTTTGCCTATGATGTGTACAATTGTCAATTTTGCAAACAATGCGTCTTGTGGGTGACTATTTTGGGTCTATTATCTACTTTTGCACTTTTTTTAAAAACTGAATCAAGTACAATATGGTTGATGGGTGGCAGGGCATTCAATGCCCTGCCACCAAAAAAATATTCTCTCAGGCGTCGCTATAAGCGTCGCTATTTATGGCTCTGTAGCGTCGCTATATGCGTCGCTATACTCTTCTGTGAGAGCGTCGCTATAGGCATCGCTATGAGCGTCGCTATATAGCGACGCCTATAGCGACGCTCTCGTAGCGGCGCTGTTAGCGACGGTTTTAGCGACGCCGGGGGTTATAAAAACCTAGTGTATTTCTGTCGCTAACAGCGTCACAAGAGCACACAACCTCTTGTAGTGTATGTTTGCAATTAGAGATAGACGATGATACGGTGCAAGATCTTATCGATGATGCCTCACTCGTCGAGGCCTAGGCCTGTAAGTGTTTGTGTGAAGACTTTGATTTAAAATTAAGCTTAAAGTTAATTTAAACAACTGTGTTTTGACGCTTTATTTTAGTTTCTTTGTGCAGGACTTTAGTATGGAAGACGAGATTCCAGATCCCGCTTCCATGAGTGCAGATGCATTCATGGGCTTCGTTACACGGATGACGCCTACTCAGATGGCAGAGGCTTCTCAATACTGGGTAGCCAGAGGCACGGGTACCCTAGGGGTGGGGCAGAGGCGGAGATGTCCTCATCTCCGCAGCACAGGCGCACTCACCGATCTCGACGATCGTCAGGTGGAGGTGGTGGTTGCTGTGGAGGAGGGTCCACAGATGCTTCGACCCCTCCTCGCTCACGACCCCCGTCTTACCCAGGAACACCTCTCGACACACCTCTTGGCACACCTCGGACACCTTGGGGGGCACACGATCCTAGTGCCTCCAAGCTCTATACTGTACGGGGAGATGGTTCTATTGACATGGATAGAGTCGGGACTGAGATGCGACAGTGGATTCGCCAGCTCGTGGAGTTGCAGTTTTCGACCAGCATTATGACGTCTTGGGATCAGCAAGACAAGGAAAAAGTCACTTACATAGTGGAGACCATCCTGAGAGAGTACTAGCCTGCTCCTGGTTCTTCCGTTGTTTTGGCGCGGTGGATCAAGGGTGTTGCACGGGACACCATCAAACGTCGACGAGATGCAGCTCGGAAGGCTTTCAAAACCGGCTCTCCGAAGCCTTCGGGCATCCCACACGAGACGTGGCTGCAGATCATGGAGGATGAGCGGACAGCGGCCACGCAGTTCAGACAGCAGCGTGAGGCCCCGCAGGTACGACAGATGACTAGGGAGACATCTCATCTTCGTTGGGGGCAACACGCCGCACTTCTCCGCACTTGATTCCGACCACCGGTGCACGCGTAGTGTCAAGATGAAGCTCACTCTCTCTCGTACACAGTACGCTCACTCACAGACTTTAAACTTTTTCAAATGACAAAAGTTTTTCATTAAGGTCAAAAAGTGGTATAAATACCTTACAATTCTCAAACCCTAGTATTCCATTTTAACCATCTACTCAATCTAAATATCAAAACTGGGACACAATCTGGAAACTTCTGTAAGCCCCAATATTTACAAAGGTGAAATGTCGAGTTTTCTCAGTAAATGAATAGTTACAAAAAATAATAATCTGTCGAGCAGTCATTTTCCGTAGGGTGTGTCCAGCTTCTAGCAGTAAATATATTGATGTAGTTGTACATGCAATATAATCCAGCCCACTGTTTTCAGCGAATGTGATGTACTACTTTCCAGCACTTGTGGAGTAGGATGTAGTTGACCTTTGGGCTTTAGCTATTTGTATAATTTGTAAGAGATCAAATTTGCTTGAGCTCCAGAATCAAGCAATTCCGTCGATTCAACTTGATTGCTACCCACTTTGACTGCAATTATTGGCTCCACTGTGTCTTCATCAAAATTCGTTAGTCGAATAGCATTTATTCGAAACGGTGATCCACATTGTTGTTGTTGTCGTAGAAGCCTTCTTTTTGCAATTTTTTCTTTTGCTTCTGCTTGGGCTTCTTCTCCTACCCTCTGTTTCTCCTTCATCGGTTGTTTTTCTTGATGGATTTATTGAAGCATATCCTGTGTTAGTGGTAGATGATATTTTTTTAATCGACACCCACTAATCCAATTTGGTCTTTCTTCACCTGCTAATGTAGCAAGCTTGACAGCTCCACTTTGTGATAGGTCGCTAATCACAAAGGGTCCCATCCCTCGCTGTTTAAGTTTCTTGGCATGTTGCTTCAAGGTATAAACAAGTACATAATCACCTGTTTTCAACTCTTTCGTGCGCACATGCTTGTCAAAAAACTATTTTTGTCTTCTCTTTTTAGCATAGATTGAAGCTACAGCTCTCAATCGAAGCTCATCTAGCTTTTCAAGATCATCTATTCTTGAAGAGAGCTCATGCCCTGTCCATTCTAATTAGGTTTTCGCTACTCGTAGAGTTGGAATTAAGAACTCTATGGGTAATATAGCATTTAGACCAAACACCATGTTGTACGGTGTTGTTCCTATTGATGTTTTGTAAGCTACCCTGTATGCCCATAGTGTTGAGTGTAACTGCTAATCCCAGTCTATCCTTGACTCTGATACAATTTTAGTCAGAACAGTGCATAGTGTTATTTTTGTGGGCTTAGCTTGTCCATTTGCCTGTGGATGATATGGAGCAGATTTTCTATGTATAACCATGAATTCCTCTAGTAGATATTCAATGACTTCATTAACAAAAGGTGTTCCTCGATCACTGACAATTTCTATTGGTAACTCGTATTGTACAAAGACATTCTCATACAAAAATTGTGCAGTGGTTCTTGAGTTTGCTTTTTGTGTTGCCTTGGCTTCTGCCCATGTTGTGAGATATTTCGGAGCCACAATGATATGTAGGGGGTGAAATAGGCCCCACAAAATCAATGCCCCATTTTGCAAATGCCCTTGCTCCCATCATTGTCGGTAGTGGCATCTCATCCCTCTCTATTGGCACCTTGGTGCACTGATATGCGTCACAACTCTTTTCAAACTCCTCAGCATCCATATGCAATGTAGGCCACCATATTCCTATGGTTAAAGCAATTTTTGCCGTCCACCTGAAAAATGGCCTCCACTTATTCCTCCATGTGCGTGTTCTAGAATCAGTAGGTATTCACTTTCACTTGCACAGATTCTAAGTTAATTTTCCTTTCCTCGCTTATAGAGTTGATTCCCAATTAAATTAAAGTCATGAGCCTCTAGCTCTATAGCCCTTTTTCGCGCTTTTGTGATGTTTTCAAAAAATGTCCTCGTTGTTAAGAAATCAATGATATATTGACTCCATGCAAGTACAATGTTTACCTGAAACAATGTCGCGTGATCCACCGGTCGTTTGGCACTACATATAGTACAATTTTTAACATCAGCATGTGTGTTAGCATACATAGTTGGCTAATAAACTCCTAATTGTTTCAGTCGTTGGTGTGTTTTCATTGTTGAACAATGAAATTCACCATCCTGGACGTGTGCTTCTTCAAGATAACACTCGAATTCCTCCGGATTTATACATAATCGTAGAATTTGGTCCGAACCTAGATGACACAGTCGTTCTGCAGTTAACTGGAAGTTTTTTGTTTGTCGAATTGTTTGTTGTTTGGATCTGTCTTCCTTGTTATCAAATCTACCTCCAAAGAAAAGAATACTAACAATTTCTTCAGACCATTTGGGTAGCATTTCAATATTGAAAAGATAAGCATCAGGTATGTCATCATCTACTCCTTCAGGACCTTCCCCATTTTGCAGCCTTGAAAGATGATCCTCCCATAGATGAGTTTTACCCTTTTTGACTACCACTGTGAAGTCAAATTCTAGCAATATAATAAACCAGCGTACAATTCTCCCAGTATTGCATGGTTTATCTATTAGGTATAAAAGAGCTTGATGATCTGTGAAGAACACTAATTTGCAAATAATGCCGAAATTTCTTTACATCATAAATCATTCCTAACCCCTCTCCTTGAGTAGTTGTGTAGTTCTTTTCTGCACTATTTAACTGTCGGCTTGCATAACAAACTGGGAAATCCATTGTTGCGTCTCCACGTTGAGCCAGAATACTACCAATTGCATATGCAGATGCATCAATGTGAACATGGAATATTTCTTTTTCCAATCTGGTGCTTTAAGTATAGGTGTTGATACAAGGTTTTCACACTCCTCAGTCCAGTCAAAACTGACTAACAAACGATACAGAGGTTGTGCAATGACTGCATACATATATATGAATCTTCGATAATATCCGTAGTGTCCCATGAAGGATTGTACTTGTTTGGCATTAGTAGGCTTGGGTAAGTCTACTATGACTTTGGTTTTGTCTAGGTCAGTGGTTATGCCATTTCTTGAGAAAATATATCCTAAGATGAGGCCTTGCGAACCATAAAAATGCACTTTTCGGGTTGAGACAGATTCGATATGTTTTGCACTTTTCAAATACCTTTTGTAAATGGTCAATATGTTCTTCTCGTAGAAGAGAGTGGACACAGAGATCATCCGTATATATTTCTAAGAATATTCTCAGGTATTCTTTGAATGCATGAGTCATTAACCTTTGGAAGGTAGCTGGGGCATTGGTTAAGCCAAAAGGCATAACTCTATACGCATATATTCCCCATTCTATGGCAAACGCTGTTTTGTGTTGATCCTCTATTGCAATTTCCAGTTGGTTATACCCTGAATACCCATCTAGAAAGGAATAAGCCCATTTTCGAGCCACCCTCTCAAGTACATGTTCTATGATCGACAAGGGATAATTATCCCTTATTGTGGCTGCATTTACTTTTTTGAGGTTCACACATACTCAGAGCTTTCCGTTTTTTTTGGGGACAACCACACTGGGTGACACCCAATATGTATGTTCTATTTCATAGATGAATTCAACATCCATCAGCTTGTCAATCTCCTCTTTGATTCGTTTAGCAAATGTGTCATTATATGTGTAAGGACTTTGTTTGCTAGGTTTGGCATCTGATTTCAACGATATTGTATGTTGGCATATTGATGGATCAACTCCTTTGAGGTCTTTGTAGGACCATGCAAACACATCTTTATACTTCTTGAGAATTTGTGTTAGCAGTTCTTCTTCTTTAGGCTCTAAATCATTTGCGATATAGACTGGCTGAGGCTTTTCACCTGGTTCAGCGAGGTCTATCCGTTTTGCATTTTCCGGCCCATCGTAAGATTCCTGGTTTATTCTTTCCGTGACTGGTGGTGTCATTATGATTTTTCTGTCCTGGATGGTGAATTTTTGATAGTGGGATGGTACATTCATGTTTCCTTTTTCTGACTCCTCCTTACCATCACTTTCTCCCTCAATAGTCCATACCTCTCGTAACGATCGTTTTAGTTCTTGGTATTTCTTTTTACACTCCAATTTGGTCCACTCTAGGTCTTTTTTTTTCTTGTTTTGATTGTTCAGATTTTTGTTTTTTTTTTTGTTTCTGTTTTAGCTTTCTGTACTTGTTTTATTTTCTCTTGCGTTCCTTCCCTTCGAACTTTTGAGAATCTGTCTGATATATGGTCTTTTACACAGTCCCCTGCTTTGACAAGCATTAGATAGTGAGTTTTATCTTTTATCCTGGGCATAGGGTTCTCTCTCATTTTGTTTTCTGCTCATTTTTTCCTATAGTGTTCCTAGCATCTAGGGTGTTAATTGGCAAAATCATAAAACTTGATATTTGTTGTTTTCTCCCCACGCTCGCTTGAGCTGTCTGAATACTCATTATCTGCATCGTTATTTACCCCTAGATGCTCAAAGGAGTTATAAAACTCTTCTTGTTCTGGTGATTCCACAATCTCATCTTTTGCTGGTATAAGGCTTACCATGTAATAGGGTAGCACATCATAGCCATCCTTACCGCAAAATTTTGTCGTTGGGATATCTGTAATGGTACAGACATCCAATGTTGCTAGTATGTGTTCCCATTCCAGAGGTTCTAAGGCATCTTCGGGAAAAGGTTTCGGAATATAATCCTTGTCCTCAATAGCTCTTTCTAAGACACATTCCTCTCTTTTTAAGCTCCCACAATGTGAAGCTCCGCACATCCATAACTCTTTTTTTTTTCCCTAGCCATGCTGGGAGTTCAGACCCTGCCAATGTAAACTCTTCCACTGGTGTCTGGTTAACATCCTTGTAACTATGGTCTTTTAGGTGTATTTTGGTTGTAGTCTCACCATGTCTGAGGTATATGTGGTCGTAACCCCAATCCTGGACCATCTTTAATTGTCTCATGAATGGTCTTCCCAAGATGATCTCGTAATTGTTCTTTTTGTCGAAATCGACTATTGCAAATGTATGCTCATACTCGATTCCACACGAGGTGACAATTACTTTTTCTAAAAGTCCTAGAGGCTTTTCCATGAACCCATATGCCAGTTGCAATTTCATTCTGGTAGCTCTCAAAGCCGGTTTTCCCCATTTTTTCCAAATTTCCTTGGTGGAGATAGCGACACGTGCTCCACTGTCAAGAATAGCTTTGGAAACTACTCCTTGGAATTCTACTAGTAGTGTGGTATTTCCATCTTCTTCCTTGCAATATTCTCCAACCTTGTTTAAAGGTACTGGCCTAGTGTTTAGTTGAGGCTTGTCCTATTCTCTAATCCCTTCTTGAAGCTTCGAGGTGGGGTCTTTTACTCCAAATGTTTTTAAGCATTTGCCTACGGTGGTCCACATGTTTGGTCGTAGCCTTAGGAGTTTGGCTAATGTGATTGTGCATGCCACAGGGGTGGACAATAACTCAATCAACCCTTGTGAATCCATCACTCTGTTAGAAGAAAGTCTTTGAGATGGGATTGCTCTCACCTCACACTTGGCTTCATACTCCCCTAGGTAAGACGGTAGAGTTTTTAGCGAGTCTGGTTGGCTGTGCCCCAAACTGATTGATCCCTGGTCTCCCCCTTGTGAATGCATATCAAAGTTCATTTGTGATCTTGCCTCAAATTCTTCAATAGGAGTATCTCATTTTTCTCTTTTCTCGTGCTATTCGTTTGGTAACTCACCCGGTTAGCTTTGTTGGCATCACGGATTTTCTTCTACATGTCATCTAGACCGTTACAATCCTTACCCATTTCTACCAATGTTTTAGGCTGGAACCCATCACTTGTCTCATCTGTTGTATTTGTCACTATGATAGATTCTCCCCTAGACTCAGAGGCAGTCGAGAGTCTCTCCTTCGTGTCTACTTGGTTCTCTAAAGTTGGTTTGATAGGGGTTGCAGCTGGTACTTCATGCCAACTTGCAGGTTTACCAAGTAGGTTTTCTATCAAAGATTGAGCTGTTTCAATCATCTTTCGACACATTTCCAACCTCTGTTTTTCTATTTCGGCATATGGATAAGTCATCCATCTTTGCTCTTGGGTTTGGTTGTTTTTATTTTGGCTTCATAAGCTTTTAAAAGTGCGTCTAACTACTCATTTACCTTTTCTGCCAACACTGATCCTCCTGACCCTGCACTTTTTGGTTCTACTATTTCCTTGGGTGCTATGGTTGCCCCAGTGTGTGAGCTTAGACTAGCTAGATCCTCTAACCGCTCTAATCTATCCTTCGTGTGTTTTAACTCCGCGGATAGAGCCGTTTGCTCTCCTTCTCTCCTGGCTTTCATGCGCGCCTTTCTAGCTTTCCAAGTGCTTCTCTGATTTTTCATTTTTAAACTTGGGGCATCGGTTTTTGGCTCTTAAATTATGGGTTCGTTCGCCATTCTTTGAGCTTGGGCTCGTGTCACTGCTTGATTAGGTATTATTGTCTCGTTTTCTGGCCCTCCACTTGAAGGCACTGCTTCCAGCATGTTCAAGGTACTTTTTGCTCCTTTGCTCGGGTTCTTAGGGCAATCAAGAATCAAATGAGTAATTCCACACTCAGTGCAATATGCGTTGACTCTAATGATTTCATCATGATGACAATCTCTTAGCCAATGGTCTCCACCACACTTGTAGCAGGGTCCCTTAGGCTATTGAGGTGCTCCTTGAACTCCTCTTTGTTGGTATGCATGTCTCTGCCCGCCCATGCCTCCGTTGGCTATGAACAACAATGTTCGTTCATCCAAGCTATATCTTCCTTCTCTTGCTGCCTGTGCAACTGTTGGTGGTCCTGCAATTCCTATCATGCTCTATGGTTCTGGCATTGGGGGTTCTTCTGGTGGATAATAGGTAGGATTTGCCGCATATCCATTGGGATCTTTGTAATATGCATTCATAGGCACCAAAGCCTTCTCCTCTGGTTCATTTACTATTGGTGTGTATCTTACGCCGACTGGTCGTAATCCTGGTAGGGGTGGTTGCTGCCCCAACACTGGTTGAGGTCTTCCTACACCTACAGATCTTGGTAGGTTGCATGCTTGATACCTAGGCATTGGTGGAATTTGAGGAGATTCTACCTGATCCTGGGGAGCATAAGGTCGTTCTCTCACATATCCCTTGTTCTAATAACATTCCTCTGTCCCATGGTTTGTCCATTTTTGTTCAATATAACACGAATTTGGCTCTTTAGCCTGAGTTTTGGCATACATGTTAATTTTTTTTATCACTTCTTCTACAATCTGCTCCTGGCTTACAACAACTACTTCTCCTTTCGGTGTTGTCTTAGCAGACTTGCTTCCACTTTGTTGTGAGGATGAATCGTCGTCAAGATCCTTGAACTCACCCTCTTTATAGACCGCACAATTGTCCACAAGGTAAAGAGCCTCCTTAGTTAACTCATTTAACGTCGTGCTCCTCTTCATATGTAAGTCCTTCTGGAGATCTGCATTCCTTAGTCCTTGGATAAATATAAGCATAAGTCTGGACTGAGTTGGCAGTTCTTCCACAGGGTAGAGCTTAACATATCTTTTTAGCCGTAGGGCCATCTTTGGCACAGATTCCTCGTCTTTTTTTTTGAATTTATAAATTTGTGAGACTGTGTTATGAGCTATCCCTCTTTGTGAGAATTCCTTGATAAACTCGTCAAAAACCTCCTCCATAGACTCAAAGTCTCTACGCTCCACAGAGTCAAACCAAGTAGCAACGTCATCCTCTAGGGTTAGTCCAAACCCTGCAAATTGGTTAGGGAAGTCTAACATCTCTTCCACTCTAATTACACGCACAAAGGCTGCTACATGATCTCTTGGATCTCTGTTTCGCGTGTATTTCTTGTTTACCCATTTTTGCACTTGAGAAGGTCTAATTCTACGATGGTCTACAAATATCATCATTGGATCTCCACGTCCTAGTCGATATACCTCCTCTGGCCTTTTGTAGTAGGCTGGTTCCTCTCCCAATGGTGCTCCTAAGCCATAATTTCTAACGGTTCTTGCAAGAGATGGTTTATCTCTTCGAACTCGTTCTATGGGTGGTTTTCTAGGCTCTGTTGACCCTTGAGTTTTTGGCTTACTCTCGCCTTGATACCGTGAATAGAGTGGTGGTTCTTGTAAATCCCTTAGCCCTCGTGCGGTTGGATAACCATCTTGGTTTTCGTCTTGTTCTAATGTTACACTCTGTTGAAGCCATGCCTACAACGATGGCTGAGTTGCTGGTTGGTTCTGGTAGTTGAACGTCTGTTGTCGGGTAGAATGTGAAGTCGCATTGTGAGCGGGATGAAAACACACACAACGTCTCTATAACGACCCGACACACACTCTTGGAAAGATATACACACACACTATGGTGCACCACTCGGCTCACACAACACACCTAGCCGAGACAGGGAACACACCTCTGGAGTGAGAGGAGAGAGACTATCCACTTGCCCACTCCACACAGACACACACACACACACACCCAAAAAACTCAGCTCAAAAGAGGATAATTTCTGATGTTTAGATACAATTGAGCTTGGGCCAACACCAATGGGGCAAATAGCTCACACAATATGGGTAAAATAAGCCAGGTACAATCACAAACTGGAGCAGAAACTTCGCTCATAGGAGAAACTTACACAATAAAGTACAAGGAAAAGAGTGAGTAATTTGGCAAAATGAACAGCGCCATCGCGTCCGGAATGGCCCAAAACCCTAGTCTACAATGTCAAAGTGCTCAAATTCGACTTCGGATGAGCAGTTTACGGCCAAAACAAGCTCCAAAATGAGCAAAAACACACCTGCGATTGTTCCTCCTCTCTTCTCCACGTTTTTTCTGGTCTTCTCTCAGTTTTTTCAGTTCCCACACTTAGCTTTATTAGTTGGGCACCCGATGCTTTTTAGATGACCTCAAACGGACCCCGAACAGGCCAAAAACTGACCTCACAGTGCATAGTTGTCACCTTTTTGCATCATCTGCACACCTGGCACTCTGTTTTTCCAAATAATGCATCCCACAACCATGTGAAGTGGCCCCAAAAATTGGTCCTCATGATGACCTTTCTGCATAAGTATCACAAGAAAACACCCAGGTCATGTCCATACTTCTCCGCGTGCAAGTATTGACCCCGTTCGACCTCCTGACGTCACTCGATGCCATCTGACGCACCTGCTTACCTCATGTCGTCGGCCGTGGATAGCTTCCTCAAGAAGTTTTACGTGCTACCAAATCCTCCTTATTGTAGAAAAAACACAGTGGTACTGGTAATAGTGAAAATCGATGCACTATGTATACCCTGTTCTACCTGTACACATGTGGGCCCCACGTAACCACTTGGCTCTGAAAAATGGGCAATTCTTTATATGATGCACCATGCATGTGTATGTACATATGCGCAATCCCTTGCTCCAGAAAACTCCTGACATAATTTGCTCATCCCCTAGCCTGCTAGAGCATTCATGCTCAGCAGCAGCACTAGTAGATGCTCATTCCACCTGGATCAAAAGGCCAAAGGCATATCGCCTGATTCACAAGAAGCATCATAACACCACACCTACATTTTTCAACAATCAACCAACATTTTTCAGCCCTGTCTGGAGTTCCAAGAGCATAAATATTTCATGCCACATTCAACCCAACCGATAGAGACAACTCAAGTGACTCATCACCTGGCATCTTGGCTTCACCAGCCATAGCAACAACCTGAAAATCCTGCACCCAAGTAGATAAAAGCATTGTGTGAAGGTAAAGTTGTTCATATCCAAAGCACAAAAGTATCCCCATGGCACACATATCCCTAGCATAGGCATCCATATATCTGAGATTGGACTCATGTATGCCAAACCCCTTCTCATCATCATTAGCATACTCATCATCGCACATAACTTCATCCACATCATAATCTTGGCTAGCACCACTATCCATAGCTTCTAGCATGGGTTCATCAGTCTCCAAGAATATAGATCCCTGCTCTAAACCACAATCATGCTCAAAAATCGGTTCAATCACTGCACATACATCAAAATATGGCTTCAAAACAGGCTCCACATCCAACAAATCCACAAAATGGCTCCCAACCTTGCCGTCTTCCCTAATTTCCAAGGAACTAGTATCCAAAGATACGTGCTCATCATCAATAACCTCGACCTCACACTCACACCCAGAATCACAAGGTACACAAGTAGCCAATGCATCCTCTTCAAGACTTTTCAATCCTGTATCCAAAGCATTACTCACCTCTTTAATCTCTTCCATAAACCTGTCAACCTGCAAGACCTCTTTACGCTTCACAATAGACCTTGGGAAGAAACGAGAAACATCATAGGATAGGCTAATTTTTACCTGCTTAGGCTTAACTTCATCTTCCATGCCAAATCCATTTTTCACATGCATACCTGTACTGATAGCATGTTCCTCAAGACGCTTAAACTTCCATTCCTTGTGCTTTGCAATGCATACCGGATCTTCAAAAGACTCGGGCCTCTTCAACTCAACCTTGAACCGCAACCAAGGTGACAAACCATCAACAAAAAAACTTTTCTTCAATGAATAAGGGGGGGTGTCATTCTTAAGAGCAACACACCAACGAGTCCATAAATCTATAAAACCTTGTACATAGGCATCAACACCTTGACAAGAACCGTGATTAAGAGCATTGAGTTCATTCCATACTGCATTTGCATCTTCCACAACCTGGAAATGTTCTAAAAAATCTTCTATAAACTTGTCAAGACTCAAACCATAAGAAGAAGCCACTGCTTCTTTAGCTTCCAAATCCATGAACCAAACATGGGCGTCATCTTTCAAAAGCAATCCAAATAGCCTCAAAATCTTGTCCTCATCACACATATTGTTGCTTATGCATGCCACCTCGACTTGCTCCAGAAAGTCTTCCGCATCTTCACCACTTCTTCCATGAAATTCCGGATAAGAGAAAGCCATGGCTACCCAAGTTACAATGCTATGAGAACCCCTTTGAACACACGTGCAAGAACTCAAAACTTTTCACTACCCAATCCCCAGAAACTTCAATGGAGCTCAGCTTTAGATAAGGACAAACACATGCACATCAAATGAGTTTTCATAGTTGACATCGGAATTACAACAAGCAAAGGACATTCCAGGATCTCTCTTAATCTTCTTGGCCCAAACATAAAGACTATGCGCTGCTGGAAAAAAATCTTCCTGGACACATGAACATTGATCTGGATTCTCTAAGCTAAATGAAAAGGAGTGAATTGAGGGCCATTTTGATCATCCATTAAAGTGAACCATGAAGCTCCCAAGAAGGCACACCTGACTTATCCTCTAATTTTGCTAAAATTTTAGCAGCATAATAGCATAAATGGCTTAAAAGACCAAAAGTCCAGCCATCATAACTTGGAAAAATTTTGACAGAGCTTCCCCAGAAGTAGAGCACTGTGAACCCAAAATATAGACTGTATATGTATGCATAAACTGCCAACAATAGAACTCGAGCATCAAGTAGGAATCACTAATACATAGCCTATGGTGAGGTCACGAAAAGGGTGCTCCATCTACCTGTATCACCGAAAGGATCTCTACATTTGAGAATCCCCCAGCTCAATAAAACCTCACGCTATCGACCCTCACACGAAGGCTAATGCAAATCGCGTATAGTCAAGTCTAAGAAATGACTGTCTTCCAGACCAAGTCTCAGAAATGGCTGGGGCTACCAAATAAAACCATATATGGCTCCACAAAGGCGTACCATGGTAGTTTCCACAAGTAACGTACAATCCAACAAAAAATGCGCTCAAACAGGCGCCAAGTGATGTATACCCACAACAACTGCAAGTGACACCCACTTGCCAATGTATCACTGAACTCCAACTACCTGTACCTGTGTGAATCACCTGTATCTGTACCTGTACCTGTCCCTGTAACCTGTAACCTGTAAATTGTAACCTGTAATCTGCACCCTGCAAACTGTAATCCCGAATCTCGAAGCTTGAAGCTCGAAGCAGAAGGTACTCGAAGAAGATCCTCCGTGGGGGCGCCAAAAGAATGTGATCAGGATGAAAACACACACAACGCCTCTATAAAGACCTGACACACACTCTTGGAAAGATACACACACACACACTATGGGGCACCACTCGGCTTACACAACACACCTGGCCGATACAGGGAACATACCTCTGGAGTGAGAGGAGAGAGACTATCCACTTGTCCACTCCGCACAGACACACACACACACACACACACCCAAAAAAAATAGCTCAAAAGAAGAGAATTTCTGATGTTTAGATACAATTGAGCTTGGGCCAACACCAATGGGGCAAATAGCTCACACAATATGGGTAAAATAAGCCAGATACAATCACAAACTAGAGAAGAAACTTCGCTCATAGGAGAAACTTACACAGAAAAGTACAAGGAAAAGAGTGAGGAATCTGGCAAAATGAACAGCGCCATCACGTCCAGAACGGCCCACAACCCCAGTCTAGAATGTCAAAGTGCTCAAATCCGACCTCGGATGAGCAGTTTACGGCCAAAACAAGCTCCAAAATGAGCAAAAACACACCCGTGGCTGTTCCTCCTCTCTTCTCCACATTTTTTCTGGTCTTCTCTCAGTTTTTTCAGTTCCCACACTTAGCTTTATTAGTTGGGCACCCGTGGACCTTTAGATGACCTCAAACGGACCTCGAACAGGCCAAAAACTGACCTCGCAGTGCATAGTTGTCACCTTTTTGCATCATCCGCACACCTGGCACTCAGTTTTTCCAAATAATGCATCCCGCAACCACGTGAAGTGGCCCCAAACAGTGGTCCTTATGATGACCTTTGTGCATAAGTATCACAAGAAAACACCCACGTCGTGTCCATACTTCTCCGCGTGCAAGTATTGACCCCGTTCAACCTCCTGACGGCACTCGATGCCATCTGACGCACCTGCTTACCTCATGTCGTCGGCCCGTGGATAGATTCCTCGAGAAGTTTTATGCACTACCAACTCCTCCTTATTGTAGAAAAAACACAGTGGTATTGGTAATAGTGAAAATCGATGCACTATGTACACCCTGTCCTACCTGTACACATGTGGGCCCCACGTAACCACCTGGCTCTGAAAAATGGGCAATTCTTTATTTGATGCACCATGCATGTGTATGTACATATGCGCAATCCATTGCTCCAAAAAACTTCTGAGAGCGTCTTACTCTTCTGAAAAAGGATTTGTCGACTTGCTAGGGGTGCAGGTGACTCTTGGCACTTCTTCGGGGGCATATGTTGATGTCTGTGGAACTGTTGCCTTTTGTACCTCCTCTCGGAGAATACGTTTTTATTCTCACCTGTACCTATCAACAAAAATGATATCCTTCCCCATAGAAATTTCATAAGAGAATAAGTAAAGAACCTTATCTTTGCTTAATTCGTTTGGGTAGGGTTCTTTGCATCGAAAGTAAGAGACTACTCCCTCGCTCTCATGCTTGTAAATTCCCACATTCTCATTATAAGTAGAGACCCTAGTTGTTTTCTTATCATACATAAAAAGAGCTCCAGGTCGATCAATGTTTGGAGGTGGTTCTTGAGTCTCTGAAACCATTTTTCCTTTTGCCACGTTATCTCCATATATGCTGTAATCCTCAGGGTTACTAACTATTAGATAGTGGTTCCCCTTTTCGTCTCTGAATCTATCTCCATCATCATAGACTCGAATTATTTCCAGTCTCAGAGCAGGTCTTTCTTCAATACAAATACACTTGCGTCCTCGATAGTCAGAATCAACTAGGGCTCCCCTCGAGTTTGTTTCTTCTAAGAAGATCACAGTGAACTTGGAATCATTCAAAGGATTTAGAGAGGTGCTTCCTCATAGCATGGGTCCTTTATCGAGGAAACCTCCTTGCTGTTGACTACCCATCATGAATAAGGACTTATCAAATGAAGTGTCAATATCACTACCCTCCTCAATGATCAATGCTAGTGGATCTAGCCTTGCCTTCGTTACACTCTCCTCGGTGGTGGACACTAAGCTACCTTGATCACCTGCCACCTTTTGATCTCTAAAAATGTGTCTTCCTGATCTTAAATTCATCAAACTTAGCAATGCAATATATCACAAATCCAACCACTCACCTAACAAAGTATTAGTTTCCGCACAACTTCTTGCTTTGCTGCTGAATATACCTATACACAAGCGTTTAATTTTGGCAATCGAATCAAAGCATCTAGCCGCTAGAGGTGATTTTAGTAATGATTGGTATAACTGGAGGGTTAACCTCAACCACTATTGTATTTTATACACTTCGGATATTCTTGATTAGGTCTGCTAATCTGGAACTGTACTTCCCTCGGATGTTGGTAAATTTACATGGAAAGTCTTAATTCCATCTTTGCTCCGTCTAAAGATCAAACAAGGTCCAAATTCACTTCTGAAAGAAGTTCTGGAACCCTTAGGTCAACTGGAACCGCACTGTATAAGCTCAGTCAAATTTTCTCTTCACTAAGTCCCAATAGACATCCTACACGTAGGATGTCTCTTGCTTTGTTTTGCCTAGATTTTTGCACTATGGATTTCCCTTGATGTGCTGAGTCCACAGCTATTTTTACTTTTTGATTTGGACACCTATAAGCTGGTCAATGGATCAGAAATCTGTTCCTGCAGCCTGATGTTGGTCTGACCAGTCAAATCAACTCCAATTTGGACCAAAATTGAATAGGAGGCTTGCCTCAGGCTATACAACACCCTACTATGCCTAAAGTCAATTTTTGGCTCCAATTTCATGCATTAGACATTCTACGTGTAGCACGTCTCATTGCTCAAAATGGATTCAAATGCAAAGCACAAGCTCCTCTTAAGGTGCTGACCACTTTGGTATGGTCAAAGTTGGGTTTGGAGTGCAAATCACACAGAACACATAATACTACGCGTAGGATGTCTATATGGCCTGTTTTACCGCAAATATGAGCCACAACTTCCCCTTGATGTGAGCAACCCAGTGCTATGCTTAGATTTTGGTTTGGATTTCAAAAGACCCCAATTTTAGCTATCCTAGCCTTTTTCAGTAAAAAATGCTAAACTCTGCTTAAAACCCAATTTTCTCACCCAATTGAGATGAAACCTTTCTCAGGCACTCAATAGATCATGTAGATCATGCTCATGCAGCCATCCTCTGGTTTTGGTATTAAAATAATTCCTTGGCACCATTTGGGTAGGATGTCTGGCAATTTCTGTCTATCTGGCCTTATCCTGTCAAGACATCGCAATTTGGGTAGGATGTCTGGCAATTTCTGTCTATCTGGCCTTATCCTATCAAGATATGGTCAAACTTACACTTTCTAGGTGAAAATAGGGTAAAACCTACCTTCTGAACACACTAGTCAACTTAGAATTTCAAAATTTCCACCAGATCACCCTGTAGACATCCTACATGTAGGATGTCTCCTGGCTTAAAATTTAATTTTTTCCTGATAGAAATGCTCATGATTCTCTGCAGCTCTCTCAGAAACACTCACAGAAACTTTGAACTTCACTTTAGCTTTCAAACACTCTTTTGTGTCTTTTACAACCTTGTGACGAGCCTAACAGCAAATATAACATGCATGAAGTGCTCCGTATCAAAAATCATGGTGTCCTACTTACCCTACTCCTACTCTTTATGTGAGATGGTGATATTGGTGTCTCGGTTGCTTCCTAGCCTCTCCGGACTCTCAAGCTCTCCTTACACCACCTCTACCACTCCAACTCCTACTCTCTACACCACAACTCAACTAATAGCTAAAACTATCTAAGCCTACCTAAGTCGAAGGATCTAGGCTAGACACTCGCTCCTTAAACTCCTCCTAAGACCTAGAGAGTCCTCCACCCTCTGATCCTATCTAAATGTAAAACAAGACTCTAGCAAGCCAGAGAATCCCTATCCTCAAGGACTAGTCTCGGTCACCTACCTAGGGTTTTCGTCCTCGGTAGCAGCGCCAATGTTGGCAGATACGCCACGACGGACGTCAGCACAGCGAGAACTCACCTAGAAAGATTTGTCAACTAAGGACGAAGCTCACCCGCAGGCGCGTGGAAGAAAGCATAGGGTGTCAACCTACACTCGACCGACTCTTGACTAATTCCTACAGAGGTCTCTACCCAATGTCGAAGCTACAGCCTTCAGAAGTGCATAAGAAGAGATTTTCTACAAGGCTTCAGGTTCCAAATATCCATCAAACGTTCTCGAAACGTCACAGAACTTGAAGGAGACCCTATTAACACCAATAGGTCGCTCTCCCTAAGGTCCATGAACCAAAATCCCAACCCTAAACACCTGGTGCAAAATCACGTAGGATGTCTGATCGAAATTTGTAGGTCGTCGTTTTCAAAAACTAAAGTGCCTAATGTGTAGCTCTACTCAATACGAACGCGTGGATATACTCAAATGTGAAAACAGACACCGTATGCTCACCGAATCACTAGTTGTAGCTCGTGGGTCAAGTTTGCAAAACCAAACCGTACACCCGCAATGTAGGTATTGGTACATAGCTCTCATCGGGGGCAGCACGCTGCACTTCTCCACACTCCATTCCAACCACCGGTGTGCGCGTAGCATCAAGATGAAACTCTCACTCTCTCTCGTACACAGTACGATCACTCACAGATAGAACTTTTTTTTTAAAATGAGAAAGGTCTTTTTCATTAAAGCCAAAAGTGGTATAAATACCTTACAATCTCAAACCCTAATGTTCCAATTTAACCATTTACTCAATCTAAATGTCAAAAATGAGATACAATCTGGAAGCTTATGCAAGCCCCACTATTCACCGGCACGAATTGAGTCATTCACTCCAATCCTAAAACTCTTGATCATGCACACATCTCATTGCTTGAAGCAACATAATGAGAATTAAAGCCAATTTAGCATTAAAATTCTCATTACTTTGTGCACAATTAATCGACTTTCCCTCCGCATTGTCCCCAATTGAGGATTACTCGATCTCACACTTTTAATTGGAAAAATTTTATGCATTGAAGTCAATTTCCAATCCATCAATTACATAATGCACATACTTCATACGGATGATCAAACTTTCTTGACCCAATTCGAGTCCGGATTAATAGCATGCTCATCTCCATTTGCTCAAATCACTCAAATCCAATTGGACTTGATTTAAATTTGCATGGCTACACGAGTGAATTTTGAATACAATTACGCACAAATGAATGCAATCATTGCCATGTTCATCATATCAATACATTAAATTTTTTCACAATTGGACATTAATTGAGAATACCTCAACATTTGACCCAATTTGTGATACCCATATCAACTATTTGGCCGAATCAATCATCATAATTGGTAAAAAATACCAATTATTCATTGAAGCACCAGATTGCACATGCCATTGAGTAGGCACGCACACCCAAATTTAGGCCAAGATTTTATGCAAAAATTACATCAATTCCTCATTGGAATGCACACACACTCAAGTTTTGCCCAAATTTTTAGCATATAGGCTTATCCAATGATTGAATTAGCCTAGCATACACATTAATTTCATGATTGCATAGTCATATACCATCAATTCCATCACTTTATACGCATGCACACAGTCAAGATTAGGTGCACACACACTTGAAGTTTTTGACAGTTTTTTCCCTCTTTGGTGTATGCACACACACAATGATTTTTATGCATACACGTGAATTTTTTATGAGAATTAAGAATTATTTGGATACACACAAAGTTCATTAGCCACAATTTGATTATCAATTTCATTCTAACTGTATCAAATTAGGTTCAAAGTGTAGATCAATTTGTGTTACACACCTAATTTTACCTAATAGCAACATTGAACCTCATTAATCAATCAAGAATTGACATAACAAGTGAGTGCACTGGCATTGTAATTACACTCCAAGCTATTCTTTTGCTCCACACGAAGACGCATCATTGCACACACAAGTGTGTGCACCATCAAATCGGCTCCAAAGTTTACCATTTGTAGGTCAAAATTAAAACACTCAAATCATCAAATTAGGCATAAATTAGCACAATTAACTTGATTAGAGTGATGATTCCACCTCTTACAAGGGGATTTAACATACTTTACACTTCAAATATTAGTGGTTATGTTAGCAAGGTTAGTCAAAATTAGTAAAAATTAGCATGAGATTAGTAAAATTAGCATCGAAAGAAGCGAAATTAGCAAGGGTTAGTATAAAATTAGTGAAATTGGGGTGGAATCGAGGGTTTGGGGTATTCATAACTCAACTTTAGCATCAATTTCTTGCACAATATCATCAAATCAAACCAAAAATAGAGTTACACACACTCAAAAACCAAGAAATTAGTAATGAAATTACTCTATTCTACACATCCTAAACTCACTATCTTAGGTTATCAATCCCCGACAGTGGCGCCAAATGTAGGGAGGCATTGTAGCACAACCTAATCACAACAAGCACAAAATTATCAAATCCGTGGATCGGCAACCGGGCTAGGGCATGAAGCACAAGCATCGGATGAATGGAATAGAGGATTCAAGAGATCACCTCTCCAATGCAAGTAGAGATTAGCCATGGAAAAACTAACTCTACACCTACTCTAATCACTAATCAAACAACTCCTATACACATCAAGCCCACCGAAGTCCAACTTGTCATAAATTAGAGACCCCAAGCCCACTAATGATAAGCACACACTAATTACCACAGGTCAATTACGACACTTCATCAATAGCTACACACACGAGGTGAATGGTGCTAGAGCTTCATAAAATCTATCTACACACAAGCAAAGGATAGGGAAAACACACGAATTACAAGATTAAGACCCAACTTAATCAACATAGTTTGTGATGCTAAATATCACAAATCAACTGCTCATAGAGAGATAAGAGTGGTTACTAGCAAGAAGTACACACAAATTACAAGATTAAGACCCAAATTAATCAACATAGTTTGTGATGCTAAATATCAAAAATCAACTGCTCATAGAGAGATAAGAGTGGTTACTAGCAAGAAGTACATACATCTCTCAAATCTAGAATAATGAAAGTGTAATACTACTTCATGACAAGATGAAATGTAGAGAAGAAGAGACTAATGAGAAAATAGGAATTAGATTAATCAAGAAGAGCTTACTCTAATTACAATGGTTAGCACTAGCCTCTTACATGGGCATTAAGCTCAAGGCTAGGCGAAAGAGTGAACACTCTAGAGAGAGGGAGCTCTCAAAAGTGGATCCTCAAGAGTGGATACTCAAGAATGAATCCTCCTTGCCTAAAGGCTTCCTTTTAAGGGCGTTCACCACAATCCCTTCTACTATGGATTTAAGCTTCAGCCCTCAAACTACCATATACAACTTTGGAACTCCAAGTGAGCCCAACACTTATACAAAGTGAGTGAAAATATTATGCACAACCATAGATATCTCCCGCTTGATGCATATTCGGTGTAGTCTGTGTTAGTCGCTGCTAACAGCTTCCATATTGGAAGGACTTAAAAATACAACACATCTTGGATCCCATTCACATATTCAAGAATGTATCCCAAACACTGTGGGACCACATTATTGGCAAGAAGGACTCATTGTGTGTGAGGGGGATTTGAGGGTCTTGAAATGCCTCCCTACCTCTGCTACTCCATGATGGAAAGATTTTTCTTTCTAAAGCACCATGGATGCTAGCCAAATAAGAATTAGACAATGTGAAGGGTACCATTTCTTCTACTTGCACACCAAGAGTATACATGAGGGTACTAAATGGAGCTTTCACAAAAGCAAATAAGGGTGAAAGCATTCGATTGTATGGGTTGAAGTCCCATGATTGGCATAAGATGCTTCAGGTAATTTCCCTCTCCCTATTCTCTCTATAGTTTGTGTGTATGGATTTTTCTCACCTTCCCTTCCCCTAATTTACATTGTAGTTTATTCTGCCACTGAGTATGTGTATATGTCGGGAGACAAGAAAGTCAAGGATGTTATTTTCAAACTTAGAGAGCTAGTAAGATACACCACAAGAATCCACTCAACTACACTTTTTTATGTCCACAATAATCTCAGCTAGCACTTAGTGTATCCTTGTGTGTTTTCTTGCAGATTTGTGATCTCCAAGGAAATTTAAATATATGCTATCACTGCTGCTCAAACACTTGCAACAGAAACTCTGTGTACAATTGAGGATGCATTTCCTCGATCGATCCTTCGTAGTCAATTCCACCTCTTGGTTCACATGGTGGAGGAGATTGCTATATGTGGAGTAGTGCACGCACGATGGATGTTCTTCTTAGAAAGGTTTTTTAAAATACTCTCAAAGATTTTGTGTGGCTACGGTCTCAACCAAAGGCATGTATGCATGAAGGGTGGATCGTGCAAGAGGCATTTCTATACATCTCAGAGTATTTGGCACAAATTGATCCTTCAATGCCTCGTATGTGGTCAGACGAGGAAGATGCAAGGATGACTTCACACTTGCCAAGTGGAAAGGAGAAACTATTTAGCATGGATATAAATCTATCCCGTGTGGTTAATAACTTTTGTATTCTAAATTCAAAGGTTATGACCAAGTGGATGGACTTGTGGACAATGGCAAAGGCAAGGTGTTTGCAAGAGAGAGAAGCATGGAAACAAGCCCATGGAGGAAAGAGGGCACCCCTAGTGCCTAGACACCTTTCATGTTTCCCAGATCTCATTAGTGCAGAGTGGATTCATGAGAGAATGATCGAAGCAAAAACGTGTGGAGAAGACATCACCAACAAAGAATGGGAATATGCACGAGGCTGCATACCAAGGTAGAGTATTCATATACCTAAATCATATTGTAAATATTTTTCTTGATTTTATCTTTGTATTTCATAAAATATATTTTCCTATTTTGTAGAGCCTTTCCTTTAAATCTATGTGGTCAAAGCGTCGTCACTTTTGTACATGCCACATTGACAAGCATAGAACCACCATGGATTGTGGCATCATGGGCAACTTTGACTTAGATGGTGATGAACCCAAGTACTGTGGAACTATTGAAAGGATATTAAAGGTTAACTTTAGAATGTTTCATACCTTCATCTTCGAGTACAAGTGGTTTGAAAATGTGTCTAGATGACGTGAGAATGGCCTCTACATGGTGGACTCTACATGTGCATCACACAGGTGGGTATGACAATTTAGTTTTACTGCCCAATTGTGATCAGGTGACTAACTACCTTTTTAATTCTTATTTTCTTGTAACATTAATTATACCAATGTTACTCACTTTGAGCATATCTCCTATAGGTCATCTATATCCCAACAATCCACCAACCAAAACTTTGGTTATTAATTCCCTTAACACTTCGAGGGAGAACCATTTTTTCACTAAATGAAGTGGAGACCATCTTCAACCCTCTTCTACCTCCTACTTTGGATGAGGTGGAGACAGAGGAGAGGGAGGTTGATGAATCATGTCCGGCAGCGACGGAAAGTCTTATCGAGGATGATTGTCATGATAATGAAGATGATGAGATGGAGGATGACAAATTCAAAGATGATGAAGCCAAATCATCCACAAATGACAATTCCATTTCTCTTTATTGATTTAGGAGCCATGGGCTTAGAATTGGATGATGCTTCTTGTAGGGATCTTTTGGAAGATGATTCATAAACATTTTACATACTTTAAGTTATAAAAAAAATTTGGTCGTGTAATCCATTCATCTCTCTCTCCCCCCTCTTCCTCTATTAAATTTTGTGAGCATGCTCAATTATGTTAATCAAGTGACAGTGATTAGTTTTTTTGTAACCAAGTGTAATCCTTCATAGCTAACTATTGTTTCATGTTCTTATATCTTTTTAAAATTTTCTCATATAATATTCTTTAATTTTTATTGAGAGGAGGGAAACACCAAAATTTGAGAGGGAGGGGGGAGAGGGGGGGGTGGCAATGTTTAAGCAGGAATTTGAAAGTTTAGGTGCTAAATCTTGCCCACGAGAATAAATGCGGTAATAGTAGCAGCAATAACTGAGGTAAATAATGCGGTAATAATCATGAAAATATTTGCGGTAATAATTTAAATACAGCCCCCCCTCCTCTCTCTTCCCTCTCTAACTGAATTTGGACCTTCTCTCTACAAAACGTAGTAAAAGACCACAATAAACAATTAGAGATTTTCATAGTGGTACACCATGTGAAACACTTGTGAAAAGTAAAGAGGGTACCTCTCACCCAAGGTAGGAGTGGATAACTCTAGCGTACTAGCCATATCTATACACACAGATAGATGATGGTTGATGTGCAAATACATAAGGGTCTTGTCAAAAGGTTGTGCCCTTGTGTATAATGCGTTTTTATGATTTTGGGTCATGTACTAGAATTTGTAGGTTTCTAGCTTTTTGTTTGGTGGCTCTTGCTCTTTTACTTTTTTTATTTTTATTTTTCTTGAGTATAGGGCTATTATATACATTCCCTAAGATTGGGAGATTGAAAGGTCAGGGAGGAAGGTTAAGAGGGGAGCAATTTTATGATGGATGTGAGCAACCACTCTCCCCTTCCTTGGGTAGATCATACCTTTTGGAATGATGTCATTACTTGTTGAAAACCAATTGTTCCAAGTTGTTATGGGTGAAGACTTTGACCAATAGTTCTTGACCACCCTACACATTGCATCTAATTGCAAGGGTGGTAAGGTACTCTCCCATGATTTTACTTGGAATGTTGTTGTAGGTGGTGAACTTACAACGGGAGGTGAAAATTCTTTCTTGTTTGTATGGATATTTACAATGGTAGATGGAGGTTGTGTCAAAGCTTGTATTTCTCTTGAAGAACTACATGAAGAGCAAGAAGCTTCATTTGTTTTTTCTATGATTGAGCTGAGAAAAACAAGCCTTTCTCACTTGGGTACCCTATGAGGGCCATGCCCGGGGACCACTGATTGTACCCTCCAAATGGATACACCGTGATCTCCGACATCCCTCCCGTTTGAGACCGACACCAAGACAGGACTCCTCCTGCTCTTTGATGACAACTGAAGGGGATGATAGCATTTACTTTCTCTCATATGGGTCCCTTAGCCTCGAAGAACTTTTGCTTACCGATCAAAATTACCAATGTAAGTCATCAAACGAGCTTGGAAATCAACCTTCCAGGGTCAACTAGTGGGGGTTCTCCAATTCACCCTTGGTTCAAGGTCATTGACTCTTTTTTCCCTTTATGACCGCGCAAAGCTGTCAATGCATTCCCCTAAGGTGAGTGTATTATAATCTACACGAATCCCTCAATTCCCAGTTTTTTTCCCTTGCTCCGTAGATCAGAAACCCTTTTCCCCGCTCATGACTTAATTGCTAAGACAACATAAAATTGGGTTAAACTTTTCGACCAACAATTAACCCTCAGAAACCCTCCCACCCTCCGAACCATTTGATAAATGTGCCTTCCCTTCCAAATGTTAATGTATCAGTTCGTTCGCACCTTTTTCCTTTATATAATATTTTTACTTTCTTTTTCCTTTAATATTAGAAAAATTATCTAGTTATCTTTCAAGTAATCACATATACTCATCCAGGCATATCCCTATCCTCGTCCTAGGACTCGGGTATCCTGTCTCCTGTGCCACATGTGGAGACGACACCTTTACACAGATTCCGATTCTTTTCTTTTCTTTATCTTGTGTGGGAAAGGCTTCAAAGGTAATCTACTTTAGGTTTCTTTTAAATCAATAATCCCGAGAAGAAGAGAAAAGGTCCGGCTGATGAGGACAATTGCGGAATACCCCATTTAGGTTCCTAGACTTTCCAATGTTCCTTTTTACCAAACAATTTTAAGATTTCCTTATTTAAATCACATCCCCCTCCTTTATCATGATCACTCCATGGATACTTTTTCCTTCTTCCTTTTCCCGTTGGCATCAGGCCTACATGGACTAGGCCGATTTCTAGACGCATTCGCGGGTCCCATCTACCCGGCCAGTACACACTCCCATTCAATCCCATTTCTAGGGCAATGAATAAACTCAATCTCAAAACATAGACCAACGGTTATCAGTCCTAGTCGAAAAGGACCATCCCCTGTTATATCCCCCAGGTTAACACCTGCACCAGCCTTTTTTTTCAAACATGAAGACAAGTTCACACTTAAATCTCTATGTTATGCTAGGGCTATCCTCGTCAATCTCCTCGATAAAGTTATAGTCCCTTAATTCCTAATTCCTTTTAATTTTTCTACTCAAACAAGACCTTAATAAAACAAAAAATCTCGTGTAAGTTTAAGGTTTTGTCTCGTCGTCGTAAGTTTTGAGTTAACCCCGTCTTTGATGAAACCCATTTTGGTCCCTTTTCATCATTTGCCAGCCATGGGGCATCTCCATGAAAGTGATCAAAGTTTTATGTTCAAGCAACAGGATCATGAAATCTGTGAAGCTATCCCCTTACTCCCCCCTTCAAATTTGCAAACCAAATTTGAAAGTAGACAAATGTACAATGCATATGCTTTGTATGATGAGTTTTCCTTGATGTGTCTATGCGTGGTACACACAAAACTTCAAAATGCACCAACTTGCAATCTTGGACAAATAATCAAAAACTTCCTTTGAGTGCTTATGCAAGAGTGAATCCTTTCTATGCATGGTAGTGTAAAAATTGTGAAACTCCTAAGAGTGGACATGCTAGTGTATCGTAAAGTATGCATGTAATAGTGTATGAATGTGTATTGCCGTAGCCGGTTCTTTTCCACTTCACTTTGCTTGAAATCCACCAATTTGGCTATGGTAATAGAGAGAGGTTAAGAAAAATTGAAGCTATGGAAAGCTTGTAGGTTAGGAGAGAGAAGGTAAATAGTGTAATGGTAATTTGGATTATGGTTATGGATTCTCTGCAGGAGAGAGGGATGTGTAGAGGTGTGTGTGAAGGAGGATTAGCATTGGCTTTTCATGTCTCACCATCAAGCTTGCACTTTCAAAAATGTGAAGAGAAGTGAAGTGAAGTGAAGTGAAGCAAAGTGAAGCGAAGTGTTTAATGAGTAGGGAGGCCTCCTTTTAAGCTTAATTTAACCACCAATTTGGCTATGGGAATAGAGAAAGGTTAAGAAAAATTCACTCTATGGAAAGATTGTAGGTTATTAGAAAGAAGGTGAAGAGTGTAATGGTAATTTGGATTATGGTTATCCCTTCTCTTGAGGAGAGACAGGTGTGTAGGGGTGTGTGTGAAGGAGGATTAGCATTGGCTTTTCACGGATCACCATCAAGATTGCACTTTCAAAAATGTGAAGAGAATTGAAGTGAAGGGAAGTGTTTAATGAGTAGGGAGGGCCTCCTTTTAAAATTAATTTGATAGGGCCCTTAACTTATCGTGATAAGATCATCACTAAACCTTCCCACTATATAGTGGTGTAGTTTCTCTCAACATCATTAAATTGACGACTTGCAAAGCTAATGGGTAGTCCAATTTCTATTCTCCTGGTTGAGCTAGAACACACCCAATAGCAAAGTTCGATGTATCAATATGCACATGGAAAATTACATTCAATCGGACACTTGTAGAATGGGAGCACTTATTAAGGTTTTTTTTAATAACTCATAAGCATGGTCACACTCCGCAGTCCAGTGAAACTCAATAAGAAGCTTGCACAATGGGCAAGCTATCTCCGTAAAGTTTAAAATAAACCGCCGGTAATAACCAGCATGGCCCATGAACCTCTGAACTCCTTTATGGTTTGTAGGTGGTGGCAAATTGGAAATGGAGTAATTTTGCTCTCATTTGTGGAAATCTCATTTTTGGACACTATATGCCCTAAAATGACTCCCTGTTTGTTTAACCCAAAATTGGCCGTTGAAATGGTTTAATGAGATGCGATACAATCTACACTTTTCAAAAAATCTCCGTAAACATGATAGATGTTCTTTCCAAGAGGAATAAACAAAAAGGTCATCTAAGAAAGCTTCACAAAACTCCCTTAAATATTCTCTAAAGGTAGTGTTTATTAATCTTTGGAAGGTAGCAGGGGCATTGGTTAAGCCGAAAGCCATAACATGAAATGCGAACACTCCAAATTCGATTATAAAAGATGTTTTAGCTTGGTCCTCTAGTGTAACTCTGATTTGATTGTATCTAGAGTACCCATATAAAAAGCTATAAGCTTCCTTTTCTGCAACTCTTTCAAGCACATGTTCTAAATATGGCAAGGGGTAATGGTCTCTCCTAGTGGCGGCATTGAACTTCTTGAGATCCATGCACACTCTAAGTTTTCCGTTCTTTTTTGGGACAATAACTATTGGAGACAACCATTTTGATTTCTCAATACAGTATATGAATCCACGTTTGACAAGCTTTTGAATCTCTTCTTGAAAAATCTTTGCATACTTACGATTCATTGAGTAGGGTCATTGCTGGACCGGTTTAGCCATGCTATTCATGGGGATTGTGTGCTGCACCACATTCCTTGAGAAGCTCCTTGAGTACATATTCCTCAATTTTTGGACCATCATAGACTCCATTACTTCTATCGATGGGCATTTTCTGAGCCTTTGTATACACAACCTTACACTCCTTCGTGGTGTAGGATTTGAAATGCTCAGGTGCAAGGTGTAAATCTATGGGGTCTTGTGGCTCTGTGAACTCTGATTTCTCTTTTGCTTTCTTTTTTTGTTAAGCTAACTCTTAATTTTGTTGTCTCCTTATGGTACATATCAACTTTGGCTTCTTTGTAGCCCCTAACGGTCACAATGCAATGGATTGTGGACTACACCACATGACTCTTTGAAGGTATTCATCCCACTTATCTACCAGCTTACAATGAGCATCACATGCCCCTATATAATTAAGACATTCTCTAGTATATTTCCTATCATTTATTCTAGCATTTACATTGGATCGATATCATCGCCTCTTATATCTTTTACTCTTCTTCTCTAATTTTCAATTATGGCCGATCTCCAGTGAAGAGTCACTAGGTGAATTGCTATTTGTGTCTTCTCCTCTCCCGGATAGATTGTCATCTAGGGTATTAGTGGTCCTTGAATGGTTTGTCCTCACATTTGCACCAAGATTCAACTCAGATTATTCATCCTTAGGGTCAATTTCATTTGATAATTTTGACTTTGAATCGTGTTGGCTAAAGCCTTTTGAGATGCTACTGGTTCCAATGTTAGTCAAGACTCTATCGTGTAGGTCGTCAAAAGCTATATGTATTTCTCCTATGGTATGAGTGGTGGAATTTCATTCCCCTCAGGTCTTACCTAGGTCATCCCCCTATTTCCCCAAGTGTCTATGGTTGCTTCTAGGTGGACCCAATCCACATTGTCAGACTCAGTCATCCCAGGTAGAACATCCATATAAGGAGAATCTTCCCCAACATCACTATCCATTTTACACCTATAACAACACTCCAATGGGGCCAAGTGAATTGTGGTGTCAGATCTATGATCAATTATAAATATGTTTCCTAGAGGATGTGCCCAACCAGTGACAAGATCTACTCGAATGACAGAATCTTGGAGCTGCAAGTAGACATGGTTTTTAGACTAGTCATGGACCATTTTTGCTTCCCTCATGAAAGAACATCCTAAGATCATCTCAGATGGCATAGTGTGCTTGGAAAAATCCATAAAAATGAAGGTACGCCTTATTTTGTGTCCAAATACCTTGATCTTGAGATCTTCTAGCATCCTAATAGGTTTAACAATAGTCCCATTGGCCATCTTTACCACTATGTTTGTAGTCCCAAGGTGAGGTCTTCCCATAGTTTCCCATTAATTTTTAGTCACAATGCTAACCCCAGTGCCACCATGAAGGATTCTCCTCACAGTTAATCCCTTGGTAGTAATTGATACGATTGCATTGGATTCATCGCCTTCAAAGGATTGTCCCAACTTGTTAACATGTATTTTGACAATAGAGTTATTGTCTAGGTTGGGTTGTGAATCTAAGTGTTTCTCCTCTATTGGAACCTCCCTAGCTCCGTCCATCTATGAAAATTGTGGTAGCCCGACTTTTACTTCTCCATGGAGGAAAGCTTGATCTAAGAATAGCTTGGGGTCTCCATATAGTTTGGACATGATGGTGGTTTGAACTTCTACATCCATGAAATCCATCATTTGAAAATATTTAACGGCACATTTTGATGTTGCACCTCGACAGACATATGGCCACCACAACCCAGTATGTACAATGTGATGGGAAGTGGTGTGTCTTGGGTAGTGACCACCTGTACTACCAAAGTGAGCTTCTTCTAGGATTGCTTGAACTTCATCTGGCAGAACACACCAGCAAAGAATGCCATCCGGCTTTTTTTAAAGCCTATCACCAATCACGGTATAGGGATTTCATTTGATAAGAAATCTGCTCTTTGCAAGCTAGACAGATTTGTTGGATAAAAACCTATGGAAAAAAGATGCATAATGTCTGAGTACCAGTCTGTGATAGTGTCCACCTTAAAAGAAAACTATCTGGAAGTCATCTTGTACACTTGTGGTTGTTTCTGTTGACTCAATCCTAGAGAGATGGCTGGTCATGTGATGCACTTTACCATGATGAAGAAAAATTTCAAAATCAAACTCCTGAAAGAGCAATAACCACCTCCAAACACGTTCAACTACCTGAGGCTTTTTCACAAGATACTTGAGGTCGTGGTGGTCAGTGGTTTTAACAAAATAGACACCCAAAAGATAATGCCTGAACTTTTGTAGAGCATAGACAATGGCCAAACCGTCTCTTTCAATGCTACTATAGTTTCTTTTCGCTTTTGTGAGTAGCCAACTTGCATAGCAGATAGGGCGGTCTAATTTTGTACTGCTTGTTTGGTTGAGTACGAATTGCACCTACAACTGTGATACTAGCATCAATGTGTATATGAAAAATGAGTGACCAATTAGGTGTGACTAACATGGGGGCATGTGTGAGGAGTTTCTTTAGATAGTTGAAAGCTATGTCTTCTGTAGAGGTCCATTGAAAGGTTTGGTCTTGACTAGTGAGGCAAGACAGAGGCCTGGCAATATCCAGATACATTCTAATAAACCTTTGATGGTAGCCAGTGTGACCTGCAAAACTTTGCATTCCTTTAGCAATAATTGGCCTAGGCATGCGTAGAATGGATATAACTTTTTCTGGGTCAGGAGCAAGGCCTTAAGCAGAAACAATTTGACCTAATAGAGTTCCTTCTTCTATGACCATAACATGATGCTTATTCGGGTTGAGTTCAGATTTACCTCTGTGAAACAAGAAAAAATGAGGGCTAATTGTTCCATGTGCTGCATTCAGCTGGACTTGCATAGCCTTGGCCCGAGAAGCAAGGAAAGTTGCCCATGAAAATCCATGGAAACTTACTGAGGAAGGGCTCAAACACAATGTAGGATTTTTTGTTACAGGAAGCTGGTACATTCTTTAATCCAAAGAGCATACTTTTGAAGACAAAAACTCCCCTTGAAGTAATAAAAGTTGTATGGATCTGGTTAGCTCTGTTGACCTATGGGTCAATAGTATGACATAACTCAATAAAGCCTTATTTTTTGAGAGTTATGAAATGCTACGGATTATGGTTAAAAAATAATTTATAGTGAGTAGCTAGTCTATTTGCAGAAGGCGGGGTGCAATGGCACTTCCAAATTGTAAATACAAATCCATTTTACCCTTTGAACTCTATTTTAGGTTTAACCTATGGTGGCCTATCTCCCTCTCTCGACTAAGCTTGGCTTCGAGCACATGGTCTTGCCTCAGTATATAAGGTACCTAGGTCATTTTGTAAAGATAACTTTTACGGTAGTCAAGTTTAAGATGTCGTCCACTGTGTGTGTGTGTGTGTGTGTGTGTGTGTGTGTGTGTGTGTGTGTGTGTGTGAGAGAGAGAGAGAGAGAGAGAGAGAGAGAGAGAGAGAGAGAGAGAGAGAGAGGGAGAGAGAGAGCTTCATCCTGGTGCTACTCCCTGCTCGTTCATCACATTGGAGATCCGAGTACACCATTGCGATAGGCTCAGCAAGAGCTACATATCAATGACAAGCATCCATGCAAAATGGAGCACTGCGCTCACGCATCTACAAGCTATTTGTGGTTGTAAGTATCTCAAATGTTCAAGAAGTCATTAGAATCATGGCAACATAAGCTATGCATAGGCACTGATAGATTTTAGTTTTGAGCACTTCAAAATTTTGGCTCTCTCTCATACGTGTTTTCCACAGATGGGTCTAGAGTGAGGATTTTGAGTGTAGAGACTTTGGGACACGTCTATCTGGTGAGGGGATAGTGTTCCTTAAGTTTGGTACAATTTTGATATGGTTTAGTGAATTTCCTTTTGTTTGTGTGTATATGGTTAGATGGTGTAGTTGAGAGTAGTGATATTCTTTTAGTTAGCCTTCCAGCGTGTTGTATGCGTGGGATGGTCTCAGCCTGACAAGCTAAAGAGATTGTCTCTGTGCACCTATCATGTCATCTGTGTCCTACATTGAGATTATGTTGATCTAGGTTGTGCTACATACAATTTATAGGTGTTGTGATTCACTCCCACAACATTGGCACCATTGCCTGTCATCAAATCTAATACCTAACCAACCCAAATGATTTTCTCATAATAAAGTGATCATTTAATGTGGGATAATAAACGAAAGAAAGGTATAGAATATAGAAATGTGCTTACGAATCTATCTTAACACGAGGCCAATGGTAAATGGGTCCAAAATGAGAGATTATCTGTCAAAGAGAAAATCTAGCTAATGGAGCTTAAAGACCTTATGGTTAGCTTCACTAAAGACCTCCAATGGTTAGTGTTAAAATTCCTTTAACCTTAGCTAAGCTAGGGCTATGCTTGAGGTGGAAACCCGGTCCAAGCTTGAGGTGCTTGTCGTGCTTGCTGACTAAGGTGCTTGAGGTGCTTAATGACTAAGGTGCTTGAGGTGCTTCATGAATAAGGTGCCTGAGGGGGTACGGTGTTCAAAAGTCAGTGCATATCTCTACACAAGGGGGGGCGATCCCTCATTGTAGGAGCTAGAGAGAGAACACACACACCCTCACACAAGGAAAGCTTGGTACAAAGAGAGTATCTAGGACACTTGTCAACCTCCTCTCCATGTTGCCCTCATGGTGTGCCTAAAGCCTATTGGTTGGCCTCCCAAGGGATCCAATGATAATTTAGTTAATGTAACTTGTTGTTTATGCATTTATCAAGTCCTCTCTCTCAAAGGGGAAAGGGGGACACTTTTCCCAAGGCTACCCTTGCTGCTTGATATGCACCAACCTTGTGATTGGCTAGACTTGGGAATATCAATGAGTTTTCATCTTGAGCTAGAAGAGGGGGTAGATCCAATCAAGGTGGGGGACCGCTTTCAAGATATACTCTCTCTCTCGCTCCCCCCCCCCCCCCCCCAACCACACACACACACACACACACTCATTGTCTGATTTACAAGTGCAAGAGATCCATCTCCTTCTCCATGCTAGTAGAGAAGTTAAGAAATGCAAATGCAAATGCAAATCCAACCAAGATCCATTCTTCAATGCTTAAGATTTCCATCTTCTCCATCTTCATTTCTATGCTATTATGTATGCTAGGAAGAAGAATGATGATAGTGAGGAACTATTTCTTTCTCCTATGGATGTTTCTTCTTCCTCTTCCATACCCTCATTCCCCACTATCTCTCTCCTCCTTTGAAGTTTTTTGAGGCCTTGGGACTGAGGATGGGGATATTTAACGCTTTTTACAAAGTCTATGTTATGCTCGTGATGCATGAATCTTTCCATCTTCATTGCATCACTAGGTCACAAGGAACACAAAGATTGTATCGTACCATGTCTCTCTTGATGGGAGACTCTATAATACAAAAGCCTGTTGGAGGGGGGACGGGCTCCACATAAATCCGGTCCTCAACTATTTTCAAGTTCTCTAAACTCTCTCTCTTGAAAAATTATTGTTCATGCCAAGTTAATTAAGTATTATGATTAAGTTGCTATTGCTAAATAAGTTCACCCTTTATGTTCTTTAAGTAGTCTCACAAAAATGTTCTCTCTAATTCTCTTAGTTCCACTATTCTCAAAGTTCATAGACCGTTTCCATACATTGGTATCAGAGCTATTGTTTCTTGCTTAAGAAGAGAGGTCCTTAAGTTTTCCATGGAAGGTTGGGCCTGTTTATTGCAATGGGGTAAGTGGAATAGGGATTATATTATCTTGGTTGAGAAGGACTTAGCTTGAGGTACACCGTTGGGAACTATAGTCTTAATAATGGAGTCTCTCGGGGCTTGCCTTTGGCTTAACCATTATTGACCTACAAGCAAGTTCAACAAGAACCATAATCAACCGAGCAACGTTAGACCCTCTCCACTAGTCTTTAGAATCAACATTGTCTAAACCACAGGTGTGGCTTCTTGAGGACTGATTTTCAAAGGTAAAGAAGAGTAGAAACTAGCATTTTTGAGGGTATCAAAGCACAAAGTAATCATATATATAAGTTAATTAGCATGGCTAACAATAACCAAGAGAGTAGAATGAACATTGATAACTTTGATTTTGCACATGAAGGTGCTATTGATGATTCCCCCATGTTTTTCAACTATCTTGTTACTAGGTTGCAGTAAGCTATAGGAAACCCTGCTTTGCAAGCCAAAGTTACTCAACAACTTTGCGCTTATGGGATTTTCCTTCCTCTCCAAAAGGAGCAAGAGCTTAGTAGCCCTCTTGATGAGAACCCCAAAAGAAGACTCTCTCCCATACAAGAGGAGGAATCCAAGAACAAGAAAGTCATAAATCCATAAGTTCCTCTAAAGATGTAGCTCCACAAAGCCGGCGGTCTAGACAATTGCCAACTCCTCCCAAGAGGAAACGGTCAATCCACATTCCTTCTCGTCACTTCGAAAGGGAATAGAGGAAAAAAAGGAAGAAAAGGGCAAGAAAGAGGTCACCCTCTTCTCCTTCTTCTTCACCTTCCTCCTCTTCCGACGAAATCTATAGCTATTCTCCTAGAGAATACAAGAGGGGAGGACATCGCAAATATAACCTTGCACGAAAAAGGTCACAAAATCTCAAGAAGTTCAAAAGGGAGGAAAGAGTATCTCTTTTCTCACCTTTGGTACTACTGACAAAGTATTGGCCTTCATCAAAAAATTTGATGTGGCCTTTGGAGATGAGGCCTTGAGGAGGTCCTCCAAGCTATTCCATGTAGCTATGCACTTCCAAAAATCGGATCATCAATGGTGGGCTAGCCTTCGTGGGGCAATGGCAAAGCCCCAAAGACATGGAAACTCCACGACTTTCCATCATGAAGCAATTCATTCCAAGCGATGCAAAGGACAAAGTGCTTACCGATGAATGGAAGAGTTTGAAGATTCTCTCTCATGAGTCTATCCACAAATATGTGGAAAAGTTTTGGGATTTACATCTCAAGGCTATTTTCTTTAAAAAGATAGACTTTGCCAAGCAAAAGCAACATTTCTATGCGGGATTATCTGAAGAGATGGCCGAGTATGAAAACTCCCAGTGGCCTGGTTTTATCAACAAAGTAATCCACCCCACTATGGTTGCTTCACGCATCAATTTTGTTACGAGACTGGGCACCCTCTTGTTGTAGTAGTTAGTTGCAATTGGGATAGCTGGCGTAATGGTTAATTATATGTTGTGTATTTATTTTTCTAATTGAGCTGATGTCGATGATGATTTTGTAGAGTGGAATGAGGAGAGTTGACGAAGTGGCGTAGGCAATAAATTTTGGCGGTTTTATACTCGCAAAGTATTTTAGATTTTCATTTCAATAAGCCACTATGGAATTGTAAATAATTGTAGTGGGAACTTCTCCTTATGGGACATGCAAGAACTAATGAGCTTCACTCATTTACAAAAGTGAAGTGGTTGTAAAAGAGGGGCCTCAAATTTTGGCACCTTAAACTCACAAATAATATATTAAATACCAAACTCCATAAGAATAGGTGCCATGGAGTTTGGGGCTAGATTTAGGCCTTCCTCTTGTAGATTCTCTCTCTACACTCTTATGCTATGCTTAATTTGTTGTGTACTCTCTAATCAAGTCTCTATCCCTTACAATTCTTTTATACACTCTTACAATATAATATATGTCAATTTCATGATTTGTGTGTGTGTGTGTGTGTGTGTGTATGTCTCATAGTCTAGGTGTGTGTGTGTGTGTGTGTGCTTGGCAGGTTGATGGTGAAGTTTGTGAGTAAGGTTGAATTGTTTTAAGCAACCGGGCTCCCCCCTCTTCTCCCAATAGTGGTATCACAGAAAACAGGTTTGATTTAATCAACATCAAATTTCAATTTCACTCAAAATTGACATACTCAAAATTGCAATTCATCGAATTTGCAATACAAAGATTCAAGGACTCCTGGAAATTCAAAGCTTAATTGGTCGAATTTGCAAAAACAAATTTTGCTTGGTCGTTAATTGGCGGCAAATTGGCAACCGGTTTTTAGTTTTGCCTTCATGGCATTTGACAACGGATATGCATAGTACTTTGTTAGTGATTAATAATAAGGATATAAGGAATTTACGGATGAGCGGAAGAAGAACGGTTTTCGGGGAAACTCGGTAAAGGTAGATTTGGATTACAAAGTTAAAGAAGGAGTCAATTGACTGAATTAATTGACGACAAAGTGATATGACCGACACGGTACGGGTCTTGAACTTGGGGCTTCACCGTCGCAAGTAGGACTTCAATTTTCTACACTCGGCTTAAATTTCTTTGTAGCCATGGGAACCTTGGCTTACACACAAAAGGCTACGCAATTGACCTCTGCAAAAACGAGCACACTCAGCATAAAGATGATTGCCCTGGCCTTGGGATCAATTTCCCCCTCAGGCACACAGGCCAAGGAGCTTCACTGTGCGTCATCTTTGTCGATTACCTGCGCGCTGCCATGCACCACTTTGTGGGTACACAGACACCTTTTGAGAAAAGGTGTGGCTGAAAAGTCATTTGTGTTAAGTGGCCGGCCGCGTAAGAATAAAAAAACAAAACCCTTATTAAGCAAGTATTCACCCATTTCCCCTTTAAACAACCTACCACAAGCCTTTGGACACTCAATGACACAGTTGGCAGCTGCTAATTACTAACTTTTCGACCGCCCAACATTAATATTTTTTTCTCTTTTGTCAATTCAAAGAGAAATGTGGTCGTTTATCAACCGCAGTCGTCGGAGGTTATCCTCAGCTACATACTCATAAATCATTTTTTTGGCCACGGTTACAAATTCAAAGACTGCTCAAGCTACGACATTTGCAATTACCGCCAGCTTTACCAATTTAATTTTACGGTGACAAGTAACACAAATTGTCGATTGTATTCCCATTATTTTTGGGAAATGGGAGATTGGACGCCGCGAACTCGACCAACTCGCAGATAAACCGTTTGACCGCTCACTTTTCTGGCAATTTCTAGTGCATCGCCATTCTGAACTTGACGTTGTGAGCGGGATGGAAACACACAGAACGCCTTCATAACAACCCGACACACACTCTTGGGAACATACACACACACACACACACACACTATGGGGCACCACTCGGCTTACACAATCCACCTGGCTGAGACAGGGAACACCAATGGAGTGAGAGGAGAGAGACTTCCCACTTGCCCACTCAACACAGAGACACACACACACGCACACACCCAAAAAACGCAGCTCAAAAGAGGAGATTTTCTGATGTTTGGATACAAATGAGCTTGGGCCAACACCAATGGGGCGAATAGTTTACACAGTATTGAAGAAATACACCAGATACAACCACAAAGTTAAGTAGAGGCTTCACTCACCGGAGAAGATTACATAGCAAAAACAGTAGAAAAAGAGTGAGAAATTTGGAAAAATGGACAGCGCCATCGTGTCCGGAATGGCCCAAAACCCTAGTCTACAATGTCAAAGTGCTCAAATCCGACCTCGGATGAGCAGTTTACGGCCAAAACAAGCTCCAAAATGAGCAAAAACACACCTGCGGCTGTTTCTCCTCTCTTCTCCACGTTTTTTCTGGTCTTCTCTCAGTTTTTTCAGTTCTCACACTTAGCTTTATTAGTTGGGCACCCGTGGCCTTTTAGATGACCTCAAACGGACCCCGAACAGGCCAAAAACTGACCTCGCAGTGCATAGTTGTCACCTTTTTGCATCATCCACACACCTGACACTCAGTTTTTCCAAATAATGCATCCCGCAACCATGTGAAGTGGCCCCAAAAAGTGGTCCTCATGATGACCTTTCTGCATAAGTATCACAAGAAAACACCCACGTCATGTCCATACTTCTCCGCGTGCAAGTATTGACCCCGTTCGACCTCCTGACGTCACTCGATGCCATCAGACGCACCTGCTTACCTCATGTCGTCGGCCGTGGATAGATTCCTCGAGAATTTTTACGTGCTACCAACTCCTCCTTATTGTAGAAAAAACACAGTGGTACTGGTAATAGTGAAAATCGATGCACTATGTACACCCTGTCCTACCTGTACACATGTAGGCCCCACGTAACCACTTGGCTCTGAGAAATGGGCAATTCTTTATTTGATGCACCATGCATGTATATGTACATATGTGCAATCCCTTTCTCCAAAAAACTCCTAACATAATTTGCCCATCCCCTAGCCTGTCGCCAATCTTGAACAGCTCCCACTACACGTAACCATGGTCTGCTCAGTATAATAGGATATATTCCCAACCCTTCTGGCATCACATGAAAATCAAACACTGCCTTTGCATCATATGCCTCCACTTGTAAGCTCTTTACAACACCCAAGCATTTTACTTTCTGATGGTTTGCCAATCTGATCCGAAAACCTCACACCCCATCCACTGTGAGACCCATCTTCTCAACGCATGAGTGTGTTATGACGCATATTTGGGCTCTGCCATCCACATAACCTTGTCCCAAATTTTTCCTTTTATGCCACACATCTACTATTGGACAAATTTTTGGTAGCTCATCCATTGCCAACACCTTTACTGAACCTCTCTTTGGCTCTTTCTCCATTGGGTTAACCATCCTCTTCCACTGTCGCTTTAGCTTAGGCACCATCTCTATAAGATGCCCAAAAGTAACATCTGCCTTCCTGCTCGTTAGATCCTCCTTCAAGTCATAGCTTAATTGCCCATCCCCTAGTGGAAAATCTGAAACATGAAACTTTCGACGAGCTCTCCTTTTCCTCTTGGCCTTGACATCCTCGCCTTCATGGCTCTTTCCTTTCTTCTTACTAGGACCTGGGGCACTTCTTCCTTCCTTATCCTCTGTGTTCCTCTTCCCAATAGGCATCACTAATGTATCCTCTAGCTTTGATGCCTTCTCCAAGGTGACTACACTTAGCACTTTTGTCTTTCCCTTTTCCTCCTGGGTCAGTCCACTGGTTCCTTCGTCTCCATTAATTTCGATGCCATAATCATTTGACTTAGTTAGCACCTATCTTGGCAATGGATACATGTCTCCCCCCATCCTTGGTGGCTTATCACATTGTGGGCTGATGTGACCCAACTCTCCACAATTATAACATGTGGGCGTCTGCCTTCAAAACCTACCATTGCTTTGTCCAACACCATTCCTAGGGCTTTCTTCACCTTCTGGCTGATTTGCAAACCTCCCTCGACCTCGATTATTTCCCACTTGACCTAGCATGTTTACGCTGAGATTCTTCATCAAATCTACCACTTGCCTTAGCCCATCATCTTGCACCGATGTAGTGACCACTGCTGGCATAACATGAGTAGTAAGAGGAACCACTGGTTCATGATGAACCCCTGACATGCGACCTTGTAAAGACTCTATAGGCTGAAATTCAGACCTCATGGGCAAAGACTCCACCCCTAACTGGCTCATTTTCCTCAACTTCCACTCTTTGTTCCTTGCTATCTCTAGTGCATCTTCATATGTCCTAGGCTTCTTTAGCTCTACTCTCCAACATATATTCTCCCAAAGACCAGCCAAGAACCTATCCTTCTTCATCATGTCAGGCGGGGGTACCTATGGTGCTAAGGCCTTGCACATCCGCTCCCATGCCAATGAGAACTTATGTATGTACGCATCTACTGTCTCACCTTCCTTCTGCACCAAATCTTGTACTTCTTGCCACACTTTGTCAGGATCTTCTATCTTCACAAACTCCACTTCCAATCCATGCCTTAGATTGTCCCAACTCAATCTTACGGGTGGATCAGCCATACGCAACTCCTCTTCAAATGCTTTGGACCAAACTCGTGCATCACTCGTCAAACAGATTTGGAGAAGACGTAGCATCTGCGTAGGGTCATGAATCTGGTTGCTAATGCAGGCAACCTCCATCTTTTCCAGAAATTCTTCCACATCTTCATCACTTCTTCCAAACTCCGGATAAGAGAAAGCCATGGCTACCCAAGTTTCAATGCTTTGAGAACCCCTTTGAACACACGTGCAAGAACCCAAAACTTTTACTAACTCAATTCCTAGAAACTTCAATGGAGCTCAACTTTAGATAAGGACAAACACATGCACATCAAATGATTTTTCATAGTTGATCATCGGAATTACAACAGGCAAAGGACATTCCAGGATCTCTCTTAATCTTCTTGTCCCGAACATAAAGACTATGCGTTGCTGGAAAAAAATCTTCCTGGACACATGAACATTTGTCTGGATTCTTTGAGTTAAATGAAATGGAGTGAATTGAGGGCCATTTTGATCATCCATTAAAGCCAATCATGAAGCTCCCAAGAAGGCACACCTAACTTAACCTCTGATTTTTCCAAAATTTCAGCAGCATAACAGCATAAATGGCTCAAAAGACCAAAAAACCATCCATCATAACTTGGAAAAATTTTGGCAGAGTTTCCCCAGAAATAGAGCAGTAGGAACCCAAAATATAGACTGTATATGTATGCATAAACTGTCAAAAATAGAACCCGAGCATCAAGTAGGACTCACTAGTACATAGCCTATGGCGAGGTCACAAAAGGGTGCTGCAGCTACCTGTATCACCGAAAGGATCTCCACATTTGAGAATCCCCCAGCTCAATAAAAACTCACGCTATCGACCCTCACATGAAGGCTTATGCAAATCTCGTATAGTCAAGTCTCAGAAATGACTATCTTCCAGACCAAGTCTCAGAAATGGCTAGGACTACCAAATAAAACCAAATATGGCTCCACAAAGGCGTACAATGGCAGTTTCCACAAGTAACGTACAGTCCAGTAGACAATGCGCTCAAGCAGGCGCTAAATGATGCATACCCACAACAACTGCAAGTGACACCACTGCTAGTATATCACTGTAATCCAGCCACCTGTACCTATACCTGTCCCTGTAACCTGTAACCTGTAATCTATAATCTATAATCCCCAATCTCGAAGCTCGAAGCTCGAAGCTCGAAGTAGAAGGTACTCGAAGAAGATCCTCCGTGGAGGCACCAAAAGAATGTGAGCGGGATGGAAACACACAGAACGCCTCTATAAAAACCCGACACACACTCTTGGGAAGATACACACACACACTATGGGGCACCAGTCGCCTTACACAATCCACCTCGCCGAGACAGGGAACACCAATGGAGTGAGAGGAGAGAGACTTCCCACTTGCCCACTCAACACAGAGACACACGCACATGCACACACCCAAAAAACGCAGCTCAAAAGAGGAGATTTTCTGATGTTTGGATACAAATGAGCTTGGGCCAACACCAATGGGGCGAATAGTTTACACAGTATTGAAGAAATACACCAGATACAACCACAAAGTTAAGTAGAGGCTTCACTCACCGGAGAAGATTACATAGCAAAAACAGTAGAAAAAGAGTGAGAAATTTGGAAAAATGGACAGCGCCATCGTGTCCGGAATGGCCCAAAACCTTAGTCTACAATGTCAAAGTGCTCAAATCCGACCTCGGATGAGCAGTTTACGGCCAAAACAAGCTCCAAAATGAGCAAAAACACACCTGCGGCTGTTCCTCCTCTCTTCTCCATGTTTCTTCTGGTCTTCTCTCAGTTTTTTCAGTTCCCACACTTAGCTTTATTAGTTGGGCACCCATGGACTTTTAGATGACCTCAAACGGACCCCGAACAGGCCAAAAACTGACCTCGCAGTGCATAGTTGTCACCTTTTTGCATCATCCGCACACCTGACACTCAGTTTTTCCAAATAATGCATCCCGCAACCATGTGAAGTGGCCCCAAAAAGTGGTCTTCATGATGACCTTTCTGCATAAGTATCACAAGAAAACACCCACGTCATGTCCATACTTCTCCGCGTGCAAGTATTGACCCCGTTCGACCTCCTGACGTCACTCGATGCCATCTGACGCACCTGCTTACCTCATGTCGTCGGCCCACAGATAGCTTCCTCGAGAAGTTTTATGCTCTACCAACTTCTCCTTATTGTAGAAAAAACACAGTGGTACTGGTAATAGTGAAAATCGATGCACTATGTACACCCTGTCCTACCTATACACATGTGGGCCCCACGTAACCACCTGGCTCTGAAAAATGGGCAATTCTTTATTTGTTGCACCATGCATGTATATGTACATATGCACAATCCCTTTCTCCAAAAAACTCGTGACAACGTCTATGCGATTTTTTAGCTATGTACATCTCATCTCTATTATTTATTTTACTCTCTTTAACTTATTCCGCAGCCCTTTTAAGCATTATTAGTTAAAAACCACACAAAAAAAAGAAAAAAAAAAGAAAAAGAAAATCAAGTAATCATGGCACACCTTCCACAAGCACCCACAATTGTTGAACAGCTTGCCAATCTTCAACAAACCCTCACGTATTAACGCATGCAAAGGAAAGAACTTGAAGATAAATTATTGCATTCTGTACGCAGAGAATCTGCACCGGCACCCAAGAAAAATAAAATTATAAGAAAATCCTTCACTTTTAAGGATTTTGATGGCACTAAAGATGCTAGCATGGTTCTAGCATGGGTTAGTTAGCTAGATGACTATTTTCATGATGAAGACTTCCCAAAATGTGAAATGGTAAAATGTGCATCAAATCACCTCACTAGAAGCGCTGCATTGTGGTGGAATGCCACCAAATAAGACGGGACAAGACCACGTACCAGGCATGTAGTTAAAAGAGGGTTTTAACCTCAAATTTTTCCCACACAGTACAAAGCTAAAGCATGATGCTAGTGGGATTTTATTCGACAGGGTTAAAGTGAAGATGTACAAGGTTACTCTGATCATTTTTGGAAGTGTTTAATTTAATTGCAAGGTATTGAACATGTGTCACAAAAGTTGAAGCGTAAGTACATATCCGTCTTGGCACTACAAATTGGTGCTGAGATAGATATTAATTTAGCTCTCAATGCACAGAAGAAGAAAGGTGGACAACCCTCTCACACTGATCAAACTACTAACATTAAGTGTAACAAGAGACCTTCTTTCTCTACTAGCTTTGATAGAAACAAACATCAAAGTCGTACCTTTTTCAAGAGATGTAGATTTGACAATTTTGCTCTAGCTGCTCAACCTCATAGAAACAACAAAAACAACATGCAGCAACGAGGTAACCAAAATTATTTCAACCAACATTCTATTTAAAACGCTAAGGCTAACAAAAAGGTGAAGTGTTTAAAATCCTTTTAGTATGGTCACTATGCAGATAAGTGCCCAGATGATCCTATTAAGGGCAATAGCACCATGGTTCAATTGCATGGCTGCACAACATGAAGTTTCTTGAAAGGAGAATCTACTGCACGTACAAGGAAAAGAGCATGCACATAGATGCTAGTGAGTCTGGTCGTACTATACCACTTGTAAATCCTCTTGCTTTTGACAAATCAATAAAAAGTTTAAGTTTTGTGTACATGATTTTTTTTTTAAGTCCCTAAAAGGTTCTAATGTTTCATAAATGTAAATGGTAGGAATCTAGAAGAGTTAGACTTGTCTAATTTTCTAAAATGATTCCAAGATGTGCTCATTGATGATGTCCCTATGAAATTACCTCCAAAACGAGGGGATGATGACCATCAAATTGAGCTACTACCAGGAAGTTCATTGCCTATAACAAGCCTCCTTATCGAGTTTCCCAAGATCAATAAGAGGAGATCATGAGGGAAGTACAAGAATTCATAGACAAAGGGATGGTGATGAGGGGATAGATCTTAGCTCCCCTCCCTTTTGTTCTCAAGTCCTTGTTAACCCTCACGGACACCCTATCACCTTTGACGGACACCTTAATATCATTTATTTTATCATTTATTTGAGTCATGGACCGTGCTTGTCGGTCCAATAGGTGCATAGGTGATTTTTGATGAGAGACACACCACTTATCTTATTTTACAATATTTTTTCAACGATCGACCACTGTGGGCGCCCATGTAGGAATGGGTCAGATTGTTATAAAAGGACTATTTTGACCTAAAATCCTCATTCTTTGAGGTGCATGCTAAGAAGTGCTCTTGATCCTTCTCTATCTTCTTCTCCTTTGTGTACTCACACACGTGTGTGTGTGTGTGTGTGTGTGTGTGTGTGTGTGTGAGCGACAGAGAGAGAGAGACAGAGTGTGTGATCCAGCATTGTGGTGGCATCTACAATGACGAGGTGGTTGAGCGCGGTGGCAATGGTGGCTCCTTCTTCTTTGCGGCACAGAATCCTTCATGAAGGAAGCATTGAGCGGTGAGTGACACACCATTGCCCATTTGAGCTTTCTAGGACTGTCTCGTTGTGTGCTTGCAGCCATTTGTGGCTCGCACACGATGTTTTGGTAAGTTTCCAGCCTCTGACACGTGTGGTAAAGTGCACATTTTTGGCGTCGTTACTGAGGACTACCCTCCACTAAGCTTGAGGAGAACTCAATGCTATCTCAGAAAGCCATTCACTTCTATCATTTTTGGTTTTTTGCTGAGTGAATTGTGCTAGATCTGTTAAGTGGCTGCAATGCGTAGGTTTAACAGGATTTGTTCGCTCTGTTACGTGCTCTAATGTACATGTTTTGATAGATCTAAGTTCTATTATGTGCAAGTGTTAACAGGTCTGTTAAATAGTGTTGTTGTGTAATGTGCAATAGACAATGAGTAGAAAGAGTAGTGAGTGAGTGAGTAGTTTGTTGTTTTAAGAAGTGTAGATAGTGTGTAGTAGTTAATGTAGACAATGTGTAGTTTACTGTGTTAGACAGTGTGTGAGCAAAGATAATTAGTGTTAATTAGCTTTGTTGGTTGTAACCAAGTTAGATAGAGCTCTCAGAGGGAGCCGTGTGCACACGTGAGCTCGGCATCCACGCGCAACATTATTGACAAAAAAAAAATCAAAAAGTTTTTTAAAAAATACGGTTGGAAATTTGAGACCAAAAAGAAAATTCAAAAACTAAAAAGAAAATTAAAAAATATCTTCTTTTAATAGTAAGGATCGGGATCATTCCCAAAGCCCAAGCCCAGGCCCAGTCTCCAAGCCTCAGTCCTCAATCTTATGATATAGTATAGGCACTACTATATATATAGAGACTTGAACCTCAAGTGAGGGGAGGGCATGTGAAACAAGTTCCTCAAGTCCTCCACCTTTCCCTTCACACTTAGGCACTACTATATATATAGATACTTGAACCTCAAGTGAGGGGAGGGCATGTGAGACAAGTTCCTCAATTCCTCCACCTTTCCCTTCACACTTACCCTTGAGCTTACTAATTTTAACCTTCTTTCGACTAGGAAAGAACTATTTTTAGAATTTTGAGGCTTTAAGTAATCGAATCAAGGACTGTAAATCATGGAGTGTTCCTCTAACCAAGACGCTCGTTTTGAGCTATCACACGCCGTATTCTGTGGCTTGGTTTAAAAAACTAAAAAACAAAAAAATTGAGAGTAAATTTGGGTTGCAAACACCCAAAAAACTAGATGAACGGCCTTCACGGGCACTCACCAACACTTCTAGAGTGGTGAGGTCACATGCACCTATGCTCTGGTCATGTGCTAGAGGATGATCTCATAGAGAGTATCTGTGTTTACGCGGGTACTCATTATTCCTCCACATTAGGCTCTAGGCCCTCAACGGGAACCCAGGGTAGTACCACTCAAGACCCACATATTGCATCTAGTGACTCTTCCTCTGACTACAACATCATGTAAGTTTACCCGATTCCCAATTCCGATAGTTCAAGCCAAGACATGCATGCCATGGGTCCACGGTCCAGGCCAAGCATGCTTAGCCGCTTGAAGGAGACTTTTAGTAGATCCACTCACTCCGAACATGGAGCTAGCGATATAAATGAAGAGGGTGGGGAAGTAAATTCACCATTTATGACCAACATAGACCCCATTCTCTAGGAGAGTGTGCATGTGGATACTCCATTCACTGCACCCCCTGACTCTTCATAGCTATTCCCCTCCGAGGTTATATAACCTGATGCTAGAAGCCTTGCCGAAGTGCAAGAGGCTGAGCGATATATCATTGCATCTAGGGAAAAGGAAATTATGAGCCTACACAAGGTAGAGCAATGGAGAGAGCTAAAGGCAAAGACTCATATGTCAACATACATGCTAGTCGAGCAATCTAGTGCTCCTGACTTAGCGACCACTAAGGGTCAACCCATAAAGAGAAACATTGCATCTATTTCAACCACCTGGGAAGCATTCACCACCAATGCGATCTAATTGGAGGATAACTTTCAAGGAGAAAGAGTGTTTGTTGAGCCTAAAGCTATTAGCTCACAAGGCATCGCGATGACGGGCGTAAAGCGTGACACGAACCCTGATGGCCTCTAAAACACCGGGAGCTTATGCACGTCGCAAGCCAATCACAGTGAAGCAAACAGGTGGGCACCACCTAGCTTTGAGCGGCTAGGACTTAGACAACGGTGATTTGAACTATCACGGACTCTACGATGATTTGAAATCCCTCAGGGGTGTGAGGGAGAATTATTCTCTTGCAGTATTTACAGCAACCTTATTTCCGGCAAGGTGGCACATCATGGTGATAGAGAGATAGAGGGAGAGAGAGTGAACCTACTTGGTGCATTCTCTAGAGATGACTCATTGACATGAAAACTTGCTAACATGAGTGTGTGTGCATCGACCGTTGGAGTCCAGATGTGGACATAGCTTCCTTTACATAGTACAATTCTCAAAGCAAATGACTACGCTAATTCCCCTCTCTTGTGATGCAAATGTTTCCAATCCTCCCACCAAAATACTACCAAGTGCTGACCTCTGATGAACTTGCCCCCCCCCCCCCCCCCCCCCAATAGTGACCTCTCGGTGCCTTTTTATAGGTGTTAGTTGCTTTAGATTAGGATAATATCGTATGATTAGGGTAATCTAATCAGGGGAGAAAAAGCAAGGCGGTGTGCCCTAGGTGGTTGACCGTTGCTTTGTCTTGGGAAATATTATAAGGAAAACCTCTAGGTGGGCCTTTGTGACCATCACCTAGAGAGATGAGAATTTACAAATTTGGGATTATTTACAAGGTTTGGTTTGAAACTGGAAAACAATGATAATAGCCTACGGTTTTACTAAAGAGGGCATCGTGGATGCGATGCCGATGAATGGAAGCCTTGCTGGTGTGTCGATGTAGCATGCCTTCGGCGCCTTTGCTTGTTTTGGTGTCGGTGGCGTCTGCTTTGGCCACCTTCTTTCTTTTTGTGGATGTCGATGTCGTTCGGTTTTTTTTTTGTATTTTTTTGGTGTGTGCGTATACGCGCGCGCGTGTGTGTGTGTGTGTGTGTGTGTAAGTGTGCATGGATGTGTGTGTATATATATGAGTATGTGCAGTGTGTGTTCATGTGTGTAGGCGAGAGAGTGTATGCGTGGGAACAAGAAAGTGTTATATATATATATATAAATATATAATTTTTTTCTCTTTTTTTTTGGTCGATTTCCTACTGGGAATGCGGTGTGTGTGTGTGTGTGTGTGTGTGTGATAGAGAGAGAGAGAGAGAGAGAGAGAGAGAGAGAGAGAGAGAGAGAGAGAGAGAGAGAGAGAGAGAGAGAGAGAGAGAGAGAGTTTCGGATGCGCCTGCAAAGGCCTACGAGAGAGAGAGAGAGAGAGAGAGAGAGAGAGAGAGAGAGAGAGAGAGAGAGAGAGAGAGAGAGAGAGAGAGAGAGAGTTTCGGTTGCGCCTGCAAAGGCCTAAGAGAGAGAGAGAGAGAGAGAGAGAGAGAGAGAGAGAGAGAGAGAGAGAGAGAGAGAGAGAGAGAGAGAGAGAGAGAGAGAGAGAGAGAGAGAGAGAGAGAGAGAATGGACAGTGGGTTTCCTGCGGGTTGAGGGCAACACAGCGCGAGCGAGAGAGAGGGCGGGGTGAGGTGGCAAGGGAAGGAGAAGGTGAGGGAGTGTGGATGTGTGTAAGAGAGAGAGAGATATTCTTCTCTGCGCCTTTGCTAGATGGCACCGGGAGCGGCTGAGAGCGAGAGAGAGAGAGAGAGAGAGAGAGAGAGAGAGAGAGAGAGAGAGAGAGAGAGAGAGAGAGAGAGAGAGAGAGAGAGAGAGAGAGAGAGAGAGAGAGAGGGAGGGGGGGGGGGGGGGGGGGAGGGAGGGAGGGAGATGGCGGGGGGGCATGCGCCATGTGGGCCGCTGACAAGAGAGCGAGGGAAGGGGGGGAGGGGGTTTGGCAACAAAGTGGGTTCAGGGTAGGGTGTGTGGTGAGAGAGAGAGAGAGAATATTATTATCCTGGATGGGTTGCATGGTATCTCAAGAAACGAGAGGAGGGGAGAGAGTCAATGTGGGTGGGGGAGAGCGAGACGGACTAGCGGGCCATGGGAATGAGAAGGTAAGGCTGGATGTGTGTGTGTGTGTGTGTAGATAAGAGAGAGAGAGAGAGAGAGAGAGAGAGAGAGAGAGAGAGAGAGAGAGAGAGAGAGAGAGAGAGAGAGAGAGAGAGAGAGAGAGAGAGAGAGAGAGAGACTTCGGCTTCTTGTAGGCAACAAGGGAGATAGAGAGAGAGGACGTCCGAGCACTGTGCCATGTGGGCCGCCTACAACAGTTAGAGAGAGAGGGCGAGTTGTCAATGAGAGAGAAGGAGTGCATGAGGGAGAGAGAGAGTGTGTGTCGAGAAGGGAGAGAGGGGAAAAGAGAGATGCGTAGAGAAAATGAGAGTGAGAGAGTGGGATATTTCCTTCCATGCCCGTGGGGCCTTTGCTCAGAGAGAGGGGAAGAGGGCAGGATCGATGGAGGGAGAGATGGATTACGACGGCCCCCAAGGAAATAAAACAAGAGGGAGAGAGAGAGGGGGGGAGAGTGAAACCGAGGGTAGCTGCTAGGCTGGGCTATGGACGATGGGCTATGGACGAGCGAGGGCATGAGGGTGATAAGGCTGGCCAAGTGAGGGGGGGCCATGTGACGAGGCCATGCCAGCAAAAGCTACGGCCATGAGGTTGAACAGGCATTGCCAAGCCTTCCGACGGTGTCGCCAAGGTTTCGGCCGAGGAAAGATAATCTTTTTTGTCCTTTGATTTTCAAAAATCGACTATCGTTAGCCCTCCCCTTTTTGCTAGAGGCATTCATGTCTCTAGCCTTGACTTTGATTCTTCTTCAGTTGTGATCTGTAGGAGCCGATATCGAGTTGCCTTCTGAACTAGCCATTCCATTTGGCCATTGGTGAGACTTCTGGGATATTCATGAATCCGCAACAGGTCCGAGTGATAGCCTATTCCTTGGAATGGTGTCGGTTGATTAAATGGGAAGCCCATGGCTTCTAGAACTTTGTGCCATTGCCTTCCTGGATCCCAAGTGAAAAATACAATCATTGTCTGCAGTGTCCGAATAATAAAATTTGCATGCCAAGTAGGACCAAATTTGTAACCACCACCAGTAGCGAGAGGGGAAATGAACATCTTGGCTCCTGCAAAGATAAAACTGAAAATTATGATTCCCAAGAGTGTGCCAAGAATCCACCATATATGGCCTCCTTGTTGGTGTGGTGAGCTCCAGTTGTCTTTAGAATCTTGCTTACTGTCGCGATTGAAAAAACCTGCAAGCACATCATGCTTCTCCTGATGTGCTCAAACATGTCAGCCGTCTTTTTTGATGTTGATAGTAGTCCACCTACCTTGTGACTTAAATACAAGTGTGATCCACTTACCTCTCTCCAAAGAGAGGATGCACTATTTGTAAAAGATTGCACCAAATTGGGAATGAGGCCTTCATTCTTGCATTCTATCAGCCTTTTTTCTATCCATGGCTCCTTAACTCTTATCTCCATGTTGATCTTACCTCTATATGTTCTAGCGGTTAACCATAACCATAGGTCTGATGCATCCCATGCAAACACAATGTTGTGTTTTGGAGGAGTTTGGAACATCCTTAAAAGGTTGGCAACATATTGATCATCAAACTTACTCTGAACATCCTTACATAAATTGGAGGCATTACCCATCTCCACGTTTATAACACCTTTCAATAGACTAGAGGCATTACCCATGTCTAAGTCTATGACACTACACAATAAAGTCTTGCTTGATTGCCAAGCCTCTAGAGCAATATCCAACTCCAAACCTTCAATCTTGCTTACCTCTTTGTTATGGTTCTCTAGTGAAACTTCCTTGATGCAAGATTCCTTTAGCTTGCTACACTATCCTTGGTCCATGCTAGTGCACAGGCTTCTATTTTCAAAGCCCTCCCCTTTTCTTGATATATTGTCCTTCTTCTGCAAAGCCTTGCTAGCAGGCTGGTCTTCCTCTTCTCTTGTATCTTCCATGCCCTCTACATTCCTCTTACTCTGGCGAGGCCTGATCAACACTTTACATCTTCTTACCCTTACCACCCAATGTTGTCGATTGATTGCTTTGGTGCCTATTTCATCCACGGTTAAAGATGTACTCACATTTGTTACACAATTTTCTTGACTTACCTCCCCCACTGGGGTAGCATCTTTTGATTCTTTAACCTCTTGTTCCACTTCTTCAGTACTTTGAACAAACTTCTCGCTTGATCCTTCTTATGTTATCTTCATCTTGACCTCTTCTGCAAGATTAATGATACTTAGTGTGCGGGTACCAATTGGTGGTGGGCGTAGGATGAGTGTAAGTGTGATTGTGGCGGTGGTTGCATTGGTGGCTGTAGGAATTGAACTGGTGGGGCTAGCTGTGGTTTCACGGCTGGTGGTGGGATTTAAACAGGTGATATTGGTTGCCTAGGCGGCGGTGGTCTTTCCCTTGGTGGAGAGATCTGATTTTGTCTCCCTCCTCTATTGAAATTCTGCCTTCTTAGATGTGGACAGTAGTACATTCCATGGCCGTCTTCCCCGCAATTATAGTAGTGGTACTCTTGGTTTTGCCTTTGTTGTCCTCTTCCTTGTTCTGGATTTCTGATAGGTGTATGCCCTTGCTACACCAAATGCACGGATAAACTCTCGAGTTGGGTAGTGATGCGGTTCAACAAGTCTTGCTGCTCCTCTGATGCCTCTTGTGGCTGGACTCTATGAATGGATGTTGCAGTCACTAGGGTTAGTCGGACTGAGCTTGATTCCTCTGACTCGTTGACTCTTTCTTGCATGTGCAGTTTCTTGTCTTTAAAGAGGCCTATATCTACTGCCAACTCATATGTTGCAGGAAACCTTCCCTTCACCTTCTCTTTAAGAGGCGACCACACAGGCCAGCAATGAAACGGTTCTTCTTTAGAAAATTAGGCACTCCTTCACCTTCCTCTAGCGAGGCAACCCATCTCTCCCACAAATCCACAAACTTGGACTTGTAGGTGGCATACTCTAGTAGACCTCCCTGCTTTAATTCCGTCAGTAGCTGCCATAGCTTCTCCGAGGTCGTGCCGCCACCAAACCTCTTCACAAAGGCAGCACGTAACACATCCCATGCTTTTTTGGTAGCTTGGGGCAAAGAATTGTACTAAGACTTGGCCTCTACTTTCATAAGTAGAGGAAAAATTGAAAGCCATGAGGCATCATCATCCTTGTTGGAAACCACACAAGCGATGTCGAAATCATCTAGAAAGTCGATGATGATGTCTTCTCCCTTCTTTCCACTGAACATGGGGAAAGAAACACTTGCCATAGTAGTGACTCAGGATTTTTACACTTGACACAATTTTTACTTTTATTTTTTTAAATTTATGACAGTAGTGGCTCATAGCGGCTTTTTACAGGGTTGGGTGGATAGATTAAAATAGGATAAACATGGAAACATTGAAGGAGTGGTGGTAATCCAATATGGGGAGAATGATAGGGTTTGGGGAGATAAGGATTTATCCTCGCACTGTAGCGTTGAACAAATACACAATCTTCTGTTGGTAGAAGACTTTCCTATGCACATAAATATTCACATGCATATGTTGCAGGAATCTAAATGGGAATGTTGTCGGCCCGTTTTCCATCATGCAAAAAGGGATGGATCACTTACTTATACTCTTACCGTGCCGGTGTTGATGAGTCGGCACATCCACAGGAGGTCGTCGCCATTCATAGGCTCTACTTTTCCTTCATCGCTCAGCACGTACGGGGTGATGGCGATGCGTCTGACTACTTCTAGCCTTTTGGCTAGCAGCAACTGCAATTATCGTAGTCGGCGTGTTGCATGCATTCCACTCCATTCAACTGTAATTCATCTCCAACCCACTAGGTTTCACTCGTGGTGGAGAGCTTCTTCAGGATGAGCTGTACGGGGAGAGGAGGAAGACCCTCTACTCATCTTCCAAAATAGCGAGAGCAGTAGCCGAACCACTCTTCCTTAGGGCATGGGAACCTTCTTACCACTTCTACTTCCGGATTGTCGAAATGGAATGGCAGTACTCGCATGCATCGTGCGAATTGGTAGGCGACCTTCCGTTGCTTAGCCTCGGATGACCTTCTCTTTGGCAAAATGGGTACGACCCGGCTCTCTGATGTTGAAGCACTCGCTTGGCCAGACGCTTCTTCCTTTGAGGTCATGTGTTTCTAGACTTGCTTTGCCTTTCCTTACCTTTGTCTCTAGCATCCGCTTTAGGCCATTTGGAGTAGAGGTTATACCTTTGATTGCAATTTCCTTAGGAAAGAGAGGCCTTACCGTTTTCTTTCCTCCTTTGATATGGACGATTTCCTCGCGGTGAATGTTGATGTAAACGATTTCAGCCCCTTCGCTGCCTTCGTTGTTGGCACTCATTGACAGTGTGTTTTGGTTGACAGCAGTGATAGCACTTCATAGGCCTCCCACCTAATGCTCTCAATTTGTGGTTAGAACGAGCAACACGAGATGGGGAGCTTACCTCTTGAATACTGACGGCACTACAGCTTGGCAGTAGTACTTCAATGAAGGTGGCTAGTGCCTCCTTAGTCTCCTCCTCTTCTGTCCTCCAGTTAGAGACCTCCTTCAACCATTCATCCATGATTGATGAGGTGTTTTGCTTTTAGCATCGTCAACTAAAGGTTTTTGAGAATCCCTCCTCAGTGGGGGCACCAAATGACGGGCACAAAGCGCGACACAGACCCCAACGGCCTCTAAAACTCCAGGAGCCGATGCACACCGCAAGCCGGTCACAGTGAAGCGGACAGGCGGGCACCACCTAGCTTTGAGCGGCTAGGACATAGACAACGGTGATTTGAAATATCAAGGACTCTACACACACACACACACACAGGTGATGAAAACCTTCGGGTGTGTGAGGGAGAATTATTCTCTTGCAATATTTACAGCAACCTTATTTCCGGCGAGGTGGCACATCATGGTGATAGAGAGATAGAGGGAGAGATAATGAACCTACTTGGTGCATTCTCTAGAGATGACTCATTGACATGAAAACTTGCTAACATGAGTGTGTGTGCATCGACCGTTGGAGTCGAGATGTGGACATAGCTTCCTTTACATAGTACAATTCCCAAAGCAAATCACTATGCTAAGTCCCCTCTCTTGTGATGAAAATGTTGCCAATCCTCCCACTAAAATACTACCAAGTGCTGACCTCTGATGAGCTTGCCCCCCCCCCTTATAGTGACCTCTCAGTGCCTTTTTATAGGTGTTGGCTGCTTTAGATTAGGATAATCTGGTGTGATTGGGGTAACCTAATCAGGGGAGACAAAGCAAGGCGGTGGGCCTTGGGTGGTTGACCCTTGCTTTGTCTTGGGAAATATTATAAGGAAAACCTCTACGTGGGCCTTTGTGACCATCACCTAGAGAGATGAGAATTTACAAATTTGGGATTATTTACAAGTTTTGATTTGAAACTAGAAAAAAAATGATGATAACCACGGTTTTTACTGAAGAGGACATCGTGGACGCGATGCCGGAATGGCAGCTTGCTGGTGAGTCGGTGTGTAGTGCATTCGTCACTTTCGGGGTCGACCGGGGCATGCCTTCGGCACCTTTGCTTGTTTTGGTGTCGGCGGCGCGTACTTTGGCCGCCTTCTTTCTTTTTGTCGATGTCGATGTCGTTCAGTTTTTTTATATTTTTTTTTTGGTGTGTGCGTATACACGTGCGTGTGTATATGTGTGTGTATATATACGAGTGTGTGATGTGTGTGTGCGTGGGAATGAGGCGTGGGAACAAGGGAGGTGTATTTATATATATATATATATTATATATATATATATATATATATATATATATTATAATTTTTTTTCTCTTTGTGTTTCGCTCGAATGCCTGCTGGGAACGCGGTGTGTGAGTGAGGGGGGGGGGGGGATGATGTGTGTGTGTGTGTGTGTGTAACAGGGGTGTGTGTGTGTGTGTGAGAGAGAGAGAGAGAGAGAGTTTCGGATGCGCTTGCACAGGCCTACGAGAGAGAGAGAGAGCTAAGAGAGAGTGGACAGCGAGCTGCCTGCGGGCTTAGGGCAACACAAGCGCAAGCGAGAGAGAGGGGGGGGGTAGGTGGTGAGGGAGGGAGAAGGTGAGGGAGTGTGGGGGTGTGTGTGTGTGTGAGAGAGATATTCTTCTCTACGCCTTTTCTGGCTGGATTCGGGAGAGCGGTTGAGAGCGAGAGAGAGAGAGAGAGAGAGAGAGAGAGAGAGAGGAGAGAGAGAGAGAGGAGAGGAGAGAGAGAGAGAGAGAGAGAGATGAGAGACGAGATAGAGAGAGAGAGAGTGAGGGGGGGGGGGGAATGGCGGGGGGTAGCTGCGCCATGTGGGCCGCAGAAAGAGGAGGAAGAGGGGGGGTGAAACGAAGTGGGGTAAGGGAGGGAGAGTGAGAGAGAGAGAGAGAGAGAGAGAGAGAGAGAGAGAGAGAGAGATTATTATCCTGGATGGGTTGCATGGTATCTCACGAAACGAGAAGGAGGGAGAGAGAGAATGTGGGTGGGAGAGGGAGAGGGATACGGGCCAGGGGAATGAGAAGATAAGGCTAAGTGTTGTGTGGGTGTGTGGTGAGTGTGAGTGTGGTGTAGTGTGTGAGTGTGTGTGTGTGTGTGTGTGTGTGTGTGTGTGTGTGTGTGTGTGTGAGATAAGAGAGAGAGAGAGAGAGAGAGAGAGAGAGAGACTTCGGCTTCTTGTAGGCAAGGAGGAGATAGATAGAGAGGACGTCCGAGCACTGTGCCATGTGGGCCATCGCCGACAAGAGCTAGAGAGAGAGCGAGTTGTCAGTGAGAGAGGAGTGGATGAGGGAGAGAGAGTGTGTGTCGAGAAGGGAGAGAGAAGAGAGAGATGTGTAAGAAAATGAAGAGAAGAGAGAGAGAGAGTGGGATATTTCCTTCCATGCCCGCGGGGCCTTTGCTCAGAGAGAGGGGAAGAGGGCTGGATTGATGGAGGGAGAGATGGATTACGACGGCCCGCGAGGGAAATAAAACAAGAGGGAGGGAGAGGAAGGGGAGAGTGAAACCGAGGGCGGCCTGCTAGGCTGGGGTATGGACCAGCGAGGGCATGAGGGTAATAATGCTAGCCAAGTGAGGGAGGGGGCATATGACGAGGCCATGCCAATAAAAGCTAGGGCCGTGAGGTTGACCAGGCATTGCCGAGCCTTCCGACGATGTCGCCAAGGTTTCGACCGAGGAAAGATAATCTTTTTGTTTTTTTCTTTGATTTTCAAAAATCGCTATCAGCGGCATGAGCCAATGACCGTAAAGCACATTTCTAAACAGCCAAAGATATCTAAGATGACTTTAGCAGACCTCACCAAGGCCATTCAAGAAAGTCTTAGAGACAATCGTGCCCCACAAAACAATCATATGTGTCCAAGAAGGGATCAACAATGGTGCTCAATTTCTATGGTCCACATAGTACCAGTGAATGCCCTACGTTTAGAGTAAAATTTAATGAGAATTGTAATGCATGTAGGAGGTATGGTCATCAAGCCAAGGATTTCATAGTATTTGAATGCACGATGGCTAATAGACCAACCTTAGAATGGACGGACACACCTCGAGTGCCTACATTGATGATGGCTCCACCTCTTGAACAATCGTCACAACACATGGTCCCTAGGGCCTAGAACGTTGGTCAAACAACACCCTTACCACTTCCAGTGCTAGGACCGTAACCCCCACATTTGAGAATCACTTATGTGAATCAAGTGGGTTATGAGTCATCTATTTCTTGTTTGGAAAGTTGTGAGGAAGATATAGGCCCTAATATTTCCTATGGGATTGATGCACTTGAAGAAATTCCACAATACTACATGGAGGTCTATTGGGAATGAGTCAAACCTGTCTATCAAGTAGCGGCTCTTGCAGCAAGAGGCCAAAATAACAATTTCACTTCCAAGAGACCACCTCTTTAGTGCTACAAGTGTGGGGTCCATATCGTGTAGTACAGTGTCCCATTAGACTACAAACTAATGACACACTAATGCAAACCAATCAAGTGAGCACATCTACAATGCCAATACTCATGTTTAATCGATGTGGCATAGATCATTTGATTTCCTGATGTCCTAATAATCCAAATGCGCCAAAAATCACGCCATTGAACTTAATTGAGGTTACCGAGGAGCCATCACAAAGTACGCATGTGGTATCAATAGATGTACTCACACGATCGATGCTCCAAAACCAAAATTATATTCTTGAAGAAAGAGACACGACATCAATTGCCCGATCTCAGAAGAAGAAGAAAACACAAAGAAAGAGATTGCAAAAAGTAGCGAAGTCAGAGCCGAGTTCAAAGACCAACATAGGGACTGGTGAAACGAGCCCGTATATATGAAACGATGTTGAAGAGGATTCTGATTCAGGTGAAACGATGGAGACTAAAAGGACCACTAGGAAAGAAACAAACAAGAAAGATGGTCATGAGCCACAATGGCCAGGACCCAAGGAACCCAAGAAGAAGATAGGAACTTACCCAAACCCTACAGAGGAGATCAAGCAAGTCAAGCAGTTAATGGGTTTGGTAGAAGAGACCCAAAGGGATCTAGAGTCATCACCTAGACAGATCCAAATTATCGACACAGTGTTACCTACGCAAAAGCAACCTCACAAAGTCCATAGACCACTAGCCATACCAAGTCTCATCCAAGAAGAAAGTGACTTTAATTCATGGGAAAGTGGGCGTACTCCCTTCTTGTTGGAGAGAATGTTTATAGAGGGATTATCTGACCCTATTGAACAAATGGAGATCCCATCTTCCCAGGCGACAACTCAACATTCACCATTTCAGCTCGCATTTGGACTAGAGGTAGTGGCACCTTTCGAATTCCATTTTGGCTCACCATGGGTCACTGTACTTAAGGTGGACTATTCTAGAGCCCCACACTTGGCTATCACTGGTCGGCTCACCAAATTGAAGAGGAGCAACTCTTAGCAGCTAGAGCTTTAGAAACCTAGCAACGGAGAAAGGCTTTAGAAATGGAGAGAGGCTTGGCATGATTGAGACTTAAAAGCCAAGAAGTTTGGCAAGGGTCCATTAGTTCTTTTATACTAGGCCAAGTACTTGAAGAAGGCCAAGAAGCTACTGCCAATATGGCAAGGACCATTTGTGGTTACCAATATTCTTCCTCAAGGAGAAGTTCAATGGCACACATGCTTGAGGGAGTCCCTACCCTTAGTTAATGGCTCCCATCTCAAGCCATACCACACTTAATCTTTCACTCGTAGTACGGTGGCACCCAGCTTAGCTCATTTTCTTTCCACCCACGGAGCTTTCCCTCACTTTCAATCCATGTATTCGCTCTCCAGTCTTGGCTGGGAACCGTTCTCTTGCTTGCTTTCCATATTTTTGTTAGACCATCCTCTAATCCCCAGTCTTGCCTGGGAACTGTTCTCTTGCCTGCTTCCCATATTTATTTGTATTATATCATTTTCTAATCATTGTACTAATTGCCAAGCTTCTATCATCACTACATTTTTCTCTCATTCTCTCTCTAATGCGATCGTCTCTTCCAACTCTTTGATGGTTCTCTTTTTGGTAAAACACTCGTGCATCTCTTGGTGTTATTCATATTTGAATACTCTTCCCATTCCCTCCCCTAGCATACCTCCTCTATCTCCTCTCCATATCCCATCATCGTTTCTATCTCCGTATTCCAGCTCTCTGTCTTACCTCTACTCTCCCAACCCTCTCCCTCTTTCCCTAGCTTGGTCTTTATCTCCTTAGCTTAGTCTCGCTTGCTCAATGGCTCTATCTCACTTCATATCTCTCCCCCTTATCTTACTCTGTTGCCCAATGTTAGCCGCCCTATCCTACACTTAAGGTCCTCCCCACCTCTCTCTCTCTCATCTTGCCCTCCTTCTTGTAAGGCCTACCCCATCTCAGCCCTTGGCTCACCCTGGCTTACGCAGCTATGTGTTGGTCACTACCCTCTCCACACACACTACCCTCACCATAGTGCTACTATTTTCTCTATCCTCTTGCCCCATTTTTCTCCTCACCCTCTGTCTTTCTCCTCCCACCCAATTTTCAACCTCGCCCCATTTCTCTCTCCTCTGACACCGATTTTTCCTTGCCCTCTTTCTCTCTCCTCCTACCCAACTTCCAACTCGCCCCATCTTACCCCGCCCTCTTTCTCTCTCCTCCCACCAATTTTCAACCTCGCCCTCTTTCTCTCTCCTCCCGTCCAATTTCCAACCTCGCTCACCTTTCTCTCTCCACTCGTCTAAAATCCCGATCTGTCGCCCCAAATTTCTCACTCCACTCGCTCCACTCGCTCCACCTCCCACGTCCTGTTTATCTCTCTACCACCCTAATTTCACCATCTCCTCGCACTATCTCTACCCCACTTTCTCTCTCACCACTTTCTCGACCCAATTTCTTGCCAGATCCCCACTTTCTTGACCAGACTCCCTCATCTCTTATCCCACTTTCTCTCTCGCACCCTCGCACAGCATCAACCCCCCCCCCCCCCCCCCCCCAGTCGCTCGTGCGACCTCTGCAACCCCGCCTGCTTATGCACCCTCCACCTTCATCCGTTCTCGTCTTTCTCCACTTATCTCGTCCGCCTGCTCAGTATGCCGCATAGGCTCGCCCGGTCTTGCCGCTTTTGCCTCAGTCTGTCGTGCTTGCCCTCACCCTTTGACATAGCCGATAACTACGGCAATTGCCTCACCACCTCGCCTCTCCTACATAAGCCTCAATCACACCCTTAACCTCGTACCTCACCCAACCCCCTTCCCGACCTCTTCCTCTCCCTACCTTCCCCATACCTCTTTTTCACCCGTCCTCGTACCTTTCGCCTAAACCCTCGCTATTTGTCTCACCCTTCCTACACCCGTTTTTGGCTAGCCCTTTGTTTTCCTCTCACCCAAACTAGCCCTTGTGTTCACCTAATTTTTCCATATTTTTTCTTTGAGACATACTACCATGGAATCTCCTAACAATACATCTTCATCGGATGAGGTGTACTCGCCTGGCTCCCATGCTGACTCAGATGACATAGCGTACAATAAATATTCTGACAACATCATTGTGGTGCGTTTGTATAGTCCAAAAGAGGACGCCTTTCAGTGGGAGGCCCATGGAACTGCCTTGGCTGGTATCACCACCCAACCTCCCTTATATATCCCCTAGCTATCAAATCCCTTGTTCCACACTGGCAGTCGGCCACCTACTGGCTCGAGTACGTGACCCCTTGTGGGTATGCCCTTGGCATGAGATTACTCCCCCCTTGGAGAAGTGTTTTTGTCCTCAAAAACAAAAGTCAGAAACTTCTTCTTAAGAACACTATTGTTTTCCCAAGTGGCACCTTCTTCAGGTCGATCTTTCGACTTAACTAAATCTTGACGATGTACATGATTATGCGTACGTAAATCATGGTAGTCAAGGATTTGCTCGGTTTCATGTGGTGGTGTAGGAGGTTCAACAAAATCATGAATAACATCCTAATTTTTCACATTGTTGTTCTTTTGTAACCATCTTGGTGTAGCCATCGCATATAAACTCCATTGAGAACTCAGTTGAGTATGCTAAACAAGTAATCACAACTAAGATGTATCTGAAAGAGTATCTCATTCTCTTTCCATGAAAAAAACTTGCAAACGTAACTCATCAGCTAAGTTTAAGTCCTTGACTTTTTATTTTCTCGTATCAGTAACAATCGCACCATTACCGATGGCTTAGGTTGAGAACCTGAATTATATTGGAAGAGACTAAATGTAGTCGCAAACATGCTTTCAGTACATGCTTACTAATTGGATTTCTTGGTGCTAACTTACGCACTGTGCATATCCTTTAGCACAAGACTACGCTTTGTAATCTACCTAATCTGCCTTTCCCCGTGGATATTGACAGTAGCCTAGTTGTTGTAATCTTCCTCTCTCTCTCTCTCTCTCTCTCTCTCTCTCTCTCTCTCTCTCTCTCTCTCTCTCTCTCTCTCTCTCTCTCTCTCTCTCTCTCTCTCTCTCTCTCTACATAGCTATGTCGGTTTGAGAAGCAGTGCGCTTCCGCTTCAGAACTCAACAACTGGTATCAAAGCTTTGATTTAATTATCATGAAGCTTAGAGAAGCATCCTCGATTGATTCAAGTGGGGCTTCAAGCTTGAAAGCAAGGAGGTTGTATGGTTCTTGGTTTCTCTATTGTTGATTTGGCCTCTTCATGGAGCTTTGCAATTATCTTCATTTTTGGGGCTTATACACATTGCCTGCCCCATCGGAAAAATATAAACTCGCAAAGGCTTTGGAGTACTACCATGAATGAGGCGTGGAAGTGGGCTATTTAGTTAGAAATGTGTGGCCATCAAAGATTTCCTATCAAAGAGCAACATGTTTTAAGCTACAGGCAGAGGGTGTAGTAAGTTTAGGAGGAAGCATGGCAAGGGAAGTTGGCATGCAAGGCCAGCAGGGAAATTTGACCCTAATAGGGCAACACCAAGCAATTGGAGGCAAGGTCAAGATTGCAGTTGTGGAATCAATTGGAGTTACCTATTCTATTGATAATAAGAACGCTATTACAAAATTGGTCTCCTCCATGCAGAATGAACTCTATTATGCCAGTCCGAAGCTAGAATCAAGTTTGGGGCAGTAGATGTCAAGTGTGATCAAGCTGCAAACACTTGGGCAGAGCTTGAGGCAACACCATTTTTTTGTAGGATAATGGGGCAAAGGGAGTCTGTCATGTGTCAAGGGAGTAAGAGCAAGCGGGGGTTGCATTGGATAGGATGGGGGTCATCATCTGAACGCAAGACTCACCTACTCCCACCTTGGGAGAGAGATCATTGATGGGCTTCAATTGCTGCCCGCTGAAGATAGAGGAGGAGAGGGAGGCAGTTGTTGCTGCCATGACTATGGTTTTCTTCTTGCTACACAAAGCCATGGTGAGGAAGGCCTATGCTGAGGAGGGGGTAAAGCAGATGCTACAACAAGCATGTGACAGACACGCGCATACACACGTTGTCGTGTTGTGGCACGTGCATAGTGTGAAACTAAAATATCTACCTCACTCGCAATGCCTTTGCTGTGTGGGACCAAATGCTATGATGTACATAGTGTGATACATGCGAAAATAGATGCCACAGTTGCAGCTCTATATATACCTTGCCGAGATAGTGAGGACCTGGAAGTGGCATTGACGCGTGTTTTATCACATTAAAATATTCTTATTTTGCTTTATAAATGTACAAACATCAAGTGTATCGAAGTGAGGGCATTCTCGGCCAAAAATAGCAAGTTTCATGCGCGAGCGTAAGAGATGCATCCAGAGTTCTTGCTAAGTGGAAAAATGATGTTCAAGATGAAATTTAAGCCCAAAAGGGAATTTTTCACAATTTTAGGGATTTTTTCCAGCTTGTTTGGGCTTTTTACGGGCAAAAAAGGGTATTTTTGGGCTAAACATGGCCAAAAATGACCCAAAATTGGTCAAAAATGGCTCAAAATGCCACATCACTCATGGTTACGTGATTATGAGGAGTGAGGGAACATTTTAAAAGAGAAATATCAGCACTATAAGCTCCCTTATGAAGGGATACAAAGCCTGCACCTAAGGTATGCTAGTGAAGTCCTGTGCTGTACCAACCCTGTATTCGAGGTTCTAAGGCCACCAATTAGGGTTTCCCCTCTTCATATACCTACTTGGGAATGAAGATTGAAGTTATGAATCTTCCATGAAATGGCTACGATGGAGAATTGAAGCGTTTTTGTAGGGATTTTATCAGGGCGACAGAGCACTGCAACTGTGTAATTGGCAGTAAGGCTACACCAAATCATCACACACACAAGAGTTTTGAGTTGGTCTTGGTTCTTTTTCAAAGAGAATCTTTCATGTATGGAGTTTTGTTCTTTTTTAGTGTGCTTTTGGATTCAAATCATGTATGCCTTGCTTGAATTTGCTACGAATCCTCACAATCAGAGGCCCGACGCTTTTCTAGTCGCACTGCATACTTCTTCACACAAGTTTGGTGAACCCGACGCGAAGTAGGCTAGAGTGAGGGTTAAAAAGGTTCATTGAAGGTACCAAAAACAGGTTTTAAATCTATGGAGCAACAAGAGCAGCAGGGGGTTCGGTTTAATCCAGTGACAATGCAAATGTTTCAGCTTTTGCGGTGTTTATGCAGCAGCAGGAAGCTGCGAAAAGGAGGGAGCTTTCCTCAACTAAAGCACTTCAATCTATGGTGAGGAAAATGGAACAATTTAAAGGTAGATATGTAACAAAGTATCTTTGTGGATATGTAAAGGAGATGGAGCTTCATCGAGTGCCCGAAGCAGAGATGGTGCAAAGTTTTGAACTGGCTGTGGTTCTCGAGATCAGAGAGCATGTAAGGGGAATTAGAAATGAGCATGGGGAAACTTGGGAAGCATTCAAACTAGACTTGAAAGAAGAGTATTTCATGGAAGAATCCAAAAGGTTGACAAAGAGGACTTTTCTAGGGTGGGTAGTTCAGTCAAAAGAGGGACTTACGCCTACCGAACTGCTAAGGGAATTTGAATGCCGCTATGATCAACTTTCAAGGACTGGGAAGGCTACCCTAAACTCAGAGAAGACAAAGCTCTTTTTGCAAGATGCAAGCAAAGAGATTCAAGAGAAATTAGAGTTACTTCTTGAGGATAAGGATGCGGAATAGGGCTTAAAGACTGACTGAAATGAGGCCGAAGATGCAATTTCACTGCTAGCCAAGCGACAACGACAAAGAGACAAGATTATCATCAACCCTACTCAAGCCTGAAGTGTTCCCAAGAGTCCCATCAAGCCTGTGATTGTGGTTCCAAAGAGTGAAGAATCCATCCTCAATGATATTGTTAAGGGAATGCAAGAATTGAAGTTAAATCTTACAAGGCTAGAAGAGAAGGGGCAACCATAAGGTCAATCTATAGTGCAACAACCTCAAAGCGAAGAAGGTTTTGTAAATAGATGCATATGGTGTGATAGTTTCGACCATGGAAGGAGGGATTGTGAAAGTTTCAAAGATGCTTTGACAAAGGAGCTTGTTTTCTTTAAAGATGGCAAAATTCACTTAAGTGAAACAGGTAAGCTCTTGGGTACAAACTTTGGCAAGGGTGGGATGAAGAAGCTAGTCGAGGACATGGCTACTAGCCATGCCATCTCAATGGTTGAGGCATCCACCTATGGGTTGAAGGCGGATCCTATTAAGAAAAAAGGATCATTCAAGGCATGGCTAGTCGAGGACATGGCTACTAGCCATGCCATCTCAATGGTTGAGGCATCCACCTATGGGTTGAAGGCGGATCCTATTAAGAAAAAAGGATCATTCAAGGTCGGAGAAGAGGAATCTAATGGTATTGGAGAGCTATGGCCATACGCTATAGAATCTTCTATGAAGGGTAAAATGACAACAAAGGTTTTACATGAAGCTGGAGACTGCATTCCGCTAGAAACAGGTTGGAATGACCCTGTGGACTCTTTGTCAGTGCATGCATACAGTGCAAAATGTCAAGCCAATGAGGCCATTGTTGAAGAGAAACGTAAGCGTGAGAATGGGGATGAAGGGCCTTCAAAACAAGCGATGAGGATTGGAGGCAGAAATGACACAGTGCCTCTTAGATCACCTTCCCCACAAAAAATTCATGTCCCTGAAGTGCCTATGCAAGAAGCCTCTAAAGAAAATACGAGGGATGCAACAAAAGCTAAAGAAAAGGGTCCGGCCTACAAGCTCCAATCTGACATAGAGGCAGCAACAGATCTCAAAAAGGTTTTGGAAGAGAGGATTTTGAACAGTAAGGTGGAATTTACTTTGGGTGAGGTCCTTGGAATAGCAAAGAGGGAGTTTCATGAAGAGATAAGTGATATCATCAAGAGGAAGTGGCAGTCTCTTACCGAATCTATCCATGTTCAGGGTGAAGAAGAGACTTTAAATGCACAAGGAGTATAGGTCTATGGCAAGCAAGGTGATGAAACTATTGTTGGATGCTACAAGTCTAGGGGACAAGTAAAACAGGTTCAATTCTTGGATGATGAAGATGAATTCGAGACCACTCACAAGAGTTATTTCTCTAAGAGTCATTGGGCAAGAGCGACTACAAAGACCCTAGTGAAAGTGAAAGTGGGAGACTTAGAAGATCCATACATTGCACTGATAGATCATGGGTCAGAAACTAATCTTATGTCAAAGAGTCTATATCAAAAAGGAAAATGGCCAATTGATAAAAATCATGGATGGATGATCCGTGTAGCAAACAACTCATCAAGAGAGTTGTACGGAGCTTGTCCAAATGTAAAGGTGACCATATGGGATGTGAAAGATCATCAAGATTTCTTTTTACAGGATATGTCTACATACCCTCTCATCCTTTGGCAGCCATACATCACTGTTACTCGCATGGAAACCAAGGTAATGGACGATGGGTCAACTTATGCTAGGATAAGGAGCAGGGATGGGAAGCGTGCAGTACAATTTCTTATTGTTTGTGTGGACCATGAAAGGAACCATGAAAGTCTTAGAGAGCAACCCTTGCCAAAGACAAACAAAGAATTCAAGGACTACATGGATATGAGGGGTTTTGGCCATGTACCATTGTAGAGCAGGATTGCAGTGGTACAAGAAGAGAAAAGTTCTCGCATGATGTATATGAAAAGGAAACATTTTCTACAGGTTTTGTAGGATTAACAAACTATGGATCTATTTCTTTTACAAAGTGTGAGGACTTAAAGCGGGGTGAATGACAACATGTAAATAGTGTACAAAGAGGTTTGAAGATGAATGATTTGCTAGAAAATGATGAATGCGTTACAGAAGTGTTTAATAAGTGTTTGTTTGTGGATGCTATGCAAGACTTGGAGTCTTTAGTGGATTGCAATTTGCGTATGGGAAGTGAAGCTGTGAAAGTTTTCTCAATAGAAACGTATAAAGTCATCGAGGATTTCAAAAATTCTCAGGGTGTTGATGTACGAGTGGAGACCAAGTACAAGTCTGTGGCAAAGAAAGTGAAACCAGTGGCATTACCTCTACCAAAAGACAATATCGATAAGATGGATCAAGCTGCTTTGCAACCTAGCCTTTGTGAGACGAGCAAGATTGGACACATGATACTTTGAACGAGTTAAAGATGGGTTGCAAGGACAGTTTGACAGATGTTGAAAGAGTATTCTTTGAAGAAATGCTTGCCAAACATGGAAAGGATTTTGCATTCCACGCGCATGAGATAGGATGTGTTGATCCATCCATTGTTGCTCCTATGGTGATCTTCACTATCCCTCATGTACCTTGGAACTTGAGGCCAATTCCGGTTCCAAAGGCCCATTTGCCAAACCTCATTGAGTTGCTTAATGAAAAGATCAAGATGGGTATTTTGGAGCCTTCTTGTGCTCCGTATTCAAATAGGTGGTTCATAGCTCCAAAAAAAATGGTTCTTTACACTTTATTCAGGATATGCAACCTATAAATAAGGTGACAATCAGAAATGTGGGTACAGGGCCATTTGTAGATGAATTTGCAAAGGCACTTGGAGGAAGAGAAATATATGCTATGGGAGATTTGTACTCAGGGTATGATCCGTTCCAACTAGCAATGGAAAGTAGGGACCTGACTACCATGAGGACACCTTTGGTCCTAGTAAGGATGTGCACCTTACCTCAGGAGCAACTAATTCAATTGCACATACGATGAATGGTATGAACAAAGTCCTACGTGACTTCATACCTAAAACTACAATGCCTTTCCTTGATGATGTGCCAATCGAAGGATGTGATGTAGGTGATATAGATGTGGATCTGGATTCGTGGGGGTGCCACAAGTATGTGGAAAACCATATCAATGATTGTGATAAGATCTTTTCAAGGTTGGAAGAAGTGAACCTTACCTTGTCTGGCCAAAATTCAATGTTTGGTGTGAATGAAAATCTTATTGTAGGACATATGTGTGGGCCATACGGTAGAAGGCCTTGTCCTGCAATAATTGATGTAATTCAGAGAATGAAAGAGAAATGTATATATGTCACTGAGGTTCGAAGGTTCTTGGGTGCATGCGTGTTTTATGTTATCTGGATTCCCCATTTCCCCATTATGCATATGTAGTAGAGCCTTTGTATCAACTTTTGAGAAAGAACCAAAAGTTTCAATGGGAAGAAATGCATACACATGCCATGAGGAAATTAAAGAAGTTGTTGCTTATGTCGCTAACTTTGAGAATAGTAAACTACAATTGTGAAAGACATGTGATTGTGATAGTGGATACTAGCCCCATAGGAACTAGATGGGCGATTGGATAAGATGATGATGATGGAAAGCGATATGTGGTGAGATTTGGAGCAAAAGTCCTAAGTGCTTGTCAACGCAATTATCCACAGGTGAAAAGGGAATTATGGGGAGCAGTTACATCCTTGAAATGTGATAAAGATTATTTCATTGGAGCAAATGTAATTGTGGAGATTGATTGTCTACCCCTTCTTGGAATGATCACAAGCTGCTCAACTCCCAACATTGCTATGTTGAGATGGATTGCCTACATAAAGTCCTTGAGTCCATAATGTAAGCATATTGCAAGTAAAGATAATCCAGTTGCGGATATGCTTTCAAGAGCAAGGTATGAAAATGAACAAGACATGGTTGTCGAGGGCGATGATGTAGGCACAAGGTTCTAAAGTATTTCTCATGCCAAGGGTGATCATGTTTGCCTGTCAAATGCACTTGAGTCATTTACAGAGGACCTATATCAAGGTGACTTGTTGCTCATTGGACGTTATCTGAGCACTGTAACAAGGCAAGAAGGGTGGACTGATCAAGAGTTCAAAAGAATACGGAGAAATGCCTATGGATACTTATTGAACGATGGGTACTTATGGAAGCGTCCAAAACAAATAAATTGAATGCCGTTGAGAGTCTTGAATGATAAGGACGCTCAAAATGAGCTTATGAAAAAGCTTCATGAGAGTCTTTATGCTAGACATAGAGGCATATGGGCCATCTTTACTAAAATAAAAGAGAGGTATTGGTGGAAAGGTATGTATAAAGATGTATCTCAATTTGTGGAGTCTTGTGAAACTTGTCAAATGTATTCAAATGTACGTCACCGTGATGGGTTGCACCCTACTTACACATTGGCCATGCATTACAAGTGGGTAGTATATCTGGTTACAATGCTATTGGGGTTATGGCCAATGAGATACATAGTGCTTGCACAAGAAGACTTAACCAACCAAGTTGAAGGTCGTGCTCTAAGAACGAAAAGTACAGAAGGGATATTCCTCTTGGATGATGTAATTAGCCGTTATGGCTGTATTGGGAAATTAACAGAAACAGGGGTGAGTTGGATGATGACAAAGCAAGGGATTTTTTCTCTAGGTTGGGCATTAAACTTGCTCTCATTACTTCATATAATCCTAAGGGAAATGGTAAATCAGAGCATGGGCATCCTCCTATTATTAAAGCTTTGGCTAAGGCCTGCAAAGGTAAAATGGGAGAGTGGCCTAGGTTATTGCCTTATGCTTTATGGGCTGATCGTACAACTCATAGCTCAGTTACTGGTTATATAATTTCTGATTATGTCTTCAACTCTCTCCCTTTTATGCCCTAAAAAAAACCCTCTCCCCCTAAGCAAAGACGGCGCCGTCGTTGCTAGGGGTGTGAATGCCTTCAATGACATGGCAGCGAGTTGGATGGGCAGCCCGAAAACCGCGAGCAGCGGGTCCGAAAATGAGCGCCCTGGCATGTAGAGTGCTTTTCCCTTCTTGCTCGATAGCAACTGTTAACCCTCACGGCACACGGACACCCCATCACCTACGACGGACGTGTATTATGTATTTGGTAGAGTCAGGTACCGGGCTTGTCGGTCCAATAGGGAAAGGTAGAGTGATCGTCGATGAGAGGCGCACTTTAACTTGGACATTCAAGGGATTAGTTGGTTAAGCATGGGCGCCCAAGTGTGAATGGGGTGAGCTCCTATAAAAGCCAACTAAACCTAATTTTTACTCATTCTCTCATTTGTGCAATAGAAGAGTGCTCTTGCTCCATCTCCATCTTCTTCTTCTTCACCTCCTTGTGTGTGTGTGTGTGTGTGAGAGAGAGAGAGGGAGAGTGTGTGTGCGATCGAGCATTACGAAGGCACGACGGCGGCGAAGCGGTTGAGCGCGGCATGACTGCAGCTTCTTCTTCATCGCGGCGAGGAATCCACCATGAAGGCGAGCGTAGAGCGGTGAGTGACACACCCTTTGTTTTCTTGAGCTTGCTAGTTTAGGCTTGTTGTGTGCTTGGAGCCGTTTGTGGCTCGCATACGGTGTATTGGCAAGTCCCTTGCTTCGACAGTGCGGCAAGGAGCGCACATTTTTGGCGCCGCTGCCGGGGATATGCCCTACACTAAGCTCGGTTAGCACTTTACGCTTCCTTGTGGTGCAATTTCTATCATAGGAAAGGCAGGGAAGGAGTGTGTGGAGATTTCTGTTTTTTGCGTTTTCTGCATTTCTTGCGTTTTTTTCAATTTCTGCAATTTCTGCATTTTCAATTTCGGCGGTTTCAATTTCTGCAATTTTTTGCATTTCTGCGTTTTTTCAATTTCCTGCATTTCTGCATTTTCAATTTCTCCGTTTTCAATTTCTGCAATTTCTGCATATCTGCATTTTCAATTTCTGCAATTTCTGCATATCTGCGTTTTCAATTTCTGTATTTTCTGCACCAAAAAAAAAAAATTAAAAATTTTTTTATTTTTTCTCCCAAAAAAAAAAATTCTGGAAAAAAAATATTTTAAAAAAAAAATTCAGAAATTAAAAACGCGAGTGAGCGGGCGGCGAAATTTTTCGAAAATAAAAAACGTGACTCTTAAAACGGACGGGTTGGTTTGTATAAAAGATAGATCGGGATCATTTTCCCAAGCCCAAGCCCAAGCCCAAGCCTACGCCTCAGTCCTCAGTCTTTCGATATATACTAGACTCACTCTTATATATATACCCTACTCCCTCAAGAGAGAATGAGAGCATGTGGGACAAGTCCTCCACTCTCCTCCTTTCTCTTCCCACTTGCACCCTTAGACTTTCTAGTTTGGGCATAGTTCCCTACTGGAAATTGACAGTTTTAGGGATTCCGAGGGCATAGAGTGACCAAACGGAGGGCTGTAAAGCACGGCATGACCCTCTGACCGATACGCTCGTTTCGAGCTATCACACGGCCCATTCCACGGCACGCTCTAAAAAATCTAGCAAAAAAACAAACAAAAAACACGCTAAAAACTAGTCACAAGGCCTCCTAGAGCAGCTTTTTGACACCTTAGGGTATCAGAAGCACATGCACTTACGCTCTGGGCGGGTGCTAGAACACGAGCATATTGAGGGTGCCTCTGTTCATACGGACACCCATTACCCATCCACGATAAGCTCTAGACCCTCAGCGGGGACACAAGGTAGCACCACCCAAGACCCTAAAATAGCCGCTAGTGATTCCTCCTCCGACTCAGAAATCATGGAAGCATACCCTACCCAAAACACTGAGAGAGAAGGCCATGCACCTCCCGAAGCTCCACAGCCTAGTACTAGTATGTTTAGCCGTTTCATGGAAACATTAGGTAGAGCTACTCGCTCGGAACCTGATGCAAATGAAGCACACGAAGGGGGTGGGGAAGTGGACTCTCCTTTCACATCGCACGTGGACCCCACACCCCCAAAGAGTGTCCATGTGGATATCCTACCAACTTCTTACCAAGAAGGCCCTGTTGAGCTGCCTCCTTCAGAAGTTCCCTCTAGAGTACCATTAGTGACAAGTAAAACCACGGGGATCAACATTGCTTCTACCTCACAAGAAACCGTTAACACGTCGACTCTAGAAGGATTGTTCATTAATGATCATTGGACATACGACCTCCACACTGAGGTGTTGACGGATCTACACTCTGGCCACGCCTACCATGTAGGATGGATAGAGATTGTACAATCCACCTCTAGTGCCACGAGCATCGAAGATCAACAGAAAATGATGTGTAATGTTATCCATGGCATTATTCAATCAGAAAGGAAAAACCGAGGGGTAAATATACTCTCAACTAGCCCCATGAGATTTTTGGATACGAGCAAGGCTCAACAGCCTACTCTATCACAAATGGAGACTCCTCTAATGAGCCCCATGGACCCATCTTACGTCATTTCACCTGGGGTCTCTATGCAATCTGAGCCTCCGAGCGAAAACTTTAGCTTCCCTAACTTGGCTCAACCCTCTATTAAGGAAAACACAGTGCTCACTCCAGGGATTACCCTGACAGAGAATGTACAGATGACATCTACGATTAGCGCAGTGCCACTACCTAGTGTCGTAGTACCTAATATGGGGCCTCGACCATATGTGCCTCTAGCCCCTTATGCACACATGGCCCCCACACCTCCAATAGTACCACTTGCTTATGCTCCTCGAGTGCCTCTTCCTAGCCCTTATCCGAGTGGACCTATGCCCCGTTATGTTCCATATCCTGCATCATCCACACATATGCCAAGACCGGTACCCGTTCCTCTCCCACATATGATTCCAAGAGTACCTCCACCGGCCCTACCTCCTCACATAGGTGACTTGGCAGCGTTTGCTCAAACCATAGGTCGATCTATCGCGGAAAATATGCGTCATGCATCTGATAGAGAGCCTAGAAGTAAGGCAGTACAAATTACCAAACTCACGCAAAAATTCAATGGGGACGAAGATGCTAGGAAACACATTGAAGTGTTTGAACAAGTATGTGATTCCTTAGGGGAACGCAACGAACTACATAAGTGCAATGCCTTAAGCTTGACATTAAGTGGGAAGGCTGGAGATTGGTATAGGACCCTAAGGGTGGATGAGAAAACAATCTACCCTACCCTTCGAAGGTTGTTTCTAAAGGAGTACATACGAGAAGGTGTGCTTTGGGGTGTAGCATCTCAGCTACAGAAGGCCGAACGTAAGGAAGGAGAGTCAGTAAGGGACTTCATTAGTCGTCTAAAGCACTTAAACTCTCGCTGCCCTGTAAATGAGCGCTTCAACAATAACCAACTGCTTGATCGATTCATTCGAGGGTTGAGGAATGAAGGAATCTATAATGGACTAGTGATTAGAGGTATCAGAACCTGGGAAGATGTCACTGCCAATGCAATCCAATTAGAGGACAACTTGATGATAGCAGGCATGAGGGTGTCTACTGGCACGAGATCCACTAGCTCACAAGCCATTGAGTATGAACCCATGACTGCAAAGCCCATTGCCAATGAGCCAAAGGTATTTGAGACATTCTTGACAGACCTCACCAAGGCAATCCAAGAGTCTCTTAAGGATAATCGACCCCCTCAAAATAGTCACATGTATCCAAGAAGGGAGCAACAATGGTGTTCCATTTGCTTAGGTCCACATAGCACTAGTGAGTGCCCTACGTTTAGAGTAAAATTTAATGGAGCTTGCAACGCATGTGGTAGGTATGGTCACCAAGCTAAGGATTGTTTAATGATCAAACGTATGATGGCAAATAGACCACCTGTAGCCTGGACGGATGCGCCTCGAGCTCCTGTATTGATGCCTACTCCACCTGTTGAGCAACTACCGCAACACATGGTCCCTAGATCTCAAAATGTTGTACAAGCTACACCGTTACCACCTCCTGTGCTAGGACCGCAGCCCCCGCATCCAAGAGTCGCCCCTATGAACCAAGTAGGTTGCGAGCCATCAAATGCTTATGCAGATGTCTGTGAGGAGGAAATAGACACTAGTATTGCCTACGGACTTGATACATTGGAAGAATGTCCTATATACTACATGGAAGATTGTTGGGGACAAGTCAAGCCGGTTTATCAAGCTGCTGCTGTCGCATCCAGAGGTCAAAATATCAACACCCATGCTAGGAGGCCACCTCTTCAATGCTACGAGTGTGGTGGACCACATCGAGTAGCGGAGTGCCCTATTAGGCTGCAAAAGAATGCTGCACAGATGCAAGTGAATCAAGGGAGCACGTCTGCAATGCCAATACTCACATGTAATCGTTGTGGCATAGATCACTTGATTGCCCAATGCCCCTATAACCCAAATGCACCTAAAATCACACCCCTGAATTTGGTCGAAATTGCTAGTGTGACATCGCCAATACCACCCGTCGCACCCGCTTATGCGATTACGCGGTCCATGCTTCAAGGGCCAGGCCATAACCTCGAAGAGAGAGATACCGCGTCAGTTATCCAAGCAAAGAAAAAGAAGACACGAAGGAAGAAGTCGCAGAATACGGAAAATTCAAAGCCAAGTTCCAAAACAAACATAGGAACAGGAGATGACCCCGTGTATATGAATGACCTCGAGGATGATTCAGATTCAGTCGAGACAATGGAGACTAGAACCAATACCACAAAGAGAAAGACCGACAAAGAAAACCGTAACATGGAACCAAATGAAAACCGAATAAGAGAAAATCATAAAGAGCCTCTTAAAACACCACAAGTGTTTCCAAATCCAATCCAAGACCCCCAAGATAAACCGCAGGGGCAAAAAGGGAAGAATCGTAAAAAGAAGATTGGGACGTACCCAAACCCAGTAGACGAGATTGAGCAGGTGAAACATCTAAGAGGTTTAGTGGAGGAGACTCAAAGGAAACTAGAACCAGAACCCATGCATGTCAAAATTCATGACACAGTGTTTCCCACGCAAGTTCATCCACCCCACATGAACCATAGACCGTTAGCCATATCTAGTATCATCCAAGAAGGGAGTGAGGACGGGACATCAGAAAGTGAGCATACACCTTTCTTGTATCATTGAGAGTAGTACCAAAATTTGGGGTAGGGGTAGTAGGAGCTTAAAATGGCATAGTGGGGTAGTAAAACAGGATGGGGATGCTCAAGGATCTTAAGATCAAAGTTCTAGGACACAAGGTACGACATACGTTCATTGTAATGGATTTCTCTAAACACCTTATGTCATATGAAATGATTCTAGGACGACCATTCATGAGGGAAGCACAAATGGTTCATGATTGGTCTAAAAATCATGTCTATTTGCAATTCCAAGACTCTGTCCTTAGAGTGGATTTGGTGACTGGTAAGGTACACCCCTTAGGGAGTAAAACCATTATTGATCATTGCTCTGACACCACAGTTCACTCGGCCCCACTACAATATTGTTACACTTGTAAGAAGGATACAGACATTGGCCAAGATTCTCCTTACATGGATGTGTTACCGGGTATGACGGAATCAAACAATGTGGATTGGGCCCACCTAGCATCAACCATAGACACTTGGGGAAATAGGGGGACGACCTGGGTAACACCTGAGGGGGATGAAATTCCTGTACCCTTAAATATGCTACAAGCAATGCATATCGCTTCCGACAAGACTCATCCTAATGTAACGAAGAAAACATACAAGTGGGTCCCTAAAGCTTCTTTAGTGACCATATCTAGTGCTAAAAAACAGAAGCCTTGTAAGAAACGTACCACTCGCTCCAAGAAAAGTAAGAAAATGTTGCGATGGATCCCTAAACGACTATTGGAAGCCCAAGGCTACTATCAAGGAAATGATCAAATCTGGGTGCCAAAACGTAGATTGTGCTCTTACCTATCACCTGACCCAAGTGAGCCCAGTCCCGTAGCTCCAAAACGAATCAATGATCGTGGAAAGGAAAAAATCACAATATGCTACACACCCGCTCCCGAGCTAGTTTGGGTACCAAAGAAAGAACGATTTGTTCCACCTAGCTCAGGAAGGGGGGAGTCCCATGAAGATTCTAGCTCCTCATGTAATACATCCATAGAGGTAAAAGCTTCTACACCGCCTCCATCTATAGTAGTGGACCTCAATGAGGCTACAAAAGAATCCACACCTCCCAGTGTTCAAGAATCACCTGATGAACCACTTCAAGTTCGATCCTGGGAGAGTACCTTACCACCCTTGCAACTTGACGAGGCACCTAGGGTAATAGAAAACTACTGGCAAAAATCCTCACCTATTACCAACTGGAACAATTGGTTTCAAAGGGTGACAAGCTTATTTCAAATGGTATGATCTACCCAAGGAAGGGGGGAGTGTTTGCTGACAGTCATCATTCATTTGTTTCCCTCTCAACCTTTTTCCCTGACCTCTCAATTCCAATCTTAGGGAATGTACATATAAAGCTTTATACTCACAAAAAAAAAAAAGAGCAAGAGCAATTAGCAAACGAGTATGCACATTAAAGTCAAAACATTGACTCAGACCTACACATGTCACATTTGGTACAGTGAAACAGAAACCTATGCCATAAAACACCTTTGATCCTCATCACTTGAGTGATGGAGGGTAGGTAAGATTAGTACGATAGAGTGTTTCTGTTTTAGAGTTGAGAGATTAGCAAAGTTCTCTTTTCCCACTGATGTTCCTCCTAGAGGTATTGTTTGTGTTTCATAGTGTGTACACGAGCGTGTTGCTATTGATAGGATTTGGACCTTCATGGAACCTTCAAATCAAGCGCGACCATCAACACAAACAGGTGTTTATTGTCCATTAGCATTGCCCTTATCTTTTTGCATCTATGATTGTCTGCTTTGATTGTGATTGGTAGCATAATATTCAGCGCATTTGCTTAGTATCAAAAATTTAATTCAATGTAATGTTTTGTCATAATCACTTGTTTAGGTTTAAAAATCAAGCAGTCCGACTAAGCTAGTTTGACCAAGCTAGGTATTAGAAATCTTCTCTTAATACCATGGGGAATGCCTTCCTAATAAGCAATGGTTACTTAGGTTCTTAATCCGATTTAGGCAGCATTGTATGAAATGTACTAGGGCTTTCTAGTGGGCTTAACCCTATCGACCTTTAGCTTAAGTATTATAAAGGGAGTTTACTAATGTGATGAGCCTGGGGAGTGTAACAATGTTATATGACCCCCCAAAGTTACAAAATTTAAATGCTGAAAATGAACAAGCAAAAAATCAAAGTGCCACAATGTAAAATTTTAAGCTGGAAGAGAAATCTCAGCTTGATTTGGTACTTCACTCACATGTATCGCCTATGGTACTAGAGCCCTAGAGGTTCCCAGTGTGGGCGCTTTTCCTTGAAAAGCAAAAACCCCAAGGCATACAAAATAAGCACCCACTTCATAATTGAATCAATGTGAAAAGACTTTGGGGGGTCAAAGAAAAAGTAATCAGTCAGGCGATGATTTCATGAGAAATTCCTTTTATGGTAGCTTAACTACAAAGTTTTCTAGATATAGCCTCTAGTCAGCCCTCGAACATGAATACTTGGCTCTCGCGATTAAACAACTTAATTGACCACAGAAAATTAAGAAGCTTACCCATGGTATTAATATTCGATCTCTAGTGCCTTTCGACCGTCAAATTAGTGACCCCAGACTTGTTTAATTTTTTACCTTTACATCTGTTTATGCATTTGATTACATTGCAATTTAATGTTCATTGCTAACAAATTGTTTGAAATTCTTTTACCAATCAATGTGTCTACCTAAAACTGCATATGCTTTTTAAGAGAATGCAATTACTGTGCCAATGTTGTTTGATTTTGCAGTGATTGAAGAAGGCTAAGGACATTCATCTCAAATGCTCTTCCACCTCGACGAACCAACTTCAACTCAATAGCTTCCGAGGACGGAATCTACATCAGGAAGGGGGGCATGTTAACCCTCACGGCACACGGACACCCCATCACCTACGACGGACGTGTATTATGTATTTGGTAGAGTCAGGTACCGGGCTTGTCGGTCCAATAGGGAAAGGTAGAGTGATCGTCGATGAGAGGCGCACTTTAACTTGGACATTCAAGGGATTAGTTGGTTAAGCATGGGCGCCCAAGTGTGAATGGGGTGAGCTCCTATAAAAGCCAACTAAACCTAATTTTTACTCATTCTCTCATTTGTGCAATAGAAGAGTGCTCTTGCTCCATCTCCATCTTCTTCTTCTTCACCTCCTTGTGTGTGTGTGTGTGAGAGAGAGAGAGAGAGGGAGAGTGTGTGTGCGATCGAGCATTACGAAGGCACAACGGCGGCGAAGCGGTTGAGCGTGGCACGACTGCAGCTTCTTCTTCATCGCAGCGAGGAATCCACCACGAAGGCGAGCATAGAGCGGTGAGTGACACACCCTTTGTTTTCTTGAGCTTGCTAGTTTAGGCTTGTTGTGTGCTTGGAGCCGTTTGTGGCTCGCATACGGTGTATTGGCAAGTCCCTTGCTTCGACAGTGCGGCAAGGAGCGCACAGCAGCAGCTGATGCTCCCTCTTGCCGGCGTGACTCCCTTTTCCCTGTGCAACTCGCTGCTCATCGCCTGCACGCTTTGGCCATGTTTTCTTTTCTTTTGCCTTCACACGAAAGCCCCCTTTAACTTACAACATGGGCGGCCGGACTTAGTGGGCGGGCATATTCCTTAAACTCATGGGCGGCCATATTTTAGGTCCTTATTGGGTGGGCAGCCTTCGGGCACCACATTAGGCATACATATTGCCCAAGCCACATGCACTCAATGCACTCCATGAGTCGTCATTTCGCACAATGAGCTCATCAACATCTTTTTGTGCTTTCGTAACTAATGGCACACATAACCACATTTGGCATGCATATGATGCTTCTGTAAAGGTGCCACTCTGTTACAATATCGAGCAAGGCAAGACTCTCAAGAAAGCAGAAGGTCATCACCCAGAAGAGGCATGGTAGCTTCTTGTGAATTCTAATGCCCATAACAACATTGCAAATAATGCCAAAAGTTTCCCAGTTCAGTCGCGTCGACAACTGACCGACCTTAATCCAGATTATCCAATCAACCTGGACTGTATTTGATGAGCAGTAAATTCCTTTAGATGTCTTGAACTGCATAGAATGCATACAAAACCTGTAGGGTTGTAAAATTCTCAGATGACACACTGCCCAAGCCCACCTGACTGGCTCGGAGCCGGCCCCCGGTGAATATTTAACGGCTCATATCTTGGCAACCGGAACTCCGATCGCTGATCTGGAAATATCGAGGCACTCCACAAACTGAGCACTTTAGGCCCATGCATTCATTTCATTTCTGTCACCTCAGCTGCAGTTTCCCAATCCGGTACGGATCTGCAATCGACTTAAACTTCAAACTGCCATAACTTCTTCACTGTAGCTCCAATCGATGAGCCATAAAGACAGGCCGGTAGAGCACTTCAAGCACTGCATTTCTAGATCATAATCTTCCATCTATGCTAACTTCAAGCATACTCATTTTTGGCATCATTAAGGCATCTATTGGCCCTTTTAAGCCGCATCTGGCATACATTAATCATTAAGCTTGGCCTGTTATCAAGCCCTGATCACTGCTCACTTAATGTGTAGGCTTCAAAGAAGCTTAGCTTGCATTTCTCTGCTCTTTTTCTCTACATGGTAGCGGAGCTGCACGACATCGGCCTGGCAAAGGAATAGAGAGATGGATCGCCTAGGGAGAAGAGCCTCGACCAGAAGCCCTAAGAGGGAAGGCAAGATCCGAGGGGACTTTCATCCCACCATAAGGGGGGCAAGATGCTGAGTCCAGTAAGAGAGAGAGAGAGAGAGAGAGAGAGAGAGAGAGAGAGAGAGAGAGAGAGAGAGAGAGAGAGAGAGATAGATAGATAGATAGATAGATTTTACTATCGTCCTCGAAGGTCAAATATGACCTATGGGACCAAAGTTACATGTGATGTAGTATGTGTATGGCTGATGAGTGACTCTCGATGCTCCAAAATTGTAGTGATGAGAGTCGCAATAGAGAGCCCACACTTTGGCTGGGAGAGGAAAGTGTGTAGGTCTAAGTTATGGCTGAAAATGTGAGAGAAGCAAGTTCGGATGTGATCAAAAGCTAAGCACTCTAGTAGTGTGTGGTACTCAGACTCTCGAACTTGCAGTGAGCATAATGTGAACAATCGATTTGACTCTTCTCCATTTTCCCAACGCCCTATCTCGCATCGAAGGAAATGGGAGCTAAGCCAAATTGCTGCGATAGTGCGTATCACGAACAAGGGAATAGGCTCAAGCATGTAAGTGTGAGTACGGTTTCCTCTCTCAGCGAAGAACATGGTTTTGTAGTTGGGGGCAATATAGGTGGTGTAATGTATGAAGCGTGACCCACTGGATTTCTCCCAAGCCGTAATACATTGGCGTTGTAGAAAAGCTTCATTCACTTGAGAGTCAATTGAAGCATCATGTAGCAAGTGTAATGCATCCCATCTCCCAAACCACTTCTTTATGTCTTGCATCCATCCCGTGCTCAAGATCTTGCTTTTATGCGTCTTTTGAACTTTTTTTCTTGCTTCCCATGCAATTGTAGGAAGTCGATGTGAGGGGTTTTGACGCATCTTTATCATGTACTCCACAACCCTTTCCATGCCCATAACCTCAATTGGAAGAGATCCCGACTCAAGAAGTAGGAGCATATAAGGTGTTTGTGTCTTAACTTGGAGAAAGTTTGTTAGAAAACGCTTTTGGACATTCTCAAACTCTTTCCAAGTAGACTTTGAGATGCTCCCTCCCCACACTTCAACTCCATAAAGAAGAACTGGTGTCACCAATGCATCAAAAAGATACTTCTTGAGAACCCAATACTTGATGTTTGCTAGTGTACCAATCTTTTAGCACCAAGTTTGCTGTGCGTATTACAACCATTGGCAAAAATGTGTGGAAAGCACTTCTTATTAATTTACTAGCGTTTTTACAATTCTTTGCATTGTCCATGACTACTTGAACAAATTGTTCAGCACCAATTTCTTTAATTACATTAATCAAGAGCTCAAAAATGTATTTGCCACTTTTAATTGCACCAGAACTATCAATCGCCTTTATAAATGTTTCTCCCCTTGGACAAACCAACATTATATTGATCAGCGGTCTTCTCTGAACATTTAACCAGCCATCACTAACAATAGTACATCCTAAAAGTGAAATATTCCCAAGTATTATTTTGTCAACACGCTCTTTGACTTCGATGTAACATTTGTCCAAGAAAACATTTTTTATCGTGTGATAATAATTGTGATAAGAAGAAGCTGAAAATCATGGACCAAACTCACCAATTTTCTTCCGAGCAGTCTTCCAATGATTGTTGTCTACCATGACCAAAGCAATTCCAGTAAAGATTATTGCTTTGGCGAGTGCAGTTTGTGCTTCTTCTAGAGATTGCACTCGACAACTTTGATGTTATGGTTTTTGATGCATTTGACAAAGTCCACCTTCATTGTGACGTTTAAAAGGAACACTGCCTATAATTTCCTCTCCTTGCACATGTTGTTTTCCAAGGTTAGTTTGCGTCACTACAAGATCTGCAGAGTTAATATTCGGCTATGGGAACTCTTGACTTGAAGCCACAGAGCTATATATCTGTTGTCTCTTGCCACCCTTTTTGGCGAGCTCTTCTCTAAATTGCAGGTGCCTAAGGATGTTCACATTTCTTACAACTGTTTTTAGCGCTACCCAAAAAATGATCCCTAATATGTGGTGCACCGTCTGATTTTATTGTGTGACAAAATTTACATTGCCACTCCATATATCGGTCGCATATGTTGTGAGCATAATCCCACTCTTTGCCAACCAGGAGCTTTTTTATTCTATGGCTTCTTCGTACCACTTGTGCCCACATTTTGCTCCATTGCTTTTAAATTAAAACTGAAGACAAAAGAACAAGATGTTCAGTTTTTGAAACATTTTTCTTATTTTGAATATATATTATAATTTAAAAACCATTCAATATGAAAGTAACCATAATACACAATATGAGATTTTCAATGCACGCTAGTCAATCCACATATCGATCACCTATATTGTGAGCAACCATACACATTGCAATTTAGTCTATGCATGGCATAATAACTATAACAATGCTATGCATCTCTCTATGTAATTATTATTATAATGATTATTTATATGTACATTTTGATTTGCAAACAATAAGACACATCTAATTTCAATTGCCAAAAAAAAATGAAAGCAATAAAATATATGATTGGTCATTTCATGCACTAATAATCTATCGTATACATAATGCACTCTTTGTATAAACCAATGCATGAACTAACGCAAATAAATCTTCAATATAATCACTCAATTGAGGACTACTTGTACCCAGTGAAGAATTGTAGACCACCCATGCAACCAATTCAATATATAAAAGCTATTTTAACCCAATCAAGGATTATAGCTCTTATATAGTGGAGTGACAAGTGTAAATCAACTCAAATGCAAGACTTCAAGGATCTTTATATGCCCGGTACACTAGTATAGGACATCCGACCCTTGACTATCGACTCGTCATTTACATATGCTCATCTTCTAAAACCAATTACAGCCCTCATTTGGACCAATGGCTTCTTCGCAATGAGCATGATTATCCAAGTTTTTGGTTGTTTTGGTTTCATACCTTTATGTCGGTAAACGAATTAAAAAAATTTAGAAGTGGTTACCGAATTAAGAATCACGTTCGGCCCAAAAAAAGGACCTGTGACTCTGTAACCTTAGGTCAATTCACAAGGATATGACTATACCCGGCACTCGGATACACTCCCCAAGGATTTGCCCAGCTAAAAGACCGCGGTTAACACACTATTTACTATATATAATTACTCCCGCCGGGCTTTTTCGTTTTCCCGATGGGCCCGCCGGGCTATTGCATATACCCAACGGGCCCGCGGGGAAAATGAAAAAGCCCGACGGGCCCCAAAGGAAAAAATGGAAAACCCAAAGGGCTAACCGGCTCTATAGGTTTTTGCAGGTCAAAATGAAAGTCACGTTAACAATTAACGTGATCACGTGATTTTATTGTGTAAATACTAAAGTTATTGACGTAATCACCCAATTGTGATTACATTAAAGAAATCTCTACTTACAAAGGAGAGCCACCTCAAGAACTAACTATTGAAGACCCATCATATATCAAGGACCAAGAAAAGGTGCTGCAGGCCGAGTCCATTCTCCGACATGAAGACAAGGTATTAAGAGGCGGTAAGACTATCCGACGGTACCTTATTAAGTTTAATAATTATCCTTTTGAAGATGCTAGATGGATGCAAGGCATACAATTAAAGGATAACCTAAACCTTGTCAATGCTTACAATGCTTCACTGGAGTAAGCAAATGTACAAATGTTTAAAATGAACAAAGGTTTTGTCTTATAAGACTCTCTTTTTCTTTATTGTGCACAAATGTTAAGCAGTATGCATACTTAGAATCAAGTTTGTGGAGATGACGTCTTCCAAACACCAAGTAGAGCTTGTCACTCTACTATGGAAGATTGATAGGACTAATGCGCAAACATGCTTGTGGCAGCTTAGGCTCTCAAGTGCCAAATGGATTAGTCATTCATTTTGGAACGATGCCATGGGGTAAAAAGGACTAATAAATAGGCTTTATCTTCTCTACCCCATAGTCGAGGACAACTATGATTTCAAGAGAGAGGTAATGTCATAATAACTAATATCTAATTCTCCTAAATGATTTTCTCATGTTAAACTGATCATTTAATATGGGGAAGTACTAGGGGAGAAAAAGCTAGAATATTCGTTAAGCTGGCAAACCGGCCACAGTAGGGATCCAAAGGGGGGGGCATCTGCAAAAGAGCAATGTGCAACAATGGGCTTCAAAGACCCTAAGGTTCAGCCCATTAAGACTTCCAAAATGCTAAGGTTCCAAATTCAAAGGTTATGTCCAATGGTCCAACCCTAGGGAAAATTGGATGCTTTGTAGTGTGCCAAAAAATCTTTGCAAGCTCCTACATAGGAGGGGGTGAGCCCTTTTAGTAGGGGATGAGAGAGAAACGCACACTCATGCAAGCCCCTTTACACAAAGGGCATAGCGGACACATGTCAGCTCCCTAGGCCAATTGCCCACAAGGTGCATTCAAATCCTATTGGATGGCCCTAGAGGTGGACCAATGAGAATTAGGCTAGAGTAAATCTAGTCTAATTCATTCAAAAACACTTAATAAAAGAACCAATAAGAATTAAGCTCTCTAGAAGACTATTGGACAGTCTCCCAAGGGGTCCAATGAGCATTCAGCAGCCCAATGGCTTGCCTAATTCCTATTGGCCAGAAGACAAAGGGGTCCAATGAGAGCTTAATTGCATTAATTTATTACCTAAAGCTCTCACAAAAGGGGAAAGGGGGACAGATGTCACAAGGCTATCACTTATGCTTCTTAATTTCATTGGATAAGCTTTGCAGGGTCCAATGCGGTTCCAGCATGAGTATTTTGCAAGAGGGGTCGACCAAGAGAGAGAGGGGGCTGATTTTGGCAAGGCATTATCACACACACACTCACACAATCTCATGTGTGAAGCAAGAAGACTCTCTCTCTCTCTCTCTCTCCTTCTCAAGCTTTAATGGAAAGCTCATCATCTACTCCAAGCTTGGAGAAAGGAGGCCTACACCAACAACTCTTGACTTTGTGATGCAAATCCAACCAAGAGCCACATTAGGGCCAAAAACGACTCAAAAAGGGCTATTTGTTAATCCCAGGATTAAGGAATAGTCCAATAGTCATTTGACACGTATACAAAAGTATGGCACTCTTGTCTCCTCTATTTTGGGTTTTGGTGGTCCTATTTTGACGGAGAACGGCTAAATGTCTTGATCATAAGGCTGAAACTGCTATATTTAGGTGCTTTCGACGAGTGAGCTCATTAAATTTGTGGCCCAAAGTAATGAAGTCTCATCTTTTATTCTATTTTATATTTCACAATAGCGTTGTCAAAAGATGCAAAATCTATGTTAGAAGGCTCTTAAAACAAGGCTATTAATAACAAATCGCCTACTTTTTTCAAACGTATACCTTTTTCACTCTCTCTCTCTATTTTGTGAGAGGTTTAAGTCTTTCCGTCTCTATATTTTCTTTCTTCTTCTCTAATCTCTGAGTTTCCATGGCGTCTTTTGCACGTCACCCTTCACATAACATAACTTCTTGTGACTTTCATAACGTTAGAGAGGATGGTCTTCGGAAGCCCATATCTTTTCGTGTGAATGATTGGGTAACAATGCTTCCTTCATGCAAAGGTGTACACCGAGTGAAGAGAACTAAACGTGATAAAGTAAAAAACCATTGGAAAGGGCGTGTTCTTGCTTTCAAAGTGACCGACAATGGCTGGCTAGCTAAGGTTCAACATGTGTACATGGCCAAGGATATGGTGTTAGAGTGGGAAGAACATCCCACACTACACATGATGTTAGAGAATCTCTTGAGTTTCTTGATGAAACATCTCCTAAGTTGTTTTAAACTTACGTGACACCATGATACACATTTAAGAATCGATAGTTGGTATTAAGTATTTGAAGTACAAAATTATGAATCACCAAAGGGTATATGTTCATATGGAAAAAAGTGTACCATTAGGCAAAATTTGGACTCACAAAGGGGCCCTTTAAGGAGTTTGACTTTACCTCTCTCTACCAAAATGGGTGCATGGATAATTTTTTGCAAACAAACTCCAAAGTTGCGGAGGTTTGACAGTTAGAATGTCCTCTTCAAGCTCTATCTACTGATATATAGTACGCCATGAGATTCCTCATATTTTAGAAGATTCTTTTTTTGATTCACCTATGATGTGACAACTCTGTCGAAATCTAAGTGAATCAAAAAAAGAATCTTTTAAAATATGAGGAATCTCATGGCGTGCTATATATCAGTAGATAGAGCTTGAAGAGGACATTCTAACTGTCAAACCTCCGCCAACTTTGGAGTTTGTTTGCAAAAATTTATCCATGCGCCCGTTTTGGTAGAGAGAGGTAAAGTCAAACTCCTTAACGGGCCCCTTTGTGAGTCCAAATTTTGCCTAATGATTAGCTTTTGTGGAGCACTGCAAGAAGACATCAATCAAAAAGCTACTAATAGAAAACAATGGGCCATCAAGCATAGATCATACGACTCCAATGTCCTCTACAAAAAATAACAATTAGCTAGGAATACTACAAAATGTTAAAAATAACATGTTGTTAGGAGTTAAGATTTACCCTTCAACATAGGGGTATATTATGTAATTAGAGGTCAGTATGTTAAAATCTTCAAAAAAACTTGAAAGGCTTCCTTGCTTGTTAAAAAGGCACTGTGACACTAGAGGATCAAGTATAGAAATTTGCATAGCTATAGCCTCTTGAAGATCCCTCATAAGACACCTGAAAAAGAAAACACATCCCCCAATGAGGCCCTTGTGCCTGCACATGCACTAATAATTAGCAAAGGGGCAACACATACCTGAGACAGATAAAGAGCACAGTATCACCAAGCTCAATGTTGGGGTTTACAAGCATACTTGTGTCTTGAGGGAATATGTCCAAGTACACCTCATCATCTCCACACAAGGAGACATCCACCACCATTTGGCGTGTAACTTTTTCGTAAAGGAGATAGTTGGATGCTCTTAAAATTTCTGCTTGCTCTGTAAGGATAGCATTCTCTGACATCATGTCTTGCTTCCTCTCAACCTCCTTTGTTGCTTTGATATCCTGGGTCTTTCTTGTCTCATACTGATGTGTAACATCTTCAATGACAACCCCTGAATCAATCTGCTGCCTAGAAGGGGGGATATTTAAAATTTGGAAGGCTTTAAGATCCTCACTAGGAATAAGCTCAAGAGCCTTATCAAACTTGTACCTCAGCCTTGAGCACAAAATATTTGCTCATAAGTGTGACCCTGTGAGCAAATGTAGATGAAATGTAGCTATCATTCATAAAGTCTGTGAGAAAATCCTCGGAAGCTTCCTGAAGGCATATCAAGGCTTGAGATTGCCACTTTACTGAAACAAAGGTTTTGATATTCATCATGCTCACAAGTCTATCTGATATCTCTTTGACAACTCTCATGAAAGGTAGATCTGGAATCAGAAGACAAGTAGACTTTTGTGCTTTTCTTATTTCCCTTAAAGATTTGACTTGATAATTCAATCTTTTTCTAGCAGTAGGCCTCTGACGAGGTTGTGGAGGTGGTTTCTCTGAATCATCTTTCTCTGGATCTTTTGGGCTTGGTAGACTTTTTTTACAGTCTGTTTTTTCCTCGCCATTTGAGTCACAAAGTACTTCAAAACACCGCATGACGCGATAGGGGGGCAACCCACAGTCTAGACCATCCCGCTATCACGTCGTATGTGAAAATAGTGGGGTTGGTAGCGCGTGGAGCGTAAAAATAGAAAGACACCGGACGACGTGATAGGTGGGCTACCCATAGTCTAGGACATATCGCTATCGCGTCGTATGTGAAGATGTTGAGCACAAAAGCGCGTGGCGTGGAAACATAAAAAGACCCCGCATGACGCGATAGGTGGGCCACCCACAGTCTAGAACTTGTCGCTATCGCATCGTATGTGAAGATGTTGAGCTTGGTTGGGAATCATGGAAGGACACCGCATGACGCCATAGGAGGGACACCCAAAGTCTAGAAGACCTCCCTATCGCGTCGTACGGGATAGAGATAAGAAGCACTCCGAAAGTTCAAAAAATTGGGCAGAAAGGGGGTGTGCAGGTCGATGAAAAGATGTCGAAGGATCTCCCTATCGCATCGTACGGGATAGAGATAAGACGCACTCCGGAAGTTCAAAAAATTTGGCAAAAAGGGGGTGTGCAGGTCGTTGAAAAGATGCCGGAGGATGCTTGAGGTACGACACGATGCAAATGTGTGGTTTGGGGGAAGGTGAAAAATGAGCACGTGAGAGAGCTTTTTATACAACCGACCGTCCGTATGATGACCGTTGGAAGCATGCCACGTGGCACATGTGCATGGATGACACATCTCCATAATAGTTATTTTTTAGCACCTTATATAAAGCTTGATCTCGACTTTTGTTGGTGTTGTACTTTTATTGGTGCCACACGATGCGAGAATTTTCTCTGTTTTACTTCTCTCTCCACTCTACCACGTCGTCTTGGTCTCTTGGTCTCTCAAGGTCTCTTGGTCTCTTGGTCCTGCACGACGCGAGGGTACGTGTTTGCAAAGTCTGGGTGGGGCCTCTATCACTTGGTTCGGGCTTCTCCCCACTCCACTAGTTAGTTCCTACATGACGCGACTGGAAGGCTTTGCAAGTTGTGGAACGTACCCCTATCGCTTCATTCGTGCTTCTCTCTCCACTCCATCACTTTGGTCCGGCGCTTCGTTTGGGCTTCTTTTGGCACGTCCTTGTTGACAGGCACGACGCGATAGACGAAGGCCGCAAATTGTGCCGGGGGCTTCTATCGTGCCATTTGGGTTCTTTGACTTCACCCTCTGCCTAGCTTCTCCGATTTGGTTTTTTTTTCAACCAAACCATGAACGAAGGTTGCGAGGAGATTTTAGAGGAGAGTCTAAGTGAGAAGCTCTTGGTTGTTGTGATGGATGGTGGTGACATGGAAGTGTACACCAAAGCATATGAAATATTCAACCCTTTGTTTGATCTTGCAGTTATGCTAGACTATTTGAAGGACTTTTTGTGAGAAGAATTCAAAGAGTTTGAAGAGGTAGTTGAAGGCAAGTGTTTGGTTTTAGCTGGTAAGACTTATTGCCACTAGCCGAATTTACTACCAACTCAATTGAGAAAGGCAAAGTATTAAGGAGGTTTGGAAGATTTTCTAAGAAGACTTCCTTTATTTGTCCACCTACCATTTCTTGTCAATTACATTCAAAGCCTTGCAACCTTGTTCCAAAAGAAGTTTCCTTTCTTTTCGTTTTGGCAAATCTGATGAAGTGAAAGATACAGATGAAGAGGTAACAAATAAAAATGTTTCCATAGTTTTGCAGCTTGAGAAAAGTGAAATTCTAGAAGAGGAGGAAATTGATGTTGCTGCTGAGGAGCAGGAGAGTGCAAATTTTGATGTGGCTCAATTTAGAGCTAGTATTGTCATTGATGAGCCAACAGAGGAGGTAGAGGTGTCTGAGGCTTTCCTTACTGTTCCAAACCTTCCCTACTTCTATATCAATGGAAAAGAGTATATCCCTCTCCATCATATCCAAAGTCTGCTTAATATGAGGGAGGACTACTGTATTGCAACAATTTCTAAAGCTTCTGAGGTGGCCAAAGATTTTATTGACACAGAAGAAGAGTCAAAAGAGGATTTTTTGGCACTTGATCTTCAGACATCCAATAAAGATTTTCTTCCTGCTCCTGATGCACTTGCTCTATGCATGAGAAGAGTGGAAGAGGAGAAACCTTCCGTCAAAGATGAGGATTTTGAGAAGAGACTTGTTGAGCTTGGCATCCAATATTTTGGCAGAGACTTTAAGCTTAAAAAAATTGGAAAGGACATTGACATAAGAGAGATTATTGGATCATGCAATCTCCTTCAAGAAAAAGTCATTGCCGAGGATGAGTTGCAAAAGGTAGATTTAGTTTCACCTTGATCTCCCTTCTGAAATATTTTTTTTTTTCAAGTTTGTTTTAATTACTCAATATGTCTTGTTTTGCAGATTGAACTCCTTGACAAAGACAATTTTCTTGGGAGAGCTAAAGGCTCGAGAGGGAAAGCAATAGAGGGCACTTCAAGAAGGGATGCCTCCTCTCTCATGCACTACATGCCTACATTGGATAGTGCCACCTTCTATGCTTTTCACATGCAGTATTCTGAAGATCCTGAGTTGCCAATATTTTCCCTGAAGATATTGTCACAGTTTTTGGGATACACTCCCATTCAAATCAATGCAAAAAAGATCATGCTACTTGAGAGAGCTGCGGCACTTAGAATATTTGGATATGCTACAGGATTCAATGCCTCAAGAGCATGATACTTTCTTTGCTACTCTAGCTATGCAGCATCAGCTGAGGAGACAAATGTCAACCTTCTTGGGGGCTATAAAAGAAGAAAGTTTTTGAGATATAGGGGTGACATGCCTAGAGATATGAAAAAAAATCAAAAACTGATGTAAATTTGACAATTTTTTGCACCAAAATATCTTTTTTGAATTTAAATCTCTTTAGAAAGATTCGGTACAAAGTTTCAAAGTGAAACATTAATCTCCATCTGTGGTTGAGCAACATGGTTGTTTGATGTCATCCGTTGTAATTGCCTCCTATAGAACCAATTGAATAATTCCTTTACTGCATTGCTCCTTCTTTGTCCCCCTCCCTTTCTTGTACATTTGAAAAAAAAAAATCCTTGCTTGATAGTGAGATTTTTTCATTCCCTGAGTATTCCATGTTGCAAGGGGTCCTCGTTTTGCAAAATATGGTCCATGCACGTACAGAATATGCTAAAAATTAAAAAAAAAGTTAGTTGAACTCATAGGATGCAATGTAAAATACTATCCAAACTTTAGAAAGTAATCAAATACTCACCAAGTAATATGTGATGTCTTTTGCTCCCCAAGCATCTCTAATAGCAGTTATTAAAATATTTATTGTTTTTTTAAAGTCATCTGCGTAAGTAGCAGAGCTAACTTGTTGTCTCAAAACTTTCAAAAAATTGTCGAGCTTCTTCCACACTTCCATGTGTTTGTTGGCTACATCTGGTCTACTTTTGACATTGGTTGTTATTACACAAAGATCCTTCCAGCAGTTCCACATAGTATCAACTTGTTTGTTGTCATGGTTACTCAAAAATATTCTGGCTTTTGCTCCACCCATTGAAACACCTTGCAAAACATCACCCGTTCCTTTTGGAAGAGTAGGATCTTTTTTTAAATGTACTTGACCACCATGAAAACCCATTTGAGAGAGCAAAGCCTCACATTTTTCTATGCACTCGTCTGCAAGTTTACTTGGCTTAATAGAATATGCATAATCAAGATGGAGTCGAAGCAATTTGTCCAAGATTCTAATCTCTGCATGCATTGTACATATATTTTTAAATCTATTGTTAGAATTGGATCCCAAATCATAGAAGACGATGGGTAGTCGATGACGTTCACACTATTTCTCGATGGTTGTTTTCCAACCTCGTGTTCTGCAAGCCATCCTTTTGTTCCAGTGCTTGCCATGCAATATAGACATGGATACTTGGTAGTGGCACCTCCACATACACCAAACATGCACTTTAATGCTTTTAGGTCGGCACTCAAGTGCCATTCTACAAAAAAGTCACCCATGCCGTCTACACAGAGTTTTTCACTTGCATTTTGGTCCTGTATAATAGAAGGAATATCAGTCTGCAAAAAGAGCCATTTCAATGTATCGTGATTTTCTACTGATATTTGAGCTGCTCCAATCCACCAAAGCTCCATTTCTGATTGAGTTTTGTGGTATGGGGAATCAAGCTTACCCTGGCTATAGTCCAATGCTCTATTCATTAGGGATATGGATACTCTTTCCATTTTTTGACATTTCTGAATTTGAGCTTCATCCACTTTCATAACAAATATAAGTTTTCCTTCACAATCTACTTCTTGCATGTTATAGTATCTCACCATAGCAGATTGAAATTTTTTTATACTCATCCAAATGTTATTAAAAACATTATACTCAAAAGAAGATTTTTTTTTCTATTTTTCATATGGCATCGTTCCTTCTATATGATAGTACTCTCCAAAATGTTCAGGTATTTCTTCGTTTAACAGAGTCCTAACTTTCCCGACATTGTGAGGCCTAGGCAACCGAAAAGCTTTAATCTTGTAATACTTTAAAACCTAAAACCAGGTTTTAGAGATGGCCCTGTAACCCCTTCTACTCACCCCCACTGTGTCACAAACTTCTTGCATTTGAGAAGGTTGGATCAGTAAACCCATATCTTTCAGTAAATTTTGAAATACCAATTTCTTCTGAGTTTGATTTTCAGGAAGTTTCAAAAGTTTCAAAATATCACTTTTGTTCATTACCTCATTCAAAAATCTCACCCTTTCTTGAACATTGGACATATCAAATCCTAAAAGACTATTCACATGTTCTCTAGTTATCTTTAATCTTTTTTTTCTTTGTCCAGAACCTTCTGTTAAGTTTACTACATCTCTCATTCATTTTACTCCGAGCTCTTAATCCTATTGGAGTTTCTTTTAAAGTCTGAAGCTGATGATTTTCTTGTTCTAGAGATGCTATTTGGTTTTCAAGTTCTAAAATTCTTGTTGCATTTGAAGACAAAACAGTTTTGAGATATTGAATGTAATGTGTATGATCAATGTGTAAATGAGATAGCGTAGAACTATATCCTAGTAAGCCATCAATCCCATCACCAACAAATCTCATCAAATCATGAGGTGTGTGAAAACATGGATACCTTCTAGTGCTAGGATCAGGTGGACACAAGCTCCCATCTGTCCATATATCAATGTGTTTCTTTCCCTCGTTGTAAAGTTTTTGTGCTTCATTTGTAGTTGTAACTGGTCATTGATAAACACTCTGCGTAGTAGCATATTCTTGACTTAGCTTAATGTTCAAGTGAAACTTGCGGTTATCATTAATGGAAGATGTATTACTCATTGTAAGTAATGAACACACAAAAAGTATAATGGAAAATAATGTAGTAGCAGAACAAGGTGCATCAGAGAAGAAAAGATAAAGCTCGCAAAAGGCGAGAGAAAAAAGAGAGATTGAGTGATTCAAAAGTGGAAACAACTATTTGCCGCCAAGTGAAGTAAATGAGAACAAATTTCGAAGTGAGTTTCAAAGGAATGTGAAGAAAAAGATATCTTTTTTAATATTTAGAGATATGTACCTAGATATGCTTTAGATTGCGTAGATATGCTTTAAATGACCAAAACGGACAAATTTGGAGCCGTTTTGACCATAATCTGCAAATTAGTAAGTTAACCAATTCCTTACATAGCCCTTTTTGAGTCGTTTTTGGCCCTAATGAACCTTCAATGCATGTTCATCTCCTCTACCATGCTAATTACTAAGCTATGCTAAGCTATTATGAGTGATTAGGTGAGGAGATGTACTTCTTTCTTGTAAGACTACTCCTTCTTCCTCTCAATCTACTCTCATACCTTGCTAGCTCTCACCATCTTCAAAGGTGTGTGAGGTCTTGGGTCTGAGACCGTGAGGGAATTGATATTGTGCTTTATAAGTGTATGCTTAGTGCTTGAAGCTTCCATCTTCATTGCACTAACAATTGTATTGTAAAATGTCTCCCTTGATGGGGGAAACCTATAATACAAAGCCTTTTGGAGGGGGGACAGGCTCCATGTAAATATGGTCCTCAACTATTGTTAATAGCTTAATTTCTCTCTCTTTTGAAGTATTGTTCATGCGTATCTAATTAGGTGTTATTCTTTTTGTTGCTCTCTCCATCCAAGCACTCTTGTTGTGCCCATTAGGAATATTTACTAATGAAATGCTCACTATGTCTATGCTATTTTCCGCTACACACAAGCTACTAGGCCATTAAATGTTACAAAGAGAAAGGCTAGCTAATGGAGCTTAAAGACCTTACGATTAGCTTAATTTGTTAAAGACCTCCAATGGTTAGTGTTAAAAGTCCTTTGACCTTAGGTATTGACCTTAGGTAAGCTAGGGTGGCGCTTGAGGTGGGAAACCTACCCAAGCTTGAGGTACTTGTTGTGCTTGCTGACTAAGATGCTTGAGGTGCTTGTCGTGCTTGCGGACTAGGGAGATTGAGGTGATTGTGGGAACACTATCCAAGCTTAAGGTGATTTGTCGTGCTTGTTGACTAAGGTGCTTGTGTTCCAAAAGTCAACAAAATCCCCACAAAGGAGGGGGCTCTTAGGTTTCCAAGCCCATGGGAACACTGCTTATAGCATGCAGTGCAGGTTCAGTTGGAGTTTGAGTTGTGCATGGCAAGTTTTGCTTCATATACATATTGTAAGGTTTGTTTTTACACACAATCAATAAAGCATAGCATGTTATTTTCATTGAGTATTAATCTCTCTCTCTCTCTCTCTCTCTCTCTCTCTCTCTCTCTCTCTCTCTCTCTCTCTCTCTCTCTCTCTCTCTCTCTACACCTGCTCCTAGCCATGGCACCCCATCAACTGCACACACCATAGCTCCAGCCCCCCATCAACTGGTATCAGAGCCTTGGCGACCTCGGCTTGAGTCGACACATCGCAGGAACCGCAACTTACAGAAGAGGAAGCAGTGTGATGACTTGCAACATACCGAGCACAAACACCATCAACGTGAATGCCCTACCTTGAGAAACAATTTTGACGTTTACAGGTTTGCTAATACACCCACTACAGCTTTCCCTGAGCATCGCTCTACGTCATCCTGTTGGTTTTGCTCCATCTCTACAACACAGAGCTCGTTTGATTTGGTTTATTTCACACTCTAATAAGTGTGGCCAACCTCAATTAATCCTTAACACTAGAATGGTAACAGGACACTTTTGTGTCTTGTTAAGTGACCATTTTGCTTGAATTATTTGAAGAGTATGAAAATGAATTTCTAGGTGCTATATATCCACAAAGTTGCCTTATGAGCTGAAAAAAACTTAGCATTTTTTTTGGAGTATCGATCTCACTATTAACCTTATTCTTGCACAACATTTTTGAAACTAAATTGTGTGAAAAAACGGGTCCTGTTTTTGGCTTTTTTTCAATTTTTGACAACTATACCACTCTAAACTTCATGTTTGTGAGGTTTAGATGGCTAGAGGTTAAGTCTTCATAGTTCTCAACATGTTTTGATGCTTGTAAGGAGAGCTAAGTGTTAAATTTGAAAGTTATGACCAATTTACAAGAATTGCATAATCCTGTTTTTTGGCCAAAATTAGCACTTTTATGATTTTTTGGGTGGCTTTCTTGATATACAAATTCAATTTTGATTGTGTAAGTGTAATGTATAACATAAAGCTAATCTTCCTTGAGTTTTGGGGGACCTAATATGCTATATAGCATAGTACACGATGATGGTTGAGTTTTTTGATTGCTGAAGAATACAATACATTTTAGAGTAGCAAGTATAACTTTCTCAATATTGCTAGTTTCTTAGGCCAATTGGTGTATTTTGTAGGTAGTAGCCATATCTAATCATAGACTACAAACTTGGCTAGATGTTAAGTCATTTCTATGGGTTTCTAGAGGTCATAATGCTAAACCCAGTTTTTTCATGTTTGCTGTATTTAGCACTTTATCATTGCCCCCAAGGTTCCAATTGTAAGAGATCCATTATCCTTTTGACATGCTTCATGGCTCCTTTTGAATCCAAAGGCCCAAAGGGAACTAAGAAAACATGTATATAGTATCTATATTGAGCGTGACTATAGAAACTTTGATGATAGGTCCGCAGAATGGCAAAAATGCAACTTTTTTGTACCTTTTTTTTTGCCCAAAAAAACATTAGTGAGGTAAAAGCAACCATATGTTTTGGTCACCAACCCATTGAAGTTAACGGGCCATTTTATCTCATGTCCTACAAAAATCCCCACTCTTATTTATATGCAATCAACCGTAAGAAATTGCTTTTTTGGGAAAAATGCATTGGTCCATCAACTTTGGAGGCTTGTAGCAACCAAGGGATGAGAAAAATTACAAGTTTCTCATTTTTTCCATATGTAGTAGTTATTGAACTATAAGCTCATGAAAGGATTTTTCAAAATGAGTGGATCTACTATGGTTTTGGAATTTTTTCCCAACACCCTAAAAGGACACTTTTATGTCCTGTTAGGTTACCATTCTAGTGTTAAGAGGGATTCACACCCTCGACTATTTGTAGGCTCTTAAGATGCTCGGAGTAAAGCAGAAGAGACAGTGTTGCCTGTAGGCACTACTCTAACTGTTGTGGGTGAGGCTGTTCAAGATGATTTGGGTACACTACGGATCCAGAAGCCTCACAAAGATCCTTTCTATTGATAGCCATTTTTCGGCTCTCCGTAAATTCCATAGTGAGTTAACCCACCCTACCAAAATCATCCAAACACTGTGGCTATCCCTACCATTTTACTATATATAGGTGTATGTGAGTTAGGGGACTTTTCCCATATCTTCTTATCCCCAATCCAATGGTCTGGTAGAAAAAGCTAATGGTGTCATTGCAGGCATCATTAGAAAGATGGTGAAAGACAAGACAAAGTTGTGGGATGACTTCTTGGATGGTGCCTTGTGGGCATATCGAACCACATATAGGGAAGTCACGGAGTTCACACCATTTCACTTGGTCTATGGTCAAGAGGCTTTACAACCAATTGAGCTCAACATTCCAACAATGCGACTTCATGGCAAAGCAACACAAGATGATCAAGAAGCATGGATGGATCGACTTCTTACCTTAGCTGAGCTTGAGTGGAAAAGAGAAGCACCATACGAGTGCTACAAAAGGAATGCTACGCAGGCGAAGGAGAAGCTTGATAAGAAACTAAAGGACAAAGGCATCAATGAAGGAGATCTTGTGCTAAGGTATGACAATCGACTCGATAATCGTTTTGATGCCAAATTTGAAAGTAGATGGTAGGGGCCATACATAGTTAAGAAGGCTTTCAATTCAAGTTACTATCAACTTATGGACTTGAATGGGAAAGAGCACTCTAGGAAGGTAAATGGTTATCGCTTGAAGCCCTATTTGAGTCGCCTTCAACCAAAGGATCTACCAAAGATTTGTCAAAGGGCAACTGTCCCATGTAAGTATTGTTACATGAAGCATGAGTGTAACTCTAGCCAAAATTTTGAGGGGCCAAACAATGAAGATCTCGTCAAGGACTCTGAAGCACTCTCTTTGGAAAAGATGCTCTATGATGGTACATGAATATACCATCATCCTGGGGGAGGGCTAATGATAGCCGTTTTTCGGCTCTCCGTAAATGCCATAGTGAGTTAACCCACCCTACCAAAATCATCCAAACACTGTGGCTATTCCTACCATTTCACTATATATAGGTGTGTGTGAGTTAGGGGACTTTTCCCATATCTTCTTAAAAACCCTCAATTAGCTAGTCACTGGGCTAGTTGAGCCAAAAAAATAAAAAATATAAGTATATTATGGCCCATTTGTGTGTAAATATTTCATTGTATATAGGGTCTAAATATAAGGATTTTTCATAATTATTTTGATATTTATTTAAATATTTATACTTAGGTGTGTGTTATTTATGCTATGTACATTGACTCACCATTACCATATTTTTTATTACCATTTTGCATACTCTTTATTCCATATAAAAATAATTTCATGCAAGCTTCTCTTATTTTTGGTGTAACTCCATCCCAACAAAAATCCAAAAAAACTAGTTTATTTATGTGTATATTTTTTCACTATTGTCATTTTTTCCTTCCTACATCTATTCTCTATTACTCTCATAAATTAGACCACAAAAAATATTCATCTTTTTATGGTAGATTTATAATGAGAGAGATTTATTTTGACCCCTTTATATTTTTTCCACCTATAATATTTATATTCAACATGTGTATATTTTTTTAGACCTCTCAATATTTGATTTTCTTAGTTGTACTATTCACTTATATCACGATCTCAACAATAGCTTCAATGATAGACCTACCAAATAAGGTCAAGGGTATGTGGCATGCATGCATGCACCATGGGGAGCTCACTCTTGGAGGTATTCAAAAGAATCATCCAAAGAAGGAGCTCACAAGGACCTTGTGCAGTGGAAAAAACAGCGATTTTGCTGAATTTTTAAAGATCACATGCTCCCCGATTTGAAAAGGTGATACAAACAAAAGTTGTAGCTCGTGAGCTAAACTTTCACCTCACATTTTTTCATATTTTTTTGAGCTACGAGCTGTGAGCTATGATTTTATTGGTGGACCCCAGTTTGCCCATGCTATGCAGCCACACTCCCTCTTCCACTTTATCATTTTCCTCTTTCACACACACTCCTCCCTCTCCTTCCCACTCACAAACCTGCAACTCCCATGTCCTAATTCACCCTCTTCACCATTGCCACATCTCTCACACCTCCATAGCCTTCATCCTCCATTTCTACACCCTATGTGTCCCCCTTTCTCTCTACATATATGTCCATATTACCATACTCTCTTCAACTTTGTAAAGAACTTCAAAAAATCAGCGAAAATCCAAGGATAACCTCTGCAAATGAAGGCTTTTATCATGAATTTTACAAGGTTTGAAGATAACATAGCTTCATCGACACGCACTACTTCGCCATGTTGACCGCTTCTTCTTCCGGTGCTATAAAGATGTGAATGTCAAAGCTTCAACCTCTCTTTACAAGCTCATCCCTTCTCTAACTTTGCTCATCATATATCTCACCATTTGGTGAATGATTTTGTAAATATTTTTTAGTGATAATTACTAACTACTAACCACTAACCTTATTGTAAAATGCACCCTCTACTAGAGTAGGCCCTCCCAAATTATTCACTCAATCCCTCTCTCCTTTCATCCTCAATAATTCTCTTCCCTTGAGCCCACATCCATGTGACTCAAAGGACAAGAGAGACCCACCCTCATTAAAAAAAATAAAAATATGCATAATCTTTTATTCCTTCAAATAAACTTGATTAGGCCTAATCCAAATCGGGGCTTCTAAAACCTATAAATAGAGCCCTTCTCTCCCTTGTAAATCATCATATGATCACACTACACCACACCATTCTCAACACATAACACACCACTCTTCAAGCCTAGTTGTGTAGAGTGTGTGCATTGTGAGTGCTCTATTCCATCACTACACATAGGTGCATGGAGAAGCTTGAAGTTAGTTATGCCATCTAGAGGAGTGGAGTGATACTATACTCTGCAATCACACTTGTAGCCTACTCTTGTCCATAAATAAGATTCATAGTTTTAGGTGCAATTGTATGCTGCAACTACGACTTGATAAGTTGGCTCATCAGGTGGTTGAAGGTATATTGTCCTTGAAGTTTGTTGTGCCATTTCATGCTTGGTGGTTTGAGGGCTTGTTGAATTGTTTGCCTAAAAGGTCAATTGTAAGAGGGTGCTCGGTGAGAGGGCTCCCGTGACGCTAAGACAATTTGTGTATTGGCAACAAGGTCAAGTTTTGTGTTGTCTCTCTATTTCTCATCAAGCTTTGTGTGCATCTAGTCTTTAAGGCTAAGACTGAGTTGCTCAAGTTGATTTGTGCTCTTTACCTCTCTCTGGCGTGGTGAATGTTTGTGTAGGGTGTGTGTGGCTATCTTGCATTCCCCTCTCTTTGTGCGTTTGAGTACAAGGAGATATCACGTGCGTCCTAGTTCGCATTTACAACTAGGTGGTGCCCCTTTTCTTGTTTGGTTTCTGGCTATGGGTTGTTGTTGTCTCTGATTGTGCTTGCCCCAGCCCCAATTGAGGAGCACGGGAGCCTCGAAGGGTGTTTAGAGGCCGCTCTTCTTGTTGCCCACCCCGGACCGCCTCACTATGTCTCCCCCAAAAGCATTGATGAGCTAATCATCAATCTTGGGAAGAGGTCAAGGTGGTACAAGTTCATGTTGCTTGGGTTTACAATGTTTGGACTTTACCTCATGACAACATATGCAATCAAATACTTTTTTGATAGGATAGAGAATAATTCAATGGAGATTGATCCAATATTACATGTTGATCTAGAGAAGATAAAAAACATCCATAAGCCAACAGTTTGCTTCAAGAATGAAGAGGTACATCAACATATGTTGAACATCCAGATCTGCTTCGAGATTGCATTACAAGTTTTCACACATTATTTCACCAGTTCAGTGTTATATTCTTGTTTTGTTATATACTTTCCAATCAAAGCCTCCTTTTACATTATATGTTGTCAATTATTGTCATGCTTGTTAGTTGTCATCATGCCAAAATTGTACGGGCTCTAGACACTGCCACACATGAGTGGTAAGACCTCCCAAATTATTAGTTTTTGTTCTTAGCCCATTTTTTGTCCCGCTTCTCGTGAGGTTACTGGGTACACCTTAAACCCAAGGTTTGGCAGTGAACCAAAAACTCCATTTATTGGTAGCTAATTTTTTGACCTACACCCTATCTGTTCAAAGGGGGGGGTTTTCCTATCATAGCACCAGGTTATGGATAGGTTATGGATACACCATAAATCCTTGGTTGTGAGAGAACCTAAAACTCACGGTTGTCGATTATACTAAAAACTCGAGGTATCATGAGAGGGTCTGTCTAGTTTGGGCTTGAGGAGGGGATTGCTAGGTTTCTAAGCCCATGGGAACACTACTTATAGCATGCAGTGCAGGTTCAGTTGGAGTTTGAGTTGTGCATGGCAAGTTTTGCTTCATATACATATTTTAAGGTTTGTTTTTACACACAATCAATCAAGCATAGCGTGTCATTTTCACTGAGTATGGATCTCTCTCTCTCTCTCTCTCTCTCTCTCTCTCTCTCTCTCTCTCTCTCTCTCTCTCTCTCTCTCTCTCTCTCTCTCTCTCTCTCTCTCTGTGCATCTGCTCCTAGCCATGGCACCCCACCGACAGCACCCACCATAGCTCCGGCCCCCCATCAGGGGTGAGCCCTAAATCTACGGGGATGAGACAGAACACACACACACACACACACACACACACACACACACACACAGCGCGTGCGCAGAAGGTAAGCCCAAGCCTCAAGGGCAGCAAGGACACATGTCAAGCCCCTATCCATGTTGCCCTCAAGGTGTGCTTAAATCCTATTGGATAGGCTTAAAAGGGGTCCAATGAGCATTTAGATTAATTAAATAATTATTTAAGAAAATATCAAGCCTCTCTCCCTCAAAGGGGAAAGAAGGACACTTGTCCAAAACCTTGTCCAAAACCTACCCTTGTTGCTTGATATGCCTCTTGCATGTATAATTGGCTAGGCCTGGAGGGGTCCAATGAGCTTCAAGCATGAGCTACAAGGGGGGGTCGACCAAAAAAAAGTAAGGGGTGTTCTTGGGGGGTGTAATCACTCACACTCTCTCATTTGCTCTCATTCTTCACTTGGTGAAGTGCAAAGTGCAAGAGCTCCATCTCCTTCTCCAAGCTAGTAGAGAAGTTGAGAACCTACACCAACACTCTTGGCTATGGAATGCAAATCCAACCAAGAGCTCTGCTTCAATGCCTAAGCTTGCCATCTTTTCCATCTTCATTACTATGCTATTATGTATGCTAGCAAGAAGAGTAATGCTAAGTGAGGAACAATTTCTTTCTCCTATAAATGTTTCTTCTTCCTCTTTTCTATCGTCATTACCTTATATCTCTCTCCACCTTTGAAGGTGTTTGAGGCCTTGGGATAGTTAATGCTTTTTGCAAAGTCTATGTTATGCTCGTGATGTTGCATGAATCTTTCCATCTTCATTGTATCACCTAGGTCACAAGGAACAAAAAGATTGTATTGTAGCAAGTCTCTCTTGTTGGGAGAATCTATGATACAAATGCCTATTGGAGGAGGGACCGGTTCCACATAAATCCGGTCCTCAATTGTTGTCAAGTTCTCTAAACTCTCTCTCTTGCAAAAGTATTGTTCATGCCAAGTTAATTAAGTACTATGATTATGTTGCTAATATCAAATAATTTCACCCTCTATGTTCTCAAAGTATTCTCACAAAAATGCTATCTTTAATTCTCCTAATTCCGCTATTCTCAAAGTTCATAGGCCATTTCCATTACAAGAAGTCTCTAACTTGCCTTGCCAATCCCTCGGCCTCTGAAGCCTTGTAGCATCCCAACGTAGACTCAACCAAATCTGGCCATTCCCAATGTCATCCTTAGTCCTCCTCCTAGTATATACCAAATTCCAATCCCTACTCTTTAGTTTTCCTCTCAGCATCCTTACCGGTTTACACGGATCCAAGCTCAAACTCCAACTTATATTCCTCCCATCAGCACCAAAAATAGGGTCGACTACTGCCAAACGTTTGATGTAATCATGCATCTTAGGGGGAATTAACCTGTTCCATTCCCTAGCCATGTATCAATCGAGAGAAGCAAGCATACCCGGGGCTCCAAGATCCACCACCCAAAACCCAAACACACAATTTTGAAAAAAAATCCATTGCGAGCAGACCAATAAAAAGCATTAGACAAGAGTTCTCCAACCATGCATGTCCATCCCCATGAAGTACCAAAAAATACTAATCGTTTCAATGTACCACTACAACAACCGAACCTATAGTATTCTCGCAAAAAGGAGCCTCCTTAGGCCCGAATTCTAGTGCAATCTGCAAACATTATGCATAATTGGCAAGCCACACTAGGCGTATGAATCGAGGCAAAACTACTCGTTCTTTGCGCATCCATAACCACGGGTTCAAAGTTTTCAAGACCATATTCAATAACCAAAAACATATTCCATCTGATCACAATTGGTCTTGCTGCACAGTCCACTCGTCCACCAACCGACCACCTTCCAACTCAACAATTCAGGCATCCCCGACCTTGTTGGGCTTCCCATAGAGCAACCATCCTGAGTCTTGTACATGTGTGCACACACGAGCATATGCTCTTTTTTGCCATAAGTTACTTCCCCTGCGAAGGACTTTGATGGGTCAGCACCAAACACCTTCCTCTTTGCATTTCCCGAATGACTCTAAAAAATCTTTTTGCGTTGCTTCCATACACACAACCTAATCTTCTATCAAACTCTCGTCCCACTCGCAAGTAATCATACCATAAACCATATCAGCCAAAAGGTGCTTTCCCATTTCCATTACTACACCTAGAGTTAACATCTCATCTGTCTCTCGTCCGAGAGGCACCTTGCCTATCACCCTTCTGTCCAAAATTCTTTGTTGGCTAGCATTCCATACATCCAATATACCTTCGGATTCAATTGCACTTGCGTATAGCTCCAACTGAGCATAGGAGACATCTAATACCTCAACCTCATCAGACGTTGATGGGCGATTTTCAACCCCGCATAAAGGAAGTACATTGCTTACATTAGTGTCCTGTTGTTCACTCCTCAAACTTAAAGTCATAGGGAGTAGCTCCTCTTGAAAGATGGACTACCATCCTCATCACTACGATAAATTTGAGCTAAAAGCCTTTCTAGCTCATTGCATATTCGGTCCAACTCCCCGATCCTATCGGCATAAGTCATCTTGCATTATAGCATTCTTCCTCCCCAGCTCTTTCCTCTTCCATTTGCTTTCCTGCCTCCTTCCATCTACATCTTCGTCGAACAATTCCCTATTCCTTTGGCACATCTGTCTCAACTTAAACATTGCATCTCAGATCGCCATACATTGCATTCTCGATCCTCTTCTCTCGCATCATTTTGTGTAGGCATCACCCACCTGCTCCAATTGTCAACATTCACAAAAAAAAAAAGACGCGTGGTTTTTTCAAAGCAAAACGTTGCAACCTCAACATTAAACCATGTCTTTAAAGAGGCCATCTTATCCAAGCTCTGATACCAAACGTTAGGGTCCTTGTGCATCTACAACCAGACGAACTCAAAACAATGACAAGGGCTCCTCCCAAGCCATGGTGTAACTCTATGGCTGGGTCTATAGTTGTCAGCAACAACTGGAAATCCGACACAAAATACTAGAAGGCGCGAGAAGATCTCATAGCCTCAGCTCACGGAGCCAAGTGGGGATCTACAACCAAAACAAAGTGCAACCAGGAGCTCTCTAGCTCGTACCAAGTACTTTGCAAATGCCATACATGGAAGGGGTTTGATGCCCCACACAAAAGTCCAACAAGTTGCCTCAAAATCCCCAAATGCAATAGCATGCTTTGGCTCTGCGGAGTCTAGGCGGATTCACTGTCAATAGCCCTCTGAGGGGCCCAAAAACCTGCTCGCAAAACCCTGTAGTAACCAACCTTGCCGTGCACTCACTTCTCTACCAAATGACCACGTGAACCCCCAACGCGAGGGTGCGAAACCACAATCCACTGCGAACACCACAACTCACTTCTCTACCAAATGACCACGTGAACCCCCAACGCGAGGGTGCGAAACCACAATCCACTGCGAACACCACAACTCAATTCAAATAAGAGTAAGGGACCAACGTGTCTTGTTCCTCTGAACCAACCCTTTGAACTTGCTCATCGATGAATGCCGTCATTATTAAAAGCAAGCTTGAGCTCTTGGCTGTGTGATTTGGCATGAGGGCAATGTCCTAGATCTTGCCAAGTGGCCACCTGTCAGCTCAAGAATCTGAAAAACCATATTAGGCTTACCGAGTAAAGAAGAGGAACAACACAAAATTAGCAGTGGGACGGTCGACATGATAGTAGAAGAGAATGCCACAGTCCATACATCGATGGGGCAGAAATTGCAGCTAAATCTAAATGCTTACTTTTGTGTATGCTGGTCAAAGGCCATTCCCTTTGAGGCCTTGGAAAATGTTTCCTACTTCTCACTCTTCTTGGCAAGGTCGATGATGAACTTTGCTAACACTTTGTGAGAACCGTGGATGATGACTTCCAAATATGTGCAAAGTTGAGAAACAAGGGACCTCTAAAGCTTTTAACTCAACTTCGCCCATCTGCATGCTTGGGGGAGACCATTATCTATCGGAGGGCTTTCTTGACCAGAGCCTAGAGCAGGGTTTTTGACTCTAACGTTACACATGGTATTTTGTTTGCAAAGCTGGCACTTATCATGATGTAGTCGATTTTGGATCCATTTGTTTTGATCAAGGGCTCAAGAAACCTTAGGCTCACCAAGTAAGGATGAAATTAAAGTAAATTAAAGAATTTTCCCTTCGGAGAATTTCCTTTAAAGAGTGCTCGACGAAGGCACTGTGAACCTCTGAGGCTTTGTTCTACTATTCCTCTGCAGTAATCTAATCAGAAGTGAGAAGAGGGAGAGAGAGAAAATGACTACATCAACACGCTCGCCCCTGCGATGGCAAATGCCTTCTTCTAGGGCGAAGGGCACTATGAACAGTGCAGCTTGCGGGCGGTTGCGGCATCTGCAAGCGGTGGCGACATGGGCCTCTTCACAAGTGCCATCCTCGGTTCGCACCTCGCTTCCACTTCCCAGCTCCTCGGCGCTTCACCTCCTCCCTCTCCCCATTTCACCTGTCAAAGGTATGTAGCATATCCATGTTTTCTTTATGGTCTGTAGAAACGTACTGCAATTAATGTTGATCCAAATTGCGTCTCATCGCATACATGCAACATGGTAATGTGCTTTTCCAGAAGATGATGCAATTGTTACTGGTACATACATGGGCCAAAGGGCTTGTTCGGAAAAAAAAAGAAACACTCATTTTTGTGTGATTTTCTTGCTCAGCCTTACAGCCAAAGCTATGGTGGGTGCACTCACATAGGCAAATCGTTTCATACTCATGAACCAAATTACTGTAGTACGAAGAAGAGGGAAATACAACGCAGTAGAAGATGGGCTGCCCTTGTTACAGTCACAAGTCGGTGCAATAGGACTCTTTTATTTTGTTGGTATGATCTACTTGCTCATCCTCTTATAGCCAAAGCCATGGAGAGTGCACTATACAGAGGCAGAGCAAGCTCTCTTATGTATAGAAAGTTTAGAGTGAATGTTACCTGTCACTTGTATCTTCAACAGTATACTTGCATTTCAAAGTGAATGTTACCTGTCACTTGTATCTTCAACAGTTTACTTGCATTTCCCTTTGATTTGAAAGGGGAGGAAGCTTGCAAGTTTACGCATGAAAGTAACAAGAAAACTTCAGAATGCGAAGGCGTGAAAAAATAATTCTGGTATGTGCAGATGTGTGCATCTCTGTAGGTATCACATGCTTTAATACGAGGCACAGGAGATAGAAATGCAAGATGTCCGTACAAGAGACCAATAAGAATTTCTGAATGTTGTAGGACACCGCCCTAAATTGACAAATTAATCGCAACTACATTCAAGGTCGGAGCATGGCTCATCAAAGTGTAGTGAAGCAGAGTTCTCTTTTGACTCATTGTTGGAGCATTCTACTGAGTTGTTTTGTTCCATGAGGTTCTCATAACTTTATTCTCCAACCAGGTGTGAATCGATTCTCCAGGTTGGAATAAACTGCTCCATCCGTGTAAGAAGCAGGAAAAGGAAGAAGCAAAGGTCAGCGAGTAAGGAAACCTCTCCTCCAGTCAACTGCATCTTATACTATTGCCAATACTGTGCTTTTGAAAACATGAACATAGGCACGCCAAAGGCTTATGTCAAAACAAAGCTTAGTGAAATGGCTGCCCGCCACAAGCTGTCAGAACTAAGCAAAAGTAATGTAGAAAAGAAGGCAAAAACTTCTAACAAGGAGTTAATGACTGCTACGAAAGTGTTATCGATAGAGGGCGCAGGTAGTTCTGGCAAGAAAACAAAGAGGAAGGGCTGGCTATCATTGAAGGAGTTGGCTGCATCTCCAGGCTTATCATCCACTAGTATCAGGCCTGTTGTAGTGAAGTCTACCATCTCTACTCTGACACCACCACGGATGAAGAACTTGGATTCTGTCAAATTGATGCCCATGTTTTCCCAAATGGAGTCCATGGCTGCGACTCCTGTCTCAAGCATTAAAGGTACAAGAAATTTGGTTGCCTGTGATTAAAATTCTTGTTTTATAGAACAATGACCTTTAGGTGCACATTATCGATAAGCACTGACATCAAATTCTTTTTTTGTGTTTAGAACAATGCCCTACGGGTGTCAACAGCACTAAAGCCAACTTTGAATTGGAGCAATGCAATACATCTGCAGGTGAAATAAGCTCAGAGAAGGCTTCAGACTTGGTACATCTTCTTCGAGATCGGGAAACATCCCCTAAGAAGTCTTCTTTATTCACCGCCAAGCTGATGTGTCTCAATGCATCACGTCACCAGCAGCAAAGAGGACTGTCAGATTCTTCAGGAGAAGCGCTAAATTCCAGACATTGTGTGGAGTGTGTTCACCCCATTAACAACATTAAAGGTAAGACTGTAAGCTGTCAAAGGGACCTCCATTGATATGTGATTTGATTACAGCAGAGTACTAATGAAATTTTGGTTCCATTTGTATCAGAAGAACAAACTTCACAGGCTCCCAACTCTCAGAGAAAGTTAGGGCAGAGTGGTGTTGCAATGGAGGTGGAGAATAAGGAGCAGCTGAGCATTAACCCAGCGGCTGCAAATGCTATCATACTGGACGAGCTTACTGTCACCCTTTCCGACTCAAAGCACAATAATCTGACATCTGCAACACTAGACAACTCCTATATAGTTTCACAAATAAGGAGTGCAAGCGTACCTGATGTGCCCACGGGTGGGGGTGCTTTGAAGTTGTTGCAATCATTTTCCGAAAAAGAGCAGGGGGTTTTGACGTTCGAGAAACCTACCAAATTATTTTCTAGGTGGCAAGATGATGTCAACAAGCTTCAAGACAAAAGTGGAAACAAAGTGCAGTTACCATTTAAAAAAAGAGAATTTGATGATGACAACAGATCACAGAAAGTTGCAAAAAAGCAGAAGCCAATGGTACCCACTGGTTATATAGACATGACAAGAGGCAAAGTAACCACCAATCTTGTACTTGGAAGGGAGTTCCAGTCAAAGATGACACCATTGTTTCGGAGGATGGGTCGTCATTGGTTCACAAAATGTAGATCGAGGACAATCAAGTGGCGGCTTATATGAAGCAAAACCAGTCGCTTATAAGGGGACAAAGACATACCTCGCTTCTCTATTGCTATGAGAGGCCCTTGTTATTGCGATGTCAGATGCGAGCACACTCTTCAGCTCATCTGCATCAATGCGGTATCTTTTTGTCAGTCTTGCTTTTCTATGCATCAGCATTTTGTTAAACTGTACTATCAAAATAGTGATATTAAGGTGGGAAACTACATACCTGCCCTGGAATAGAGGCGGGCAGGGTGTTTGCTCTGTATATACAAGGCTTATAAAAAGTCAATGAGAGGCAGATCATTGCGGGAATCTGTTTCAGTTTCTTTAACAGAGACAATTTGTAGAGGCTTGTCTCTTGTGCATCAATGTTGCGGGTTCTAATCACAGTGGACATAAATCTTCTTACTAATGGTATTCATGGCATTGCAACGATTGGTTGTGCTTGAAGTTATGTTGGTGGCATATTTTCTGTTCTATGAAAATCGATTCACCATTTGGTTTGCCTGTTTAATTGTGACATTGGAGGTAGGTAGGGTTTGTTCTTTGAGCTGTCTTGTGGATTAACAAAGGAAATAGAAGCCCCTTTTCCGAGTATGGCAACCTACCACATTTTCCACAGCTTCTGGTGGCATAAGAGCTGAATAGTGGAGGGATACTATGTGCACCTCAGAAACATCTCCAATGTAGAGGACCTTTGAACTCCTTTCCTCCAAGTCAGATGGCCTCCATTTGGGAGGCTTATATGGGGATGCTTGTGGCCTTTTTGGCATGCTTAATGCTATGGAGGTCTCTCTATAAGTATAACACTTTTGCCAATGAGTCTACCATGACATGGGGATCAAAGCTAAGCACAACTACTCTTTTTTCCATTCTTTCTCAATGGAATGATTTTTTAAGCTAAAACATTTTATTGATCGCATGTTATTGTTTGCGTTAAAAAAGACTAGCACTTGAACAAAGAACATGTAGAAAACAATATATAATCTTTGGAATTTTGTCATTAACCACCAATATGTGCTTATAGTGTGTTGCCTTGAGCCCACTTCAATGATGATAACGGATGGCTTCTTCCCATTTGGGCGATAACTCATGAATGTTGTTTCATACCTACAGCATTGGGGTCGATCGTTTGAAGTGCTTGTAATGGACTGATGAGCAATCCAGAAATGGCTTGATAATAGCACTATCCCTCTCCCTCTCTAAATTTTGTGCAGTACTAAGAGGGTAATGATGTTCACAATGGTAAAAAAGCACTATCACATCGTTCTCGAGAAGCATGTAGGGCGTGTGGCTGATTGGCAAGGTAGAAGGAGCGGAGGCTCGGGGGGCGCCCCCAAAAAGTTGTGCTGCCCCTACAACTTCATCCATGCAATATTGACTCCCTCACTCAACAACCTCTCTTGCCTAGGTCTAGCCTCATGCAAGTCTTTGCCTCCAATGCAGCTTGAGCTTCCCTCTAGGGTTCAAGGATCAGGTTAAAATGATTAAAAAACGTTTGTTCTCATGTCCATGGGTAGATGGCAGTTTAGAGGAGAATATGCCCAAATTGATGTCCATCAACCTTAGCCATTCTAGTCACATGCTAGTCAATGTGTGCTACTGAAAGGTGTACTCAATTCTACTAGTAGCTTCTTGTTGACCAAATTATGCCCAAATTGATGGCCATCAACCTTAGCCATTCTAGTTGATGTGTGCTACTGGAAGGTATACCCATTGATTCTACTAAATAGCTTCTTGTTAGACTCTAGCCACCCAATCAGTGAGATTCTCGCACATGCACATACCTTTGATTTTGCGGGGGTAGTAATGCTAGCCAATCAAATAAAGAAACTCAAAGATCTTGTCATTTGATACTTTTGAAAGCAACACTTTTCTGTAAGTATTCATTTGGATAGTAGAAAGCCAAACTTAAGAAAGATTGCAATAGAATGCTTCCACAAGGGAAAAGCAAGTGGAGGCTATGGGAGGGGCTGTGAGCCCACTCTAGAGGCCAATGAATTGAAACATTCTCAAGACATTTTTCTTATCATAGCATCCCAAAAAGCAAAAAACTTGTGGCACACCAACATGGCTACATGCTCTGTGAGGCTAGTCATGCTACCAAAGGTAGCGTTTGATGGTTTCCAATGAAGAAAGCATACAAAAATTAGTAATTATGATAGAACTCATCATGATCTATTGGATTAATAAAAAACCAACCAAGCTCCTCAATCATTCCTCCAAGCTCATTTATGAAACGGCCATGCTCAAGCTCATTGCAAAGGCTCTGATTAGATTTTAATGGTTTACACCTCAAACAAGTGCAAAATGGTTAGATAGGTAAAGATCCTTTAGGATTATGATTGTAACCTACAATATTATAAAGAGTGATAATGTAATAGAAAGGTGCTCTAAGTGGCTAAAAACCCAAGGGGTCGATATCAAAATATGTAAGTGTAGCACCTGAGTTCACCTGAAGGTGTGTTTTATATTTCAAAGAGTTACAAAAATACATGTACAAGAGGGGGGTTAAAATGGAACTTTTTAATAAGTTATAGGTTTATGAAAGAAAAGGGGCCCTTTAATCCACGGTGAAGTACGTGTGAAAGGTTTTATACATACCTCTTGAATGTACATACTATAGGTATTTTTGAAAGACCCCCCCCCCCCCCCCCCCCCCCCCCCCCCCTTTTCTTGGCCTTAAGCAGGGTTTGGTGGTGCAAAAAAAGGATCAATTTTAGCTCCATCTTACGTGAATTATGGTGTCAAGGTGGTTTGGAGTTGTTGGAAATAGGGTTGCAGGGAAACACACACAGCTTGCAAAAGACTAAGAAGCTCAAGGCACGCAACAAAGAGTATTATTGCTTAGTGCACAATGAAAGTAGCCCTAGAGTGATGGACACATACGCAAGGCACGAGGGAAAAAACCTCTTATTGAGGGAAGAAATTCCCTGGCGGTCCTAAGTGCGTTCACACACATCACTGCCACATGTATATGGTAACAAATCCCTCATGGGCGTGATGCGATGAACGAGATCACCGAGTATAGGGAAGTGCCATGCCCTGAGGACATGATCAGTCCACAAAGGGGAATAAGTCCAAAGCTTGCAGAAAGCTTCAAACTTATCCACGAGACAATGCCTTTGTGAAAAGATCTACAAGGTTGTCATGTGTTGGCACATAAGCAAAGCTGATCTCTCGTGCTGAGAGTCTCTCCTTGACATAGTGATAATGCACCTCAATGTGCTTTGTGCGAGCATGAAAAACTGGCTTCCTTGCTCGGGGGGTTCACTATGTGTAAAACTACCATATCACGTGCATTCAAGACATATTTGTAAAACCCTTTATTTGTGAATTTTGTTAAGAATATAACGTACCCTTTTCTTTTAAAATTTGTAAGTTTTTTTTCAAATTTGAAAAAAATAATGCCCTTATGTATATATATTTTTGTAAGTTTCAAGACTTTAAATACCTTTCATTGAACTCACGTGATAGGTTACATTTTTATTAGGTGATCTCCCCGGGCTTCCTTGCAACTGCCAACGTGCTTTGAATGTTAGTATAGATGATGTTGGTAGTGTCTTGTCCAACACCTAAATCATCCATAAGGCGTCTGGGCCATACACACTCAACCGTAGATCTGAAGATTGCCCTGTACTTAGCCTCACAACTGGAAGTGACCACAATAGGTTTCTTCTTGCTCAACCATGATATGCATGAACTACCGAGCATGAAACAAAAATCACTCATGGACACTCACGTGTCATAACAACTAGCTCAATTTGAGTTCAAAAAAGCATATAAATATGGCCACAATGATCCCCCCTTTGAATAAAACAACACAAGATTTAAAGTGCCACAAGTAGCGAAAGATCCTCTTGACAACCTGCCAATGCTTAGACCCTGGGCTATGCATAAATTTGATAAGCTGTGAGAGTGCAAATTGAATATTTGGCCTAGTGTTGCATACATATATAAGGTATCCAATAGCAGGTTGGTAAAGAGTGACATCGGCATCATGAAGACTCAACGTCAAACTTGTTTCTAGGGGATTGGCCATAGTTTTGCAATCCTCAAGTCCAAACTTACATAGCAATGTCTCTATTAACTTGTTTGACACAAGGAAATACCACCATCACACTAGTTAAATTGTATGCCCAAGTAATGATGCAACAACCCCAAATATTTCATCTTGAAAGTAGCATTCAAATCAGCCTTAAAGTCATCACACTTTACATACAAAGTGCTTTCTGGTGGACTGCTACAAAAACCTCATTTAACCAAATGAGTGTCAGCTTTCTCATACCAAGCAGAAGGAGATTGCTTCAACCCATACAAATGTTTCTTACATTTGCACACTTATCTTCCTATTACCATATACATGTGGTAGTGATGTGTGTGAACACAGTAGGACCGCCGGGGCATTTTTTCCTCTTTAGGAGTTTTTTCCCCCGAGCATTGTATATACGCCCATCACTCTAGGGCTATCCATCTTTCCATTGCACACTAAGTAACACACTCTCTATTGTGTGCCTTGAGATTCCTTCATCTTCTCCAAACTGTGTGCATTTCTCTGCAACCCTAATTCCAACAATTTGTATCAGAGTAGGTTACGTCTTCTCGAGCTTAGTCGCCAGTTGCTCCAGCACACGCCTGCTCACTTTCTCCGATTGCAGTGAAGTTTGGCGAGCTTTCATAGGTCGACAAATATTTCAAGATAACTCGTAGAGCTAGGTCTGCTTAGATTTCTCATTCGGGCTCATTTCGACCTCCGTTTCCACTACAGGCAGGTCTGCACAAGCAATTTTGTCATTTTGTGCAAAATTTCTGTGAGTGTCGTTTTCTCCATAACAGGTGCCTTACATCCTTCTACGGTTTGTGCTATATAGCACGTGTTTTTCCCCCTCCGTTTCTCCTATTTTTGGGCAGTTTTCACAGCAGGTGCAGCATTTACCATGGCTGACAACAACACAGATGTCTTTAAGATGTTTGCTGCCGAGGACAGGTTGGATGGGGACAATTACCCTATGTAGGCTTATATGATTCAACACGTTCTTATGTCAAAGAGCATCTGGAATATTGTGCAGGGCATTGATGTACGTCCTGGTTCTGAGAATGTAGGCGATGTTGAGGATGTTGCAAGTCTTGCTGCAAGGATTGCTGCTATTAGAATTGTTTTGCCTACGGCAGAACAAGCTCGTTGGGATGTAAAGGATGCGCAGGCTCATGCATTGATTGCATTCTTTGTGAAGCGCACCATTGTTCCTCACATCCGTTCAGCAAAATCTACAAAACAGCCTTGGGATATTCTAGCAGGTCTTTATGCAAGTCGCAATGAGGCTAAAATTGCTTTGCTGCGTAAAGAGTTGGAGTCGAAGATTATGCATGAGGAAGATAATATGGACACTTTCCTTGCTAGTATCAAGGATATCAATGAGCAGCTTATCTCTGCAGGTAAAGTCATTTCAGACAGTTCACTTGTGCAAACTGTTCTTGATGCCTTACCAGATTCTTACCAAACTTTTGCTAGTACTTGGAGACCTCTGACCCAAAAAAAACAGGACTAGACAGCGTGCACTTGAACAAGCTTTTATTGCTTCTCAAAGAAAGGGTGGCATTGCAACCACTTCTTATGGTTTTGCTGCGAGTGGCAAAACTTGTGTTCCTAAAGCTTCTAATGGCAGCAATTCATCTGAAAATTCTGGTGACAAGGGCAAAAAGAAGATGTGTTGCCATTATTGTAAATCTAATGATCACTTGATCAAGCAGTGTCCTAAGTTGAAGGCCAAAGAGGCTAAGAAGAAAGAGGGTGGTTCCACTGCAAATGATGGTTCCACTACAAATGCAGCCATTGTTGAGTCTTCTGTGAAAGGAGACTATGTTGCTGATGTTGATGCAGAATGGGCTTTTAGTGTAGAGTGAACTTACAATCCTACTGTCCATGATGCATGCTTGTCAGTTGTTGCACATTCACATCTGTGGTATTTCGACAGTGGTGCTACAAAGCACATTACCTCACATCGTGAATTGTTCACCTCTCTCTCGTCTGTCCCTCATGGGAATTCAGTCACTTGTGCCAACACTGCCTCTTATCCGGTTCATGGAGTTGGAAAGATTGTGCTTACTACTGCAAATGGCAGTTCCTTCACACTTGTTGATGCACTTTATGTACCTGGGAGTAAGAAGAATCTCTTGTCTGTATCCTCACTTGCTAGACTTGGACTTGTAGTCAAATTTGTGGATGACAGATGCACAGTTCATGATCTCAGTTTTGGTGCTAAAATTGTTGCATCTGGCCTTTTGTGCCGTGGGCTGTATAAGCTCACTTTGTATGACAAGTGTGGAATTTTTTTTGCAAATGCTGTTGCAGTTTCAAGGGCTATTTCAGATGCAAAACTTTGGCATGCACATTTTGGTCATCTGAATTTTGCCAGTTTGCTGCGTTTGCAGAAAGCTGATATGGTTGCTTCTTTGCTGCCTCTTGAAGCACCTATCAAACATGTTTGTGAAGGCTGTATTCTCGGTAAAATGCAGCGTTCTAAGTCTCCAAAGGATGGTTCAGTTAGGGCCACATGAAAGTTGCAACTTGTGCATAGTGATGTTTGTGGGTCCATGCAAACTCCGTCCTTGGGAAATTACCTGTACTTCGTGACTTTCATTGATGATTACTCCAGGCATGCATGGGTATTTCCGCTTAAAGCGAAGTCCGAAGTTTTTATGTGCTTCAAACAATTTCTGGCTATGGCTGAAAATGTCTTGAAATGTACTATGTGCACCCTCCGTTCCGAGTATATGTCTCATGAATTTAATTCATTTCTGGCTAGTCATGGGATAAAACACCAATGTACAGTGCCTTCTACACCTTAGCAAAATGGTGTTGCTGAGAGAAAAAACAGGTCACTTACGAAAATGGCACGATGTATGGTCAAAAGTCAAGCTTTGCCGCATTGTTTTTGGCTTGAGGCCATCATGTGTGCCACTTATGTATTAAACAGGTGTCCTACGAAAGCTTTGCAGTCTATTACTCCATATGAAGCATGGCATGATAGAAAGCCTTCTATTGAGCACATGCGTGTTTTTGACTGGTTGGCATATGCTTTGGTGCCACAAACACAGCGCAGAAAATTGGATGATAAGGCTATCAAATTTATTTTTGTTGGTTATAGTGTTGAAAGCAAAGGTTACAAGTTGTATCATCCGCAAACAAAATGTATTCTGGCTTCACGGGATGTAGTGTTTGTGGAAGATTCTGTTCAGCCCTTGCTGTCATGTACTAGAGACAGTAAGGGACAGTAATGTAAGCTCACATGACATTTATGACACTTTGTTGCCTCTTTTCAGTGGGTGAAAATATGAATGTAAGTTTCAATGAGGCAAATGTACAGCCTATGGGGGTTTGTGAAAATGTTATAGATAAGCCTATCACTGATGGAGATGTACATGTACTTCATGAGGAAAGGGCTGAAAATGAGCAAGCTAGAGGTATGCCAAAGTGGCTGCTGCACACTTTGCGTGTCAGTAAATTGGATGCACCTTTGTCTAGTCGTACTCGTTCAGGCTCTCGCCATGCATCTTATGCATCAGATTGTTATGCTTTGGCTGTGTCTAGCTTACATGATGTTGAGGAACCTCTATCTTTTGATGAAGCAAAGAATTTAGAAAATTGGATGGCTACCATGCAATCAGAATATGATGGACTTATATAAAATGACACATGAAATTTATGTGATTTGCCTCCTAGCAAAAAGGCCATTGGTACGAAGTGGGTTTACAAGTTGAAACGCAAGCCAAGTGGTGAGATCGATGCCATAAGGCTCGACTTGTTGCAAAGGGTTATGCACAACACAAAGGCATAGATTATGAAGAGACTTTTGCTCCCACTTGTCGTATGACTACTCTGTGTTTTCTATGTGCATTGGCAGCTCATTTTGGTTGGGATGTACATCAATCAGACATTGTTACTGCTTTCTTGAATGGTGACATATTTGAGGAAGTTTATGTAACGCACCCTTGTGGTTTTGTCCTTTGGACAAAGTGTGCAAATGTAACAAGGCTTTGTATGGGTTGAAGCAATCTCCTCGTGCTTGGTATGAGAAAGCTGACACTCATTTGGTCAAACGAGGCTTTCGTAACAGTCCAACAGAAAGCACATTGTATGTAAATCGTGAGGGTGATGTACTTCTCATTGTGGTTCTTTATGTTGATGATTTGCTGATCACTGGACCAAATGAGAGACATATTGCTGAATTTAAGGCTGATTTGAATGCTACTTTCAAGATGAAAGATTTAGGGTTGTTGCATGATTACTTGGGTATATAGTTTAAGCAGTGTGATGGTGGTATTGCCTTGTGTCAGACAAGTTACATAGAGACATTGCTATGTAAGTTTGGACGTGAGGATTGCAAACCTATTGCCACTCCCATGGAAACAGGTTTGAAGTTGAGTCTACATGATGCTGGCGATCCTGTTGATGTCACTCTTTACCAAACTGCTGTTGGCTGCCTCATTTATGTATGCAACACAAGGCCAGATATTCAATTTGCAGTCTCACAAGTCAGCAGATTTATGCATAGCCCAGGGTCTAAGCATTGGCAGGCTGTCAAGATATTTTTTCGCTACCTTAGTGGCACTTTACATCTTGGCTTGTTTTATCCTCATTGCCGCCAGATTTACATCCTTTTTCGGACTCAGATTGGGCTGGTTGTTTTGACACGCGAGCATCCACAAGTGGTTTTTGTTTCATGCTTGGCAGTTCATGTATATCATGGTTGAGCAAGAAGCAACCTACTGTGGTCACTTCGAGTTGTGAGGCTGAGTACAAGGCAGTCTTCACATCTACGGTTGAGTGTGTATGGCTCAGACACCTTATGGCTGATTTGGGTGTTGGACAGGACACTGCCAACACTATCTACACTGACAGTCAGAGCGCATTGGCAGTCGCGAGGAACCGAGTTTTTCATGCTCGCACAAAGCACATTGACGTGCATTACCATTATGTCAGGGAGAGGCTCTCAGCAGGAGAGATCAACTTGGCTTATGTGCCAACACAGGACAACCTTGCAGATCTTTTCACAAAGGCAATGTCTCGGGAGAAGCTTGAAGCTTTTTGAAAAGCTTGGGGCTTACTCCCCTTTGTGGACTGATCATGTCCTCGGGGCATGGCACTTCCCTTTACTCATGTGCCAGCTCTCGTTCACCGCATCACTCCAGGGGGGATTTGTTACCATATACATGTGGTGGTGATGTGTGTGAACACACTAGGACCACCGGGGCATTTTTTCCCTCGTTAGGAGGTTTTTTCTCCCGAGCATTGTATATACGCCATGACTCTAGGGCTGTCCATCTTTCCATTGCACACTAAGTAACACACTCTCTATTGTGTGCCTCGAGCTTCCTTCGTCGTCTCCAAGCTGTGTGCATTTCTCTGCAACCCTAATTCCAACACTTCCTTCCCTTTAATGACAAAACCACGAGGCTGCATTACATAAACTTCTTGAAATATGTCACTATTCAAGAAAGCAGTAACAATATCTGATTGATGTACATCCCATCCAAAATGAGCTGCGAATGCACATAGAAAACACACAGTAGTCATAGGACAAGTGGGAGCAAAAGTCTCTTCATAATCTATGTCTATTTTCTATGGATAACCTTTTGCAACAAGTTGTCATAAAATCTTATATCTAACTAACCCAAATGATTTTCTCATGTTAAACTGATCATTTAATGTGGGAGAATAAACAGGAACAAGGGTTAGAATAATTTAGACATGTGCTTATAAATCTATCTCAACATGACGCCAAAGTCGAAGGGTCCAAATGAGAGATGGTGTGTCAAAGAGAAATGCTAGAATGGAGCTTAAAGACCTGAGGGTTAGCTTCTTTAAAGACCTCCAAAGGTTAGTGTTAAAAGTTCTTAGACCTTAGGAAAGCTAGGGTTGTGCTTGAGCTGGAAACCTGGCCCAAGCACGAGGTGCTTATCGTGCTTGCTGACTAAAGTGCTTAACACTAGGTTGGTAACCTAACGGGACATAAAAGTGTCCTTTCAGGGTTTTGAAAAAAACCTCCAAAACCATAGTAGATCCACTCATTTTGTAAAATCCTTTCATTAGGTTATAGTTCAAGGCCTACTACACATGGAAAAAATAAGAAACTTGTAAAATTTCTCATCTTTTGGTCACACCAAGCCTCCAAAGTTGATGGACCAGTACATTTTCATCAAAACAGTCATTTCTTACGTTTTGTTGCATAAAAATAAGATTAGGGATTTTTGTAGGACTTGAGATAAATTCCCTAGTTAACTTCAATGGGTTGGTGATCAGAACATATGATTGCTTCTCACTCACTATTTTTTGTTTTGCCAAAAGAAATAGGTACAAAAAAGTTGAATTTTTACCATTCTGCAAACCTATCATCAAAGTTTCTATAGCCACGCTCAATACAAATAATATATGCATGTTTTCTTAGTTCCCTATTGTCCTTTAGGTTCATAAGGAGCCATGGAGCATGTCAAAAGAATAATACATCTCTTACCAAGGGGAATCTTGGGGACAAAGATGAAGTGCTAAATACAACAAACATGAAAAAACTGGGTTCAACATTATGAGTTGTAGAATCCCATAGAAACTATTCAATATCTAGCCAAATTTGATCCTTATGACTAGATATGGTTACTACCTACAAAATGCATGTAGTTGTCACAAGAAACTAACAATATTGAAAAAGCTATACTTGATATACTAAAATGTTTCGTTTTCTTCTATAATTGAAAAAATCAACCATCGTTGTCTACTATGCAAAATAGGGTATTAGGTGCCCCAAAACTCAAGGAATATTAGCTTTATGTTACAATATGCGACATAGAGAATCAAAACTGCATTTGGATATCATGAAAACCACCAAAAAAATCATAGAAGAGCTAAAATTTGCTAAAAAACAGGATTTGACAATTTTTGTAATTTGGTCATAACTTACAACTTTAACATATATTTCTCCCTAGAAGCATCAGGACATGTTGAGGACTACTAAAGATAGTTCTCTAGCATTATAGACCTCACAAACATGAATTCTAGAGTGGTATAGTTGCAAAAAGTTGAAAAAAGCCAAAAACAGGACCCGTTTTTTCACACAGTTTAGGTTGTGAAATGTTGTGCAAGGACAAGGTTAAAGATGGAATTGATATTCCAAAAAAATGTCAAGTTTTTTTCAGCTCATGAGACAACTTTGTAGACAGATAGCACCTCCAAATCCATTTTGAAACTCTTGACATAATTAAAGGAAAATGGTCACTTCACAGGACATAAAAGTGTCCCATCACCAACCTAGTGTTAAGGTGCTCAAGGTCCTTAATGGATAAGGTGCTAAGGTGATCCATGACTAAGGTTCTTGAGGGGCTTAAGGTGTTCCCAAAGTCGACAAAGATCCCTACTCATGGGGGGGACAAGCCGTAATTGCAGGGGCATGAGAGAGAACACATACACCCTCACACAAGGCAAGACTAGTCTAAAGAAGCAACGAGGAAACATGTCAATTTCCTCTCCATGTTGCACTCATAAGGTGCCTAAAGCCTATTGGTTGGCCTCTAAAGGGACCCATGATAATTTAGCTATTTAAATTAACTTTTTATGCATTTATCAAGTCCTCTCTCTCAAAGGGGAATGGGGAACACTTGTCCCAAGGCTAGAATGGTTGCTTGATATACACTATGCATGTGATTGGCTAGGCTTGTAGGGGTCCAATCAATTTCCATAATGTTACAAGGGGGGTTGACCGAGGAAGCTAGGGGTGTGCTTGGGGGGTATACTCTCTCTCTGACACACACTCACATGCTCATTCTTGCTTGCCAAAGTGCAAGAGCTCCATATCCTTCTCCAAGATTGTTGAGAAGTTGAGAGCCTACACCAACACTGTTGGCTATGGAATACAAATCCAACCAAGAGCCATGATTCAATGCTTAAGCTTGACATCTTATTCATCATCATTATTATGCTATGCTATGCAAGAAGAGTGATGATAAGTGAGGAACTATCTCTTTCTCGGATGTTACTTCTTCTTCCTCTTCCCTACCCTCATTCCCTGCTAGCTCTCTCCACCTTTGAAGGTGTTTGAGGCCTTGGGACTGAGACCGGGGATGGTTAATGCTTTTACAAATTTTATGTTATGCTCGTGATGCATGAAGCTTTCCATTTTCATTGCATCACCTACGTCACAAGGAACGCAAAGATTGTATTTTACCAAGTCTCTCTTTATGGGAGAAACTATAATACAAAAGCCTATTGGAGGGGGCACCGGCTCCACATAAATCTAGTCCTCAATTGTTGTTAAGTTCTCTAACTCTCTCTCTCGCAAAGTATTGTTCATGCCAAGTTAATTAAGTCTAATGCTTATGTTTCTATTACTAGTTAAGTTCACCCTCTATGTTCTCAAAGTAGTCTCCTAAAAATGCTCACTATAATTCTCTTGATTCCTCTATTCTCAATGTTCATAGGCCATTTTCATTACATTGGTATCAAAGCTATTGGTTTCTCTTTTCTTGCTTAAGCAAAGAGGTCCTTAAGTTTTCCATGAAAGGTTGGACATGTTCATTGCAATAGGGTAAGTGGGATAGTGATCTATTATGTTAGTTGAAAAGGACTTATTTCGAGGTACACTGTTGGGAACTATAGTCTTAATAATGGAGTCTCTCGGGGCTTGCCTTTGGCTTAACCATTATTGAGCTATCATCAAGCTCAATAGAACCATAATCAATCGAGCAATGTTAGACCCTCTACACTAGTCTTTGCAATCAACAATGTCCAAACCATGGGTGTGGCTACTTGAGAACTAATTTTCAAAGGTAAAGAAGAGTAGGACTAAGTTTTTGAGGGTACCAAAGCACAAACTAATTTACACAAAAGTTTAATTAGCATGGCTGACAATAATCAAGAGAATAGAATGAATATTGACAACTGGATTTTTCAAATAAAGGTGCTAATTATGATGCCCCCATGTTTGTTAGTTATCTTGTTACTAGGTTGCAACAAAAAGAGATGGGTAACCCTGCTTTGCAAACCAAAGTTACTCAACATCTTCGTGCATATGGGATTTTCCTTCCTCTCCAAGAGGAGAGAGAGATTAGGAGGCCTCTTGATGAGACTCCCACAAGAAGACTCTCTCCCATAAGAGAGGAGGATTACAAAGAACGAGAAATAAGTGAATCACTAAATTCCTATGAAGATGTGGCTCCACGAAGACGATGGTCTAGACAATCGCCAACTCCTCCCAAGAGAAAATGGTCAACCCATAGTCCTTCTCGTCGTCACTCCGAAAGGGAAGAGAGGAAACACAGGAAGAAAAAGGCAAGAAAGAGGTCACCCTCTTCTCCTTCTTCTTCACCTTCCTCCTCTTCCAATGAGAGCAACAACTATTCTCCTAGAGAATACAAGAGGAGAAGACATCACAAATCCTACCCTGCATGGAGAAGGTCCCAAAAGCTTAAGAAGTTCAAAGAGGGAGGAAAGAGTATCTCTTTTCTCATGTATGATGGCACCTTTGGTGCCACCGACAAAGTATTGTCCTTCATCCAATAATTTGATGCGGCCTTTGGAGACGAGGGCTTCACAGACTCCTCCAAGCTACGTGATGTAGATATGCACTTTTAGAAATTTGCTCGTCAATGGTGGGCTAGTCTTCATGGAAACAACGAAGCCCCAAAGACATGGAAAACTCTACTAGTTTCCATCATGAAGCAATTCCTTACAAGCGATGGAAAGGATAAAGTGATTACCAAATGGCGGAGTTTGAAGATGCTCTCCAACAAGTCTATCCACAAATATGTCAAAAAGTTTTGGATCTTACATCTTAAGGCTATTGTCTTTCAATAGATAGACTTCGTTGAACGAGTATTTCAACTCCCAAAGTCCAAGTTCTATCATTGAAGTAATCCACCACACTATGATTGTTTCACGCATCAATTCCCAACAAGGTGCTAAAAGGAATGCCAAGCCCATGGAAAACAAAGACCGCAATGATGCAAATGGGAATAACAATGCCCAAAACTCTTCCCAAGGCAATTCCAACAACAATAATAACAACAATTGGTCCAAGGAGAAGGGATTTTACAAAGGTAAAAATAAACTCTCTCCTGAAGAGCTAGAAGATTTTTGTAAGGACCACAAATGCTTCAAGCGTGGGGAGCACATGTGGTAGTGATGTGTGTGAACACACTAGGACCGCCGGGGCATTTTTTCCCTCTTTAGGAGGTTTTTTCCTCCGAGCATTGTATATACGTCCATCACTCTAGGGCTATCTATCTTTCCATTGCACACTAAATAATACACTCTCTATTGTGTGCCTTGAGATTCCTTCGTCTTCTCCAAGATGTGTGTGTTTCTCTGCAACCCTAATTCCAACAATTGGTATCAGAGCAGGTTGCGTCCTTCCAGGCTTAGTCGTCAGCTGCTCCAGTACACGCCTGCTCACTTTCTCCGATTTCAGTGAGCTTTGGCATTCGCAGGTTGAAAAATACTTTGGGACATCTCGTAGAGCTTGGTCTGCTGAGATTTTCGATTTGGGCTCATTTCGGCCTCCGTTTCCACTACAGGCAGGTCTACACAGGCAATTTCGTCATTTTGTGCAGAATTTCTGTTAGTGTCATTTTCTGCATAATAGGTGCCTTATAGTCTTCTACGGTTTGTGCTATATAGAACGTGTTGTTCCCGCTCCGTTTCTCCTATTTTTGGGCAGTTTTCACATCAGGTGCAGCATTTACCATGACTGACAACAACAACACAGATGTGTTCAAGATGTTTGCTACTGAGGACAGGCTGGATGGGGACAACTACCCTACGTGGGCTTATATTATGCAACATGTTCTTGTGTCAAAGGGCGTCTGGAACATTGTGCAGGGCATTGATGTACGTCCTGGTTCTGAAGATGTAGGCGATGTTGAGGATGTTGCAGGTCTTGCTGCAAGGATTGCTGCGTTAGAGTTGTTTTGCCTACGACAGAACAAGCTCGTTGGGATGTTAAGGATGCGCAGGCTCATGCATTAATTGCGTTGTCTGTGAAGCGCACCATTGTTCCTTACATCCGTTCAACAAAATCTGTAAAACAGGCTTGGGATATTTTGGTTGGTCTTTATGCAAGTCGCAATGAGGCTAAAATTGCTTTGCTGCGTAAAGAGTTGGAGTCGAAGATTATGCATGAGGAAGATAATATGGACACTTTCCTTGCTAGTATCAAGGATATCAATGAGCAGCTTATCTCTGCAGGTAAAGTCATTTCAGACAGTTCACTTGTGCAAACTGTTCTTGATGCCTTACCAGATTCTTACCAGAATTTTCCTAGTACTTGGAGACTTATGACCCAAGGAAATCCAGAAGTTGTCAAGTTTGATGCATTATGCACATTGTTGTTGCAAGAGTCACTTTCCAGAAAAAACACGACTAGACAGCGTGCAATTGAACAGGCTTTTATTTCTTCTCAAAGAAAGGGTGGTAACAGCAACACAACCACTTCTTATGGTTGTGCTGCGAGTGGAAAAACTTTTGTTCCTAATGGAAATTCAGGTGATAAGGGAAAAAATAAGATGCGTTGCCATTATTGTAAAGCTAATGATCACTTGATCAAGCAGTGTCCTAAGTTGAAGGCCAAAGAGGCTAAGAGGAAAGAGGGTGGTTCCACTGCAAATGCTGGTTCCACTACAAATGTAGCCATTGTTGAGTCTTCTGTGAAAGGAGACTGTGTTGCTGATGTTGATGCAGAATGGGCTTTTAGTGGAGAGTGAACTTACAATCCTGCTGTCCATGATGCATGCTTGTCAGTTGCTGCACATTCACATGTGTGGTATTTCGACAGTGGTGCTACAAAGCACATTACCTCACATCGTGAATTGTTTACCTCTCTCGAGTCTGTCCCTCATGGGAATTCAGTCACTTGTGCCAACAATGGCTCTTATCTAGTTTAGGGAGTTGGAAAGATTGTGCTTACAGTTGCTAATGGCAGTTCTTTCACACTTGTTGATGCACTTTATGTACCTGGGATCAAGAAGAATCTCTTGTCTGTATCCGCACTTGCTAGACTTGGACTTGTAGTCAAATTTGTGGATGAGAGATGTACAGTTCATGATCTCAGTTTTGGTGATGAAATTGTTGCATCTGGGCTTTTGTGCCGTGGGCTGTATAAGCTCACTTTGTATGGCAAGTGTGGACAAAATTTTGCAAATGCTGTTGCAGATTCAAGGGCTATTTCAGATGCAAAACTTTGGCATGCACATTTTGGTCATCTGAATTTTACCAGTTTGCTGCGTTTGCAGAAATCTGATATGGTTGCTTCTTTGCCGCCTCTTAAATCACCTGTCAAACATGTTTTTGAAGGCTGTATTCTGGGTAAAATGCAGCGTTCTAAGTTTCCAAAGGATGGTTCAGTTAGGGCCACAGTTAGGGCCACATGCAGGTTGCATCTTGTGCATAGTGATGTTTGTGGGCCCATGCAAACTCCGTCCTTGGGCAATTACCCGTACTTCATGACTTCCATTGATGATTACTCCAGGCATGCATGGGTATTTCCGCTTAAAGCGAAGTCCGAAGTTTTTATGTGCTTCAAACAATTTCTGGCTATGGCTGAAAATGTCTCGAAATGTACTATGGGCACCCTCCATTCTGATCGACGGGGGGAGTATATGTCTCATGAATTTAATGCATTTCTGGCTAGTCGTGGGATAAAACACCAATGTACAATGCCTTATACACCTCAACAAAATGGTGTTGCTGAGAGGGAAAACAGGTCACTGACGGAAATGGCACGATGTATGGTCAAAAGTCAAGCTTTACCGCATTCTTTTTGGCTTGAGGCCATCATGTGTGCCACTTATCTACTAAATAGGTTTCCTATGAAAGCTTTGTAGTCTATTACTCCATATGAAGCATGGCATGATAGAAAGCCTTCTATTGAGCACATGCATTTTTGGCTGTTTGGCATATGCTTTGGTGCCACAAGTGTAGCGCAGAAAATTGGATGATAAGGCTGTCAAATATATTTTTGTTGGTTATAGTGCTGAAAGAAAAGGTTACAGGTTGTATCATCTGCAAACAAAACGTATTCTGGTTTCACAGGATGTAGTGTTTGTGGAAGATTATGTTCAGCCCTTGCTGTCATGTACTAGAGACAATAATGTAAGCTCATAGGACATTTATGACACTTTGTTGCCTCTTTTCAGTGGTGGAAATATGAATGTAAGTTCCAATGAGGCAAATGTACAGCCTATGGGGGTTTCTGAGAATTTTTTAGATCAGCCTATTACTGATGCATATGTACATGATGTACTTGATGAGGAAAGGGCTGAAAATGAGCAGGCTAGAGGTATGCCAAAATGGCTGGTGCACACTTTGCGTGACAGTGAATTGGATGCACCTTTGTCTAGTCGTACTCGTTCAGGCTCTTGTCATCCATCTTATGCATCAGATTGTTATGCTTTGGCTGTGTCTAGCTTACATGATGTTGAGGAGCCTCTGTCTTTTGATGAAGCACAGAATTTAGAAAATTGGATGGCTGCCATGCAATCAAATATGATGCACTCATAGAAAATGACACATGGACTTTATGTGATTTTCCTCCTGGCAAAAAGGCCATTGGTACGAAGTGGGTTTACAAGTTGAAACACAAGCTGGATGGTGAGATTGATCGCCATAAGGCTCGACTTGTTGCAAAGGGTTATGCACAACAAAAAGGCATAGATTATGAAGAGACTTTTGCTCCCACTTGTCGTATGACTACTTTGCATTTTCTATGTGCATTGGCAGCTCATTTTGGTTGGGATGTACATCAATCATACATTGTTACTGCTTTCTTGAATGGTGACATATTTGAGGAAGTTTATGTAACGCAGCCTCGCGGTTTTGTCAGAAAAGGACAAGAGGACAAAGTGCGTAGATGTAAGAAGGCTTTGTATGGGTTGAAGCAATCTCCTCGTGCTTGGTATGAGAAAGCTAACACTCATTTGGTTAAACGAGGCTTTCGTAACAGTCCAACAGAAAGCACATTGTATGTAAACCGTGAGGGTGATGTACTTCTCATTGTGGTTCTTTATGTTGATGATTTGCTGATCACTGGACCAAATGAGAGACATATTGCTGAATTTAAGGCTGATTTGAATGCTACTTTCAAGATGAAAGATTTGGGGCTGTTGCACCATTACTTGGGTATACAGGTGGTATTGCCTTGTGTCAGAAAAGTTACATAGAGACATTGGTATGTAAGTTTGGACTTAAGGATTGCAAACCTATTGCCACTCCCATGGAAACAGGTTTGAAGTTGAGTCTACATGATTCTGGCGATCCTGTTGATGTCACTCTTTACCAAACTACTGTTGGCTGCCTCATTTATGTACGCAACACAAGGCCGGAGATTCAGTTTGCAGTCTCACAGGTGAGCAGATTTATACATAGCCGAGGGCCTAAGCATTGGCAGGCTGTCAAGAGGATTTTCCGCTACCTAAGTGGCACTTTACATCTTGGCTTGTTTTATCCCAAGGGGGGATCATTGCCGCCAGACTTACATGCTTTTTCGGACTCAGATTGGGCTGATTGTTTTGACACGCGAGTGTCCACAAGTGGTTTTTGTTTCATGCTTGGCAGTTCATGTATATCATGGTTGAGCAAGAAGAAACCTATTGTGGACACTTCGAGTTGTGAGGCTGAGTACAGGGCAGCAGTCTTCATAGCTACGGTTGAGTGTGTATGGCTCAAACGCCTTATGGCTGATTTGGGTGTTGGACAGGACACTGCCAACACTATCTACACTGACAGTCAGTGCGCATTGGCAGTTGCGAGGAACCCAGTTTTTCATACTCGCACAAAGCACATTGACGTGCATTACCATTATATCAGGGAGAGGCTCTCAGCAGGAGAGATCAGCTTGGCTTATGTGCCAACACAGGACAACCTTGCAGATCTTTTCACAAAGGCATTGTCTCGCGAGAAGCTTGAAGCTTTCCGCAAAGCTTGGGGCCTACTCCCCTTTGTGGACTGATCATGTCCTCAGGGCATGGCGCCAACTCTTGTTCACCGCATCACTCCAAGGGGGATTTGTTACCATATACATGTGGTAGTGATGTGTGTAAACACACTAGGACCGCCAGGGCATTTTTTCCCTCTTTAGGAGGTTTTTTCCCCCGAGCATTGTATATACACCCATCACTCTGGGGCTATCTATCTTTCCATTGCACACTAAGTAATACACTCTCTATTGTGTGCCTTGATCTTCCTTCGTCTTCTCCAAGCTGTGTGTGTTTCTCTGCAACCCTAACTCCAACAAAGACATGGCTACCATTCTTGGCCCAAAAGAAATGCCCGCAATGAGATACTGTTGGGAGAAGAGGGGAAGATCGATTGCTTAAGCTATCCAACACATGCTCACAAATATCACCATCAACCTGTCCACCTCTTTTCACAATTTGCGAGCGCGCGCACGCACACACACACACACACACACACACACACACACACACACACACACACACACACACACACACACACACACCTAGACTATGACACACACACACACACACACACACACACACACAGAACATAGAATTGACATAGACAAGCTTGTAAGAGTGTGTAAGAGAATTTTAAGAGATGGAGACTTGATTAGAGAGTACACAACAAATAGCACATATCATAAGAGAGTAGAGAAGAGAATCTGCAAGAGAAAGGCCTTAATCTAGCGCCAAACTCCACGGCACCTCTCTTGTGGAGTTGGTATTCAATATATCATTTGTGAGTTTAAGGTGCCAAAAATTGAGGCCCCTCTTTTTACAACTACTTCACTTTTGTGAGTGAAGCTCATTAGTTCTTGCATGACCCATAGGGGGAGTTACCACTACAATTATTTACAGAGCCATAGTCGCTTATTGAAATGAAATTCTAAAATACTGTGCAAATATAAAATGGCCAAGAGTAATTGCCGGCACCTCTTCATCAACTCCCCGCATTCCACTCTACAAAATCATCATCATTAACTCAATTAGAAAATAAATAGACAACACATAATTAACCATTACACCAGCTATCCCAATTGCAGCTAACCACTACAACAGGAGGGTGCCCAGTCTCGTAACATCCCTCCCACCAGGGATAGCAATGTCTTCAGTTTCTCCATAGAGAAATCAATTGGACCGTGAGTGATGGAAACTATGGAGAAGGTGGGGGAAGTTGCGAAAAAACTTTTCAGGCATCCATTTGGCATTCTCTCTAGGGTGGCCCTTGAAAATTAAAAGGCAACGGTTATAAACCACGTAAGTGCATGTAGTAGTGGTCTCGTGATCAACTATTGTCAGGGATGAGTTGTTCTTCTTGGTCTACAAGTGAACGTGGGTCTTCATAAATGTGGTGTGTAGGTAGGGGTCCTCTGAATGGACTAAAAAGACTAATGTGGAAAGCATTGTGAATTTGCCAATGTGAAGTGAAATTATACTATTAAAGTACATCTCAAGGTTAGACATGTTGTTTAAATTTGTTTGGATATTACACCATGACCCAAAATATAGTGAGTCTCCAAGCACGAGCTGAAGCCATTTTAACAGTCCTCCTGCCCACAATATCCTACATTTAACCATAGAAAGTGGCACATAAAGTGGCCACAAGGCTGAATATCTGAAAAGAAAACTTCACCAAAATCTAGTACCTTATAGGGCTAGGAAGCCCAATGTCTGGATGGAAACAATTCAAGAGATGTGGTGATATATGCACTGTTTTGAAGAAAATAATTAAATACCATTATGGAAGAATTGGTCTATTGTATTATACAGACATCTTTGTATCTTTGAATTTAAGCTAGCACGTAACTAGTAAATTAATGATGCAATTTAGTCACACGTCAATAACTTGGCATTTGGCTTTTTGAAAAGAGTGTAAACCATTGTAAATTAGATACTTGTATGGAGTTTGAAGCTCACAATTTGTGAGAGAATGTGTAGTAAAGAGTGAGTGGCTGTGTGATGTGTCAACATTAGAAGTAAAACAGGCTTTCATGCTTTGATCAGTAGCATAAATATTGAAAAACATGTAGCATGGAATCATCAATGCTTAACTACAAATGTCACATAAATTTTCCATAAATGATAACAAAAAATGAATATTACCATGAATGTCAATAAATTTTGTTGTAAAGAGAAAGAAAGGAGAGAAACTTATGAATTATATTCACACGCAATCACGACCATCAGGTGTCCTTGTGTTGCTATTGATGAAAAAGAAAGAAAGAGATACATTACCCAAGGTCATTATAAACTGTTAAGATACGTATTTTGATTGTTGGTGGTCAGCCAATGAAAATGGCTTCAAATACAGACATATGCTTAGTGGACTCTTCCACTGTGTTCTCGGTGCTATCTCTACATGCAACTTACAAATAGAGAAAACTCCATGGAGAGTTAATAACACAAAGTTCATATGATAAAACTTCTTTAAACACATGTTTTCAAGAAAATTCAAGAAAATGTAATAAATTTAAATTAATTTACCTGGGTGTCAAATCTAGTAGGCTTCTTTGTAAGCCCTTTTGATAGTTTCTATCCGCTATGAGAGCTTTTCAACATCATCAGTATTAGTGGTATTCAATTTGTACAATGAGCTCGACAATCGTATTGGTCCTAGGTAATCGTCAGAACACAAGATACTACTTCCAAGTTCTTTTGGAATGATAATCTCAATGTTGCAAATGATTTGCAAGTTAGCTATCTTGTTTGGTTGTTCAATGAAATTGGAATTTGAAATTGGGTCTGAGCTCTTATGAATTGGGATGCATCGGCTTGGGAGGCTAACTTCAAAGGCCTTGGTGGGAATAGGGTCGGCTTCTCATAAAGTTGACTTTCAAAGGTAAAAATTTAAGGTCACAAGAGTTATGGGAGACTAGTAAACAAGAGTTAGATGGCAAAGAATTACCTGGTAAAAGACTAGGCATGCAATTGGCAGCCAAAAGTGGTAGAGGTGGACAAAATAACCAAGGTTAGGCGATCAAAATAAGTTGTAAGTTGGGTGGTTGGAAGAATTTTAAGTGGATGGCTTTGAAGTTTGGTCAAGTGCAACTCTGGTTGGGTAATCGACCGAGAAATTTTTTAAATGGGACGGTTGGTCAAGGGTGTAATAGGGTGGATAGGCCCTTGAGAACTTAACCTTGAGTACCAAGTGGGTGGTTGACAACGTTCGAGAAAAATCTAATTTTTTTCAAACATGCAAAATTCCTTTTCTTGAATTTTCCAAGAGGAAATTTT